>NC_047022.1:41248348-41848348 GCF_902652985.1 Pecten maximus | reverse complement strand
CAGGGGTGTAGAGAGTGAAAGTGGATGGAACCCCTGAATTAATGAGGATGTAACTAGGAGTATCTATAATCTTCATTAATCACTATAAATTATACTCAGCATTGTTTACTTCAAAATCAACAAAAGTACCACCAGATACAATAAACACCAGCCTGTTGCCAAAAGGACACGGAGACATATTGTAGGAAAACACAGCTCCACAACATGATAATGAAGTCTACCAGGTTTCTAAGAGATCATTTGAAATAAAAGTTTTCAGTCATGATCAGCCCACATACATGTAATACTACCATCTATGTTAATACACCTGTCAGATTTTAAGAGACAAATAAAAAGTACTACCATCTATGTTAATACACCTGTCAGATTATAAGAGACAAATAAAAAGTAAGGGCTTTACTATCATTATAGATAACTATCTGGTACCTTTTTGAATATATTTTCTAATTAAAATAAATGTTTCAATACAAATATAAAATTTTGAATGGAAAGGAAAGTATATTTTAAGTTATATTTTAAGTTTTTTTATCAGTACAATCGCGTAAAAACTGAAGATATAACATCAATGAAGTCAACAGTAACAAGTGATATCTAATCAGTACTATAAAATTGTGTTTCTGCTTCAACTAGGTAAAACTTTGTTTATATTCCTTCAACAGTGTTCAACTTTGTTTCTATTCCTTCAACAGTGTTCAACTTTGTTTCTATTTCTTCAACATTGTTTAACTTTGTTTCTATTCCTTCAATAGTGTAAACATTTGCTTTTATCCCTTCCACATTGTATAACTTTGTTTCTATTGCTTCAATAGTTTATACATTTGTTGCTATCCCTTCAACAATGTTTAAAGTTGGGTTGTTTTATATCCTGGTACTTGAATGACCAGGGCACACCCCCCTCAGTAGAATCTACCATATATAATATATTATTGTGTACCAGGGCACACTCCCTCTGTAGAATCTACCATATATAATATATTATTGTGTACCAGGACACACCCCCTCTGTAGAATCTACCATATATAATATATCATTGTGTACCAGGACACACCCCCTCTGTAGAATCTACCATATATAATATATCATTGTGTACCAGGACACACCCCCTCTGTAGTCTACCATATATAATATATCACTGTGTACCAGGACACACCCCCTCTGTAGAATCTACCATATATAATATATCATTGTGTACCAGGACACACCCCCTCTGTAGAATCTACCATATATAATATATTATTGTGTACCAGGACACATCCCCTCTGTAGTCTACCATATATAATATATCATTGTGTACCAGGACACACCACCTCTGTAGTCTACCATATATAATATATTATTCTGTACCAGGGCACACTACCTCTGTAGAATCTACCATATATAATATATCATTCTGTACCAGGGCACACTACCTCTGTTGAATCTACCATATATAATATACTATTGTGTACCAGGACACACCCCCTCTGTAGAATCTACCATATACATGTACATTTGTATATCATTGTGTACCAGGGCACACTACCTCTGTAGATTCTACCATATATATTATTGTATTACAAGTCACACTTTGATATCTAGTACATGTCAACCATCCATTACCTGTAAGTTGTGAGTTGTAGCACTATCATCGACCAATCATATAGAAACAGAAACCAAATTAAAAGAATGAAATGGTAGGTCATTGACATGAGGGGAACCCCCCCCCCTCCCCCCTCCAATACATTCAATCAGGGACATACATACAGGGATTGGAAACTGTCTCTATCTGTTAGTAATGGCGTGGCGTGATGACATTGAGTTAAATACACTACCCTAATGTGAAGCACATTTCTCCAAAAATTCTCTTCCAATCGTTATAAGTTTTGAATCTGTAAAAAGCTGAATAAACCCCACGTGCACTGATTGAGTTTTTCTAGCAAATGATTGAGTGAATTGATGAAATTTTGCATAAGAATCACTGATTTTACGTATTGGTCTCTTATTGTTCATAGTAAATAACAAATATTACTGAAATATAGTACCTTATTGTGAACCATTTTTCTCAAAAAAAAACCTGTCCAATCTTTTTCATTGTTGGATTGGTAAAGTTTAATAAATTCCACGTGCATCGATTACGTTTTTGAAACATATTTTTGTTATAAACTTATTATAATTTTGCATCAAATATTGAATCAATTAAAACCTGAATACATTTACATTGCTTGTGATCATGAAGTTTAATAGCAAACGAATTTGAAAAAGGCAAAACTTAATTTTACATCAATTAGCAGACCTTTCATAAAATTATACAATTTGTTTTCCAATTTTAAATGACTGCTTGTATATATAGTAGTAGTGATATAGTCATACCTTCTCGGGTCAGTGCACAAATACAAAAGCACCGAGATGTCAGTCTCCAAACTAGTGAGTCCCTAATCCATCTATGTTTGTCCCTGATTCAATCAATCACTTATTCTATCACAAAGAACAAAGAAGTCAGAGAGACATTTGTCTCTGACAGTTCCATTCAGTAGCCTCTCACACACTAAATAGTTCACACACTTGATGATACATGTATTTCTTGTTTGATTCCTCTCACTTTCAAAATTTATTCACCTCCGCAGGTTTTCTAACCCAATTGCCTATACCTATCTGAGCACAATGAGTGAAGAATGCCTGTTTGGCAGCCTGGTAGTTTTTGGCAGTGTTTTTTGCCACTGCGACAGAGGGAACCTTTAGCAGCTGATACTGTTGTGTGACTTTAGCCAGCTCCTTATATCTGTGTAAAAACGCAGCTTTACACAGGCGACTCGCACCATTGGCTCCAGCCTTGTGTGGGGAACTGTAACATGAAGCGTAATAAAATACTTCTAATATGATGTCTAGTTACATTGTCTAGATAAAATATTGGAATATGTTATATCATACGATTGAAAGCTGTAAACGTAACAATTACAATACATTACAGTACTCCAATTCCCAAAGGTTAATAGATTTATAGTGCAATGATCAACTGACACATCCAAATTAATTTCTGAACAAACAGTATGTAGAAAGTGCTCAATCATAATAATTACATTAGGTACCACTGTCTGATGACAATTTTCTAGAGAACTGAGAAATATAACTTTTGACAGAAAGCCTGGGGGACCTTGCATTCTTATACCTCGACTCCATCAATATACAACACGATAACATACATGTCAGATGCTCGGCCGGTGTTGCCATCAATGACCTCAACTTTCTCGTCACCCTGGGACCAGTTCATACACAGAGGAGTGGCATGGACTCCCATATCAGGGGAGGGTAAGGAGGTGGTTGTCAGTGTGGGGTGGTTCATGTGGTATGGTGGAGGCAAGGACTCCTGAAGAACGTCGTACACACGACAACAAACTGCCCGACAGAAGTGGCCGTGGTCAAAATGACGTTCTACAAAAAAAAAAACTTATTAATTCACCTTATCAATTATGATAAAAATATTTAAACACTAAAAAAACACAAACCTAATGTATCTATAGATAAAAACTGGTATTGGGAGCTTGTTTCTTTCATGGTTTTTAAATTTTTTGCCTTTCTTTAGTTTCCATGATGTTGAGTGAGTTTCCTTCATCTATTCCAGCAAAAAATCTGCCTGGCCTTATTATAAGTCATTCCTATCCTTGGCAACGTTTTCAGAATTACATAAACTACTGATGTATCCTCCAGGTAAACATGGGGTCAACAGATGTTTTACTTGAGTAGCCCTTATAATGTATTGTAACCATACATCAAAAGACATTTATATCACAGACAAACTTTTCCTTGGAGAATGTTATTTAATTCTGATTCATACTGACAATGAAAATGTAAAATAATTTCTTGATTGACTTTATTTCTTGATAAAGTATAAAACGTTTTTGTAATAAGTTTCACGGGACCAGAGGAAATGGTTTGTTACTTCAGAAATTGGTATTGGGTTTTAGATATAAAATAAAGTATAGATTTCAATTCACAACATAATAAGCAGAACTTTGTATCAAGACTGTTTATCTTACACTTTTTGTAAGAATTTGGTATACGGGGTATCTGCCTTACCAACAATGTTTGACATTTTTTGAAGACATGTCTAGTATACGGGGTATCTGCCTTACCAACAATGTTTGACATTTTTTTAAGACATGTCTAGTATACGGGGTATCTGCCTTACCAACAATGTTTGACATTTTTTAAAGACATGTCTAGTATACGGGGTATCTGCCTTACCAACAATGTTTGACATTTTTTAAGACAAGTCTAGGATACGGGGTATCTGCCTTACCAACGATGATAGACTTGATGTATACTGGCTGTAGGAAACACGAGTAGAGGGCCCCCTGGATGCCAACAACGTTCCACAGTAGGAGTTTGTCACTACAGGACATCACAGAAAGTTCTTCTGTCTCAAGGTCAGCCAATGTCTGAAGTCCAGTATCCTCCTCCTCCACTGGGTTCACTTCCTCTGAAAGACGAGACAGCAGTAATTCAATTAGGTTTCAAACTAGGGGTGTAATATACAGAGCCAAGATGGATCTAATCAAGATCACAGCGATCATTCAAGGCTTCAGATAGGGTATCACACAGTGATCATTCAAGGCTTCAGATAGGGTATCACACAGTGATCATACTTCAGATAGGGTATCACACAGTGATCATACTTCAGATAGGGTATCACACAGTGATCATACTTCAGATAGGGTATCACACAGTGATCATACTTCAGATAGGGTATCACACAGTGATCATACTTCAGATAGGGTATCACACAGTGATCATTCAATGCTTCAGATAGGGTATCACACAGTGATCATACTTCAGATAGGGTATCACACAGTGATCATTCAATGCTTCAGATAGGGTATCACACAGTGATCATACTTCAGATAGGGTATCACACAGTGATCATTCAAGGCTTCAGATAGGGTATCACACAGCGATCATACTTCAGATAGGGTATCACACAGCAATCATTCAAGGCTTCAGATAGGGTATCACACAGCGAACATTCAAGGCTTCAGATAGGGTATCACACAGTGATCATACTTCAGATAGGGTATCACACAGCGAACATTCAAGGCTTCAGATAGGGTATCACACAGCGAACATTCAAGGCTTCAGATAGGGTATCACACAGTGATCATACTTCAGATAGGGTATCACACAGCGAACCTTCAAGGCTTCAGATAGGGTATCACACAGTGATCATACTTCAGATAGGGTATCACACAGCGAACCTTCAAGGCTTCAGATAGGGTATCACACAGCGATCATACTTTAGATAGGGTATCACACAGCGATCATTCAAGGCTTCAGATAGGGTATCACACAGCGAAGGCTTCAGATAAAGTCGAATGCTGTCTGTGTGATAATCATTATAATCATTTGTGGCAGACTCCATTTTTGTTTTCTTTCTAGCTCATATTCGTTCAGCCACGTTTGTTTACATCTAATCAGAGCATCAGTTTTGCACTGCATTGTTGGATTCTAGAACCTTATGAAAAACTCATTTGTGTGATATTTCGAAAGCTAAATTGGCCAGGGATTTCCAAATACACGTAAAGGTAATAACACATTTTTTAGAACCCAGTTTTATGTGAATTTTAATTAGGGATGTAGACTAGTCTCGAGCCCTTTGTTCAATTGCATCAGAAAATTGTCATTTGCTTTGGCAATGACTACATTAAACACAATTTTATTCAATAGTTTTGCAATGTATGCAATCATAACATTTTCAATGGGATCAAAACACAAGCTTCCTTTTATCAGCTACATCTATCAAAATAACACTTGCAAGTTTCTTCAACAAATCTATGTCTTCCATACTATATGGATTTTAAAGCTATGATTTTAAAGATTTTAAAGTTACGTAAATGAAAACCTGTGTTAATTTGTACAGCATAACATAGTATATCTTAGTGATGTGCTGGTTACAGGAACACAGAGAGGTAATTCTGTACGTCTGGGGATGTTATAATTCCACTTCCCTAATAACTACTGAAGCTAAGTTTTAAACTAGAGCCCGAAAACATTACAGCACTACTATAGTTAGCAATAACATGTAATTAGTCCTTACGGAGATTATTCTTGATACACAGCCAGCCAGGAAGGTCTTCACTGAAAGCTGGAAAGTGAGCTCCTTTTCCAACCATTTCTTTCTGTTCTGTAGTCAACTGTGGACTAGGTGTTGGCCTGTCAATACAACATACAGTCAATCTGAAATTCGTTTTCGTGTAAAAGATGTAAAACCCTATAAATCTTATACCCTTTGTACATAAATAATCAACAATATTTTTCTCTCAGAATATTTAATGAAATTGGAACCCTACTTTGGACATCTTACTGATATGTATGAATTCCTTGTAATTTGCCGAGATCCTTTAATTAAATGATTCATTACTTCATATTTTCCACTTGAGGTTATTTGGAATATATTTATCTGACCACATGTGATCAATGTAATTTCAATTTATAATATACAATACAACCTACTCAAATGTCCGACAGGTTTCACTAAATATATTGTGTTTTTCTAGGGGTTTATCCTAACAAGGCAAATTTCCTGTTTAATTTTCTCTATTCCACTCTCTGATTTATTTTTCTAATAAGACGATTTTCCCAGTCAGTTCTACCTACTCCACTTCAGTGTAGTATCCGTAGTCTCCACACGGGGGTTCACTCAGGTAAAGATGTAAACTTATGTAGTCCTTCATTTTTAACATACACGATTTCTCTGATATTTGTTCAAATATTGATAAAACCTTGCTGCCTTCATAATAACTCTTCATCTCCTTGAAGAAATATCTGAAAGAAACAAAAGTAACATTACAAATAACACTAACCCAACTTAGTGCACCTACGACAGAAATGTATCTGACTGGTTAAAATCAGGTCACATGGTGACCCTTATGAGACTATAAGGGGTCAGTAAATTTTTTTAAGAGGCAAGATATCGGCTAATTTACGTCACTTTGAAATTAGATAATCAGGTCTAGAATACAAAGTACGCCTTCTCAAATATACCAGAACAATCACATTCTTGTGTATATTTTTTTGGAAGGATATCATCCCGAAATGACATTTATTAGAGCCTTTTATAGTTGGTAAGACATTGGCAAACTTCTAGGAGATTGTCTAAATAAGCAGAAACAGAAAGTTGAGTTTGAAATGTAAATAAGCAGAAACAGAAAGTTGAGTTTGAAATGTTTCAACAACAGAGATTGGATTGCTTATTTAAATGTTTTTGTGTTTCCGTATGATTTCATTCTTATTATGACCTGTGCTATTTAACATACCAAAGGTCAACGATGCAATAAATTTGTTATATAGTCAGTTACTAACCTTCTACAAGGGCCCAATGGGCCCAAATCGCTCACCTGCAATGCAGTGATCTTTTCATATATGGATCCTGCAGTTATTTGAAAGCATGCTACAGGACCAATATAATGTCTCTCTGCACTTTGGCTTTTCACTAAAAGTCATTTAAAGATTTAAGCATACTTGATCGACGTGACCTTGAATGAAGGTCAAGGTCATTCATTTGAACAAACTTGGTAGCCCTTCACCCCAGCATGCTACAGACCCAATATCAACTCCCTGGGACTCTTGGTTATTGAGAAGAAGTTGTTTAAAGATTTTAGCCTTTTTGACCCCTGTGACCTTGAATGAAGGTCAAGGTCATTCATTTGAACAAACTTGGTAGCCCTTTACCCCAGCATGCTACAGACCCAATATCAATTCTCTGGGACTCTTGGTTATTGAGAAGAAGTCGTTTAAAGATTTTAGCCTTTTTGACTCCTGTGACCTTGAATGAAAGTCAAGGTCATTCATTTGAACAAACTTGGTAGCCCTTTACCCCAGCATGCTACAGGCCAAATATTAGGTCTCTGGGACTCTTGGTTATTGAGAAGAAGTCGTTTAAAGATTTTAGCCTTTTTGGCCCCTGTGACCTTGAATGAAGGTCAAGGCCATTCATTTGAACAAACTAGGTAGCCCTTCATCCCAGCATGCTACAGACCCAATATCAACTCCCTGGGACTGTTGGTTATTGAGAAGAAGTCGTTTGAAGATTTTAGCCTTTTTGACCCCTGTGACCTTGAATGAAGGTCAAGGTCATTCATTTGAACAAACTTGGTAGCCCTTCACCCCAGCATGCTACAGGCCAAATATTAGGTCTCTGGGACTCTTGGTTATTGAGAAGAAGTCGTTTAAAGATTTTAGCCTTTTTGACTCCTGTGACCTTGAATGAAAGTCAAGGTCATTCATTTGAACAAACTTGGTAGCCCTTCACCCCAGCATGCTACAGACCCAATATCAACTCCCTGGGACTCTTGGTTATTGAGAAGAAGTTGTTTAAAGATTTTAGCCTTTTTGACCCCTGTGACCTTGAATGAAGGTCAAGGTCATTCATTTGAACAAACTTGGTAGCCCTTTACCCCAGCATGCTACAGACCCAATATCAACTCCCTGAGACTCTTGGTTATTGAGAAGAAGTCGTTTAAAAGATTTTAGCCTTTTTGACTCCTGTGACCTTGAATGAAAGTCAAGGTCATTCATTTGAACAAACTTGGGAGCCCTTCACCCCAGCATGCTACAGGCCAAATATTAGGTCTCTGGGACTCTTGGTTATTGAGAAGAAGTCGTTTAAAGATTTTAGCCTTTTTGACTCCTGTGACCTTGAATGAAAGTCAAGGTCATTCATTTGAACAAACTTGGGAGCCCTTCACCCCAGCATGCTACAGGCCAAATATTAGGCCTCTGGGACTCTTGGTTATTGAGAAGAAGTCGTTTGAAGATTTTAGCCTTTTTGACTCCTGTGACCTTGAATGACGGTCAAGGTCATTCATTTGAACAAACTTGGTAGCCCTTCACCCCAGCATGCTACAGACCCAATATCAACTCCCTGGGACTCTTGGTTATTGAGAAGAAGTCGTTTAAAGATTTTAGCCTTTTTGACTCCTGTGACCTTGAATGAAAGTCAAGGTCATTCATTTGAACAAACTTGGTAGCCCTTCACCCCAGCATGCTACAGACCCAATATCAACTCCCTGGGACTCTTGGTTATTGAGAAGAAGTCGTTTAAAGATTTTAGCCTTTTTGACTCCTGTGACCTTGAATGAAAGTCAAGGTCATTCATTTGAACAAACTTGGTAGCCCTTCACCCCAGCATGCTACAGACCCAATATCAACTCCCTGGGACTGTTGGTTATTGAGAAGAAGTCGTTTGAAGATTTTAGCCTTTTTGACCCCTGTGACCTTGAATGAAGGTCAAGGTCATTCATTTGAACAAACTTGGGAGCCCTTCACCCCAGCATGCTACAGGCCAAATATTAGGCCTCTGGGACTCTTGGTTATTGAGAAGAAGTCGTTTAAAGATTTTAGCCTTTTTGACTCCTGTGACCTTGAATGACGGTCAAGGTCATTCATTTGAACAAACTTGGTAGCCCTTCACCCCAGCATGCTACAGACCCAATATCAACTCCCTGGGACTCTTGGTTATTGAGAAGAAGTCGTTTAAAGATTTTAGCCTTTTTGACTCCTGTGACCTTGAATGAAAGTCAAGGTCATTCATTTGAACAAACTTGGTAGCCCTTCACCCGAGCATGCTACAGACCCAATATCAACTCCCTGGGACTCTTGGTTATTGAGAAGAAGTCGTTTAAAGATTTTAGCCTTTTTGACTCCTGTGACCTTGAATGAAAGTCAAGGTCATTCATTTGAACAAACTTGGTAGCCCTTCACCCCAGCATGCTACAGACCCAATATCAAGTCCCTGGGACTCTCGGTTATTGAGAAGAAGTCGTTTAAAGATTTTAGCCTTTTTGACTCCTGTGACCTTGAATGAAGGTCAAGGTCATTCATTTGAACAAACTTGGTAGCCCTTCACCCCAGCATGCTACAGACCCAATATCAAGTCCCTGGGTCTTTTGGCTATTTAGAAGAAGTCGTCTAATTTTTTTTTAGCCTTTTTGACTCCTGTGACCTTGAATGAAAGTCAAGGTCATTCATTTGAACAAACTTGGTAGCCCTTTACCCCAGCATGCTACAGACCCAATATCAACTCCCTGGGACTGTTGGTTGTTGAGAAGAAGTCGTTTGAAGATTTTAGCCTTTTTGACTCCTGTGACCTTGAATGAAGGTCAAGGTCATTCATTTGAACAAACTTGGTAGCCCTTCACCCCAGCATGCTACAGGCCCAATATTAGGTCTCTAGGCCTTTTGGTTATTGAGAAGAAGTTGCTTGAATGGAAAGTTGACGCCGGACGGACGGCCGACGGACGCCGCGCCACGGCATAAGCTCACTTGCCCTTCGGGCAGGTGAGCTAATAAAACTACAGAGGGTAACTACTAACTATATAGTCACTAGTATAAACAACTTCAAAGTCGGCAATATCTTTCTCTAAAGGGCTTAATTATTGTTCGGCAGATTATAAAAGGACTTTCTAAATTGGAAGATTTGATTCATGTGACTTATGAAGTTTGTTGGGTCATTCAAGTGGAACCCAAAATTAATATTGCTTCATTCTAGTATGATAAAGGTCTAACACCACGAGTATAGGCCTCTCTATTATTAAAGAGAAACTGTTTATTTAAGCCAGCCAAAGTTATTCATTTGAATGCACTTTTAAATTACAGCTATTCATCCCAGCATGCAAAGTTCAGGTACTTAACCCTTTGCCACATGCAGGTTATAACATTTCAGCACTCTGTGCCAATAGTGCAAAGATACATTGTTGCAATGCAACATTATTGCGCTGACTGAAATGTACATACACCATCTCAATGGCAGTTTTTGAGAAATTAAGCTTTGTTTTGATTAATTTTTCTAAACCTAATTTTGAAAGTGAAATAGTTGTTTTAGACATTTTTAGTAAGTTACAATTATGTTCAGAATTTCTTAAATTTTAATTCTGTGCTATTTTCTTTATAAAACCAACAACACATAACCACGAAATCAGCTGTATACAAACAGAACAGAAAAATTTCAAAATATTTTGACAATGTAATTTATAATTCATTGAATTCCTGTACATGAATTGATTCAACATTAACTCCCAAATGAAACAAACTGAATTTTCAAAGTTTTCACAAGAATTTTTCAACAGTTCAGGCTTAAGCCCTAGAATATTTTATATCCGATGTCGCGACGAAGGAATGTGTATCCGACCATTTTGGGTCAAATCTACCTTCGTTTTTCAAATGCCGGCGAGCGTAGTTATTAGTGTGTCGAGCTATGGTGGAAACTGATTCTCATTGAAGAAAAGGTAGAAATAATCAATGGGACTTGCAGTATCAACATCTAAAGTTTCTGGAAGTACTGGCCCCGTTTCCCTAACAAAATCATTTACTGTGATCGGCGAAAAATCTCGGTCAACATTACGTAATGGTGGCGGTACAACTAGTCGCCGTTCGTCCTCATTTTCGGACTCGTTATCTGTTGACAGTTCATTTAGAACATCGTTAAGATCAATATCTGACTCAATGTATTCAGGTCCAAAGCCATCGAACTCTAAATTATCATCATCGTCGTCAAAAATGTCGCGCAAAATCGTAGCCACAGCCGCCATCACCCTCGTTGTTGTCACACTTTTCTACACACTTGACTCACACTTTCTAGGTTAATTTATTCAAAAACTTTCGTATGAATGACGTGTACAAATCTGATTGGTTGATGCATTGATATCTTCTTAAAATAGTATCAGGGACTTCCAGATAGGTGTCGCTCTCAATCACGGGATTTTCCATGTCTAAGTTTACCGAACCGGCATGGCGTCGAGAGGCGCTTACATTGAGATAACGTAGAGGCGTCGAGAAGCGCTTACATGGAGATAATGCAGAGGCGTCAGGAAGCGCTTACATGTGGCAAGGGGTAAAGGCGTCCAGAGGCGCTTACATGTGGCAAAGGGTTAAACAACTATTTCACTTATCACTAAGGTAACAGGTTAGAAATATCCACACTTACTTTCGTAATGCCCTTCGGGCCATAGCTAGAGCATAGCTGTCAATCAAACACCGGCCATCCAATGTTAAAAACTTCTTTGCTATACAGGAGTTACCTGTTCCTACAGCAACCACCTCACCATTTCCATCACCTGTAAAATATCAATAAAAAATCCCAAAAATTATTATCAGGTTCACATCATATTTAATTGACATATATAATAATAAATATTTTTTAAATAAATTTTCTATTATTACTTTAATTTAGAGAGACATAGCTGTTAAACATGGAAAAAAGTTTATCCCGGTACACAAATGTTTATCATATAAACAAGAAAACGGTATAATATGTACATTTCCAATAAAACTTCATCCTTCTCTTACGAAGAAAAAAATATGAAAAAATAAATACTTCAATTATAGAAACCGAACTCAGCGCCTTTGGCTAGGCCAAATTTGAGCCATACCATAGAGCACAATTACAGGACATGATCACATGGAAATACTTTACCACATGTACAGCCATCCTCAATACTCCATAGGTTATGATCGATCATAAGCCAAGAGTATCGAGGATGTAGATTGACACATACTGATGCAATCGTAGCCCCCTTCCTGAGTATCGAGAATGTAGATTGGCACATTTCAATGTGATCAAAGCCCCTTAACATCGAGGTAGTAGATTGGCGCATTTCGATATGATCGTAACCCCCGAGTATCAAGGATGTAGATTGGCGCATTTCGATGTGATCGTATCCCCTGAGTATCAAGGATGTAGATAGACACATTTCGTTGTGATCGTAACTCCTAAGTATCAAGGATGTAGATTGAGACATTTCGGTAACCCCTGAGTATCAAGGTGTAGATCCACACATTTCAATGTGATTGTAACCTCTGCGTATTGAGGATGGAGATTGACACATTTCGATGTGATCGTAACCCCCGAGTATCGAGGTTATAGATTGACACATTTCGATGTGATCGTAACCCCTGAGTATCAAGGATGTAGATTGAGACATTCCGATGTGATTGTAACTCCCGAGTATCAAGGATGTAGATTGACACATTTCGATGTGATCGTAACTCTTGAGTATCAAGGATGTAGATTGAGACATTTCGATGTGATTGTAACCCCCGAGTATCGAGGTTATAAATTGACACATTTCGATGTGATCGTAACCCCTGAGCATAGATGATGTAAGATTGACATATTTCGATGTGATTGTGTTTTGATATTTTTGTTACCTGAATATCTATCCTGGGTGCGCTAAATACTTCTCAGTTTTACTCTTTGTTAATTGTTTAGCATCACCAGATACCAGCGTGTGATTTCACTACACTTATCAACCATAGGGTCAACTCACTGAAAAATCCTCATTCTAAAAAGAAGATATTTGATTGGCTCTGTCACATTTTCCTATCAGAATTCCTGCCAATCAGATTGAATGTTACATACACTTTATAGAAGCTGCATATCAACAACAGTGGTGGCAAGTGATCTCGAAAATGTGTCTCAGAAACTTAATATCAACGACTTTAAACCATTTCAACAGAATAATATTCTGATACCATTTTGTCTGACAGAGATGAAGAACCATCAATAAAACAGGCATACACGCCTTCATAGGCACAGCCATATTGTTACATGCAGGTGTACAATATTTTCCCCCTCTAAACTGAAGAGTTCTTATTCTGAAAGGAGTTATGTTGATTGGTTTCTATTCATAGTTTTCACTGAGTTGACCCATGGGTGATGTGTATCGTAACCTTGTACAATCAACCGTGGGTGTCTGACAATCATGGTTTACATATAAATCATACTGGGAAGGCCAGTAACAGGCAAAAACAGAGGTTTGTTTACAAATTATAACTTATATATCAAAAGCTACATCTACTTATAAACCTATTATTTTAGTGTCTCCTTTCAATTTTAATATTGTCAAAATGCATTCATGATGTTGACATAAGAATTCAAAATATGTCAGAATGGAAAAATACCATAAGCCTCACAAAATTATCAATGCCAAAATGTTCAGCATTAGTGTGTTCCATGTTAACAGATAAGGGCCTATAACATGAGGGGTTTACCTCTTTTGATGATGAAGGCTGCAAGTGACGTCTTACACTGTGACAGCAGGGGCACCTCTTTAAACATACTGTCAAGTTTAAGGCCACATATCTGAGCTATCTTGTCCTCTTCTGTCATCACTACCTCTGTTGCCTTTCTCATCTTCAATTCAATATGGTGTGCAGGATAAAAAGTTTTGGTCTCATTCAATGAGTAACAAATCCATCATACATACAGGTCTAAAAATCTCCACCATACAAATCATTGAAAATATCACAAAACTTATGATGACAGTATGTTTTTCTTTTACGAACTATTTCAATTTTTTTTTTTACACATTTACCTGTTTAAACAATTCCCCTCATTATCAATATAGACAATACAAACTACTGACAGATGGTGCCTATAAGGACTTGACATTTAACAGCATTTTAATCCTACTACAAATATACCAATTTTTTTTTATAATACAGTCAAACCTATATGATTCAAACTTCATTGATTTGATTTCCTTAATTTTTTGGTCTTGAATTTCTCACTATATAAGGCTACTAACGAACCTATGAATTATTCAAATTTTTTTACAAATCGAAGTTATCGATGTATCAAACTTTTTTCATGGACCATTAGCTATGATATAATTGGTAATTGACATCTCATGATTCAAGCAAAAAAAATTACCTGCTCTGACTACAGGCCAAGTGTTTGTCGTGACCCACCCTCAGCGACAGGATTTCATACCCCTCCCACCAACGCCCTGACTGACAATAGGGATAACGATAGCATGTGTTGTCTACTCCCGATCATAGGGTTAATTAATAATCAGGCCCAATTCATAGATTAATGGTGTACAGAGCAACCCGCTTATTTGCATAGCCCTTTTTCCATGACAAAATATGCAAATAACCGGAGTATTCGTATAGGCGGAGTTGGGTTTTGGCCCCTCTTATACACTATGTAGATCGTCAGGTAGGTACTCAAAACGGGCGCTATATGATTGTTTACGTTATTTGCATTAAAAACATATTAAAAAAAAACATTATTTAAAATATAAGAGTAAATACGAAATAAATGGGTTGTTATTCTTTGTAAATGTACAAATATTTGCATATACATTTGTACTTCATCGTTTACTACTTGTCACTCCGAGTCTGTGGGTCCGAAATCGGTCATACACGCGTGGGTTGGCACTACGATGTACAATGTGATCGTTTCAATAAACATTCATTATCGTCTTGAGATGCGTTTTGTTCCTGCTATGAGTATATCAGTTGTTTGATCATAGATGATGAACTGCTTAAGCAATAGACTGTCTTAAATGACCGTGAGATGTGCATTGTCGTTTGGGTTTGTTTTGGAAAATGGCGCACACACACAAAGAGTTGTCGTTCCTTACACATATGCCCCCACAATGCAACGCGCCTAGTAAACAATCATGGCGATCGCAACCTGCCTCAGTGAGTGTTCAAGTGCACAGAACACAGGTTTGAATCGATGCTATAATAAATAAACAAATCTCATCAAAAGATGAGACATATCAATATTTTATTCAGTAATTCTTCTTCACAATGCTACTGATATGGTCTGGATAATAACTAAATGTCGATATCGATGCATCGAACATAACCTGTTTTGACGAAGTGGGAACCAATGATTAGATAACGTTGTACATCGTGTCCAATCAATATGTAAGTTAAAAACACTTTTCATAAAACTTTTATTACGGGAAAATCACAAAAATACCCTAAAATCAATTAAAACTTTTCGATTTTTTGGAATTTTTATATGCATATAAGCGGGAGTCGGTGTTTTAGTCGATGCAAATACACGGGATTAAAAGACCTGAGAATTTTATGCAAATAAGCGGGATATTCAAATAACCGATATGCAAATAAGTGGGCTCCTCTGTATTTAGAACCCATGGCATTTAATCATTACAGTATAACATACCAGTAATTGTCTTTGATGATCGAAGCCACCATTGAAATCAGTGATCAGTAAATTTTATGGAACAGTATAACTAGGGGATCAATTTTAAACGCACACAATTAGCGATGTCTTCACCCATACTCAAAGTGTCACATTTCAAATTTATACATAAATATCTGGATAAATCGATTATTTGTCTATCTCTTGTCAACCATGAATAATTTGAAGTCCTGCTGTTTAGAAGTTTTTCTGTTAGTCCCTTGAACTTCAAAACATCAAAGTTTGACTGCACTACTGACATTCTGAACCAAATGATTAGTGATTGCTGAGTTTAGTGATCATGAATCACTGTATATATATTTTCTGATTGAATACAAATCCAATGGACCTGTACTAGTATATCCTACCTCGTCCTGCTGTGTGAGATGGTCTAGGGCACTCTGGCAGGCCAAACGTTTGCTCTCTTTCTTATTGCTACCAGTTCCTTCTCCTATGATATCGTCATTAATTAACACAAATGCTTCGTACCTACATGTTTACAAACAAAAAGTCATCAATATCATTTCACTCTTCAGCTCAGAGATATCCCTTCTATATGTAACACATGTAACATTCTATCATCTTAACAGGTATACAGTCAAACCTGTCTATAACGACCGCCCAAGGGGAGGCAGAAAAACGGTCACTATAGACAGGTTGCCTTTATAGACAGGTCAAAATTATCGCACCAACCAATTTACGTGAAACTGCCATAAATAACTTGTCATTGAACAGGATATTCAGAATACCAGTCTTATGGATACTTTTTTAAAAAATATTTTGTTCTGAAATAATACTATATGTATCTATCAAGTTATCTCCCTTTCTTTCTTGAATAAAGAAAAAGAATACACAATAATTAATTAGTTAATTATATTTGTGTTACTACTAATTATTTTGTGATATAGTCTAACTTCTTAAAACCAAAAGATTTTTTTTCTGACCCAAATTGAAATCCGGATATTTTTGGCAGTTTACGGCTTTTTATTAGTAGTGACTAATTAAAGATGGCGGCAGTACAAACGCTAGTACCGACAGCTACGATTAAGAAAGGCATTATTGGCTTTCATGTGAGTAAATCTTGTTGACAGATATGACCAGTGTTTGTTATGGAAGTGATGTATCCTAGTTGTAATCACAAAATTATCTGACCGTGTCAAATGAAGCCACCTATACACAGTTGTAATGTAATACCGACATGCATGGTGACCCGACTCCTCTCTCACTGAGCCCCAGGCCAGGGCAGCTACAGTAAGTATAGGCTAACAGGTGGTAGGGGTCTTTTGTTTATATAATCAGGCCAGGGTTGTGGTGGTCCTTTGTTTGTATAATTAGGCCAGGGTCGATGTGTCTGAATTTTCCAGGGATTTTATGAGGGATGACTGCCGAGAGCAGAAGATGGCCGACAGAAATCGGTCGCTATATATAGAAAACAAATTAGCGACCGCCGTTCCAAAATCACCGGCTGTTAGTCACATTAGACAGGTAGTCGCTATACAGAGGGTCGTTATATAGTAAAATCTCAAAATCTTAAAATCGGTCGTTATAGACAGGCAGTCGTTATATACAGGGGGTCGTTAGAGCAGGTTTGACCGTAGTTACAAAGGAAAATCAGGCATTTATATGTGATACAATCAGATACACATGATATGGTGAACATGGCCATAACTATGTATATATTGGGGGAAGGACAACATCTATTATGTGTTGTAGGTTGAGTCTCATCAATGAGATAGGACCTATGATGGACTGTGTTCAAGCGGTGGCCGAGTGGTTAAGGTGTACCGACACTTTATCACTAGCCCTCTACCTCTGGGTTGCGAGTTCGAAACCTACGTGGGGCAGTTGCCAGGTACTGACCGCAGGCCGGTGGTTTTTCTCCGGGTACTCCGGCTTTCCTCCACCTCCAAAACCTGGCACGTCCTTAAATGACCCTGGCTGTTAATAGGACGTTAAACAAAAACAAACCAAACTGTGTTCAAACCGATATTTTCCTATGACAGTATGGGAAACACATTGGGCAAGTTATGCCCATCATCATAAAAAGATAAAGTTTTTGGTGGTGGGTGGTTAATCGGATGTAACCAGTACCTCAGTCACAGATTGGAATACACACATTTCTAAACATGACAATGTGTGGTGTTGACATACACTTACCCCATTGGCCCTGGTTCATCACCGACCTCTATTTCAAATGGCATGCTATGCTGCGCACAGTACTGTTGTAAGGCTGAGACAGGATTCTGTTCCTGGGGTTGACCTCCTAAATGCTGGAGTAACGGACAATTTACAAACCAATTAGTAGTGAAGTTGTGTACAAGTCTAGCTCTCATGGGGGGTCTTATTATTCATTTTGACGTTTTTTAAACACTACTTTTAGAAAGCATATGTTATTTAAACAGCCCTATTAAAAGATGTGTTACAGAACTCCAACATGTGAAAGAGAAAACTAAAAAAATTTTCTAACATACGGAAATTTTACCATATTCAATATTTGTGGAACATTTTGATCAATCAACATTAGTATCATGTAGAAGTATTTTTAAGAATTAACTAATAAGCAGTTACACTGTAAATAAGAGTGGTGTCTATATTTACCTGCTCCATGTTTAGGTGCCTCATGATACTTTTTTTGGCAGCTGATTCATATTGTGTCATACCTGTACTAGTACAGAGCTTCCTCCCCATGGAGTCATACATCACAGTTTCATCTTAAAAACAAAATCGGTTAATGTGTCATTCTACTGAGCTTATATTAATTAAAGGTGTAAATGAAATAGTTATTTGCAAATTAAATAGCACCAAAATTCCCCTACACTGATGCCTGTTTCCACAATCGTCTTTGGTGAAAATCTCTATATATTTTTCTTGTTTCCACAATCATCATTGGTGAAAATCTCTATATTTTTCTTTTTTCTATCAAAGCAATGACTTATATACTGTTATGCATTTGCAGAAGATATCTAAACACTTTCATACCATCAGAGTCCTCAACAACCTCATCATAGACATCCAGTATGATTGACAGCGCTATCTTAGCGGCATTAGACTTGGCATCCTTTTTAGTCCTCCCTGATCCCTGTGGGTATTCCTTCCCGTTTACCGAGCAGGTCAAGGCAAACTGTGTCCCATATGACTGTATGTCTGATGCTACCTCTCGGAAAGAAAGCTGCCATCGTTTTAAGGCACAATATTCATGAATTGCCATGACAGGCTGTTTGGTACCATTCTTAAAGTTTTCAATCAGTTCTGAGGGGATCTGAAAAATAAAGCACATGTTCATGTTGTTCAAACTGACTTTTTAGCTTAAAATACACCATTATAGTATTACATACACGTTCACCATGATCCCACAGGTAAATAAATAAAATCAATCTGAATTGTACAGTTGCTACTAGTATACTATTTACTACGTTTTGTTATTCCTTTATATGTTTTTTGATAACTGAAAAGTAAACACAAAGATTTTGATTTGTAACAGAGCGCATGATAAATTTAAATCACTGCTTCCACTAGGGATCGAACCCGGGACCTCTGGCTTAGCTTCCACTAAGGATCGAACCCAGGACCTCTGGCTTACTAGCTATAGTCTTACGCTCAACCGATCGAGCTAAAGAGAAGATCTCTCTAGCCGAGCGTTATTTTGCGGCTAGTATTTACCAGGGTTACATATTCCCCCTCCAGGAAAGAACTCGTCCTCGAGTTTCCAGGGGTAACAGCGATACTTTCGCAAGCAGTGATGAGTATCATTCCTGAGTCCCTACATGGGCGCCAATGTAACAAAGCGCATGATAAATCAAATTTAGATAACTGCCTCTGCTAGGGATCGAACCTGGGATATCTGGCTTACTAGCTGTCTTATGCTCAACTGATCGAGCTAAAGAGAAGATCTCTCTAGCCGAGCGGTATATTGCGGCTAGTATTTACCAGGGATACAGATTAATAGTAATACATAAACGACTTGTTATGGTAATATATTGATCACCTCTTTCACAGTCACATCTTGACTAGCCCCAGGCGGCAATGGCTGGTCATCAGGCCGTGTAGTCAGCCCAGGGATGTACTTCTGTTGGGCTTTCTTGGATGCCTGGAACATTGTCTGGTCTTTGTGTGGTGCCTGTAATCACAATCAACATAGTAACATCTCTAAGGCAGAGTAATGTGAGAAAGAACAGGGAAAAGTCCCCAGACAGGAATTTTTATTTGATTTAGGGTGAACTCAAGCGTAAAATACAAAGAAGTGTCGCAAAATTGAGACTGTCTCAACTTTCCAAGGGAGTTCCCAACTTGATACATAAGTATATAGTCTAAGATAGGTTGTACGCTGGGGTTAGTTTTAACCCAACGCACTTTTTTCAGTTTTTGTGATTTAGGCCTATTGTTATGGGGCGCCGTTTTACTATTTATTCCCATTTGGTGATATCACCTATTCAATCAGTGATATCACCTATTCGAATAGGTGATATATCACCAATTCATTTTTCAAATAAGTGATATCACCCATTCAAATAGGCGATACCACCCATTCGAATAGGTGATATCACTTAATGAAACGAATAGGTAATATCACTTATTCGAATAGGTGATATCACTCATTCAAATAGGTGATATCACCAATTGGAATAGGTGATACATTAATAGGTGATACAATGTATCACCAATTGGAATAGGTGATATCACTTATAAAATTCTTAAGTGATATCACCTATTCGAATGAGTGATATCACCTATACGAATGAGTGATATCACTTATAAAATATGGAAAACTGTATGCTCCCCAATTCCATCATGTGTAACATGTTGCAAAGTGATATCACTTATTCGAATACGTGATATCACTTATGAAATTTTATAAGTGATAGCACCTATTCGAATTGGTGATATCACCTATTCGTTTCATTAAGTGATATCACCTATTCAAATGAGTGATATCACCTATTCGTTTCAATAAGTGATATCACCCATTCGAATGAGTGATATCACCTATTCGAATGGGTGATATCACTTAATGAAACGAATAGGTGATATCACTTATTCGAATAGGTGATATCACTCATTCGAATAGGTGATATCACTTAAAAAAGTTCTTAAGTGATATCACCTATTCGAATAGGTGATATCACTCATTTGAATAGGTGATATCACCAAATGGGAATATATAGTAAAACGGCGCCCCATAGTATATTGTCACTTACCAACCGAAAAGCTGTGAAATGTTTTATTGATTTCGATCATAAGCATTAGATTATAGACTTTAATTACTTAGTATTAGGCGTAGTAGATTGGCTGCACGTCGTAATCATCTTCAATTGTTGAACTGAAACTTCGACAATGCATGCAAGTTCTTGAAGTATGGGAAAATGCGGGAAATCCCCTTCCACACAGCTGTATCTCTTTTTCTACGATACTTGAAGTTATGGAATCTGTGTCAAAACTCAAGATTTTTTGCTCACCTGCGTTACCTTACCTATATTCTTTTTGTCTTTTCTAAACTGCTAGACCAAATATAAAGTTCGAAATAAATATAAAATCATGTAGTTGACCGTGCCAATCCGAGATTTAGACCGACGATTTCCACTATTTATTTGTATTTCCGGGACTTCTCAGCTGTTTTGTATTACTCTCACGTAGAGTCTAGAGAGTCTAGAATGAATGGCGGTGCGCACGCCATTTCTTACCCAACAGATTTATTCCAGTACATTACATGATCTCTTCTCGTAGTATGAAGAGCTAGATCAAAGGCGGCTGCTTCTGGTTAGTATTAATCGTAAACAATATTAGCCCCTACACATACTAAAATATATTTTTTTCTATCAATACTAACTAGCAGCAGACGCCTGTGTCTTGATGGACATTTACTGGTAAATGCGCTAGACATTTTAAAACAAGTTCAAAACAAGTGCTTGCGTGTACATTTTAGCACTCGACTCCTGAAATAACATGTATATAATGTATGACATGATGCACTCTAGATCTGTAACAAGACTTGCGTGCTTGAACTTGAGAGGGCCTTTGAAGTCATGCACTGAAAAACACATCAAACACACGTAGATTCTATCTCTCTTGAACATGCATTTTTTCCAATTTGAAAATACAGAACCTAAATAGGTTTTGACCAAAGTTCAGAAGGCGCCGTTTTGCTATTTATCCATTTTTTTTTTTACATTTTGTTGTCATTATTTTTTAAATCAAGAATCCGATTTTCCATATCAGGAATTGTCTTTTTATTTTTGAAAAATCAATGATTTATTAAAAAATAATTTCGATCTGTTCTTAAAAAAAATTATCAAATCGTTCTTTATTTGCACTTATAAGGACTATACACAAAGTAACAAATATACATAAAGTTAGTTAACATAATTCATGACATCGTCTCTTTGTGACGTTACTCTACGTCAACTCGACGGCGTCATTTTAAAAGGACTGACCAGCGAAATTTAAGCGTATTCTGCTGTTATCGGAGAATGTGTGCATGAATAGCTAACGTCAAGTGAGTATTTCGTCGAAAACTAGTCTGAATATTTCATAAATACAGCAAAATAACCAATTTATCTATCCTCGCTTTGATCGGCAAGTTTCAACGAGGTGAATACAAAGGTTCGCTCTGATCGATTGGTCAAAAACGAAAAGCTTATATTTTCACTGAAAAAGTTATATTTTCAATGCAAAATTTTATATTTTCACTGCAAAATCTTATATATATTTTCATAGCTCATCGCTGCAAGTTTATCATATTGATAAATTTCTTATATTTCACTGGCAAAACTGCAATAAAAGTGAACTAACTCTTTATGACATAGCTTCCGCTTATTGGCAGTGCGGTATTGACACTGTTTGCAGTCATTGATAGTGCTTAATTTATATTGGTGGCCTTCATAAGAAAGGAAACTTCGAAAAAGTTAAACAATAACCTGTACACTTTGGTAAAAGTTGAAATCTACAGTAAACTGAATGTAAGATTATAAAGGTGAATGGATTTGGTTCATGGAGTTTCTTTGGACGAATCAAATAGGAGTTTTCTAATTAAGAGAACATAATTGATTAGATTCCTTGATTTAATGTTAATCATTTGGACTGTACTTTTATATAACTATGTCAGCAATGAGGTATAGTGAAGATGGAGTGAATCCTCATTTACCTCTACAGAATTATTACAAATCGATTGTTGTTGTGGGACGCCATACAGCTGTGTATAGTCCTTTCTTATAGTGACAGGTAAAACAAAATGTAAGATACTCCTAACAAGCTGTACTCAGAGGTAGGCGTGGCAATCAATTGGACTCCGACGTGGGTGTGACATTCCATTGAACTCTGACGTAGGTGTGACGTTTCATTGGACTCCGACGTAGGTGTGACGTTCCATTGGACTCCGACGTGGGTGTGACGTTCCATTGGACTCCGACGTAGGTGTGACGTTTCATTGGACTCCGACGTAGGTGTGACGTTCCATTGGACACCGACGTAGGTGTGACGTTCCATTGGACTCCGACGTAGGTGTGACATTTCATTGGACTCCGACGTAGGTGTGACGTTCAATCCGACTCCAACGTAGGTATGACGTTTCATTGGACTCCGACGTAGGTGTGACGTTCCATTGGACTCCGACGTAGGTGTGACGTTCCATTGGACTCCGACGTAGGTGTGACGTTCCATTGGACTCCGACGTAGGTGTGACGTTCAATCCGACTCCAACGTAGGTATGACGTTTCATTGGACTCCGACGTAGGTGTGACGTTCAATCGGACTCCGAAGTAGGTGTGACAATCCATTGGACTCCGACGTAGGTGTGACGTTCCATTGGACACCGACGTGGGTGTGACGTTCCATTGGACACCGACGTAGGTGTGACGTTCCATTGGACTCCGACGTAGGTGTGACGTTCCATTGGACTCCGACGTAGGTGTGACGTTCAATTGGACTCCGACGTAGGTATGACGTTTCATTGGACTCCGACGTAGGTGTGACATTTCATTGGACTCCGACGTGGGTGTGACGTTCCATTGGACTCCGACGTAGGTGTGACGTTCCATTGGACTCCGACGTAGGTGTGACGTTCAATCGGACTCCGACGTAGGTGTGACGTTCCATTGGACTCCGACGTAGGTGTGGCGGTCAATCGGACTCCGGCGTAGGTGTGGCGTTCCATTGGACTCCGACGTCGGTGTGACGTTCCATTGGACACCGACGTGGGTGTGACGTTCCATCGGACTCCGACGTAGGTGTGACGTTCCATTGGACTCCGACGTAGGTGTGGCGGTCAATCGGACTCCGGCGTAGGTGTGGCGTTCCATTGGACTCCGACGTCGGTGTGACGTTCCATTGGACACCGACGTGGGTGTGACGTTCCATCGGACTCCGACGTAAGTGTGACGTTCCATTGGACTCCGACGTGGGTGTGACGTTCCATTGGACTCCGACGTATGTGTGACGTTCCATTGGACTCCGACGTAGGTGTGACGTTCCATTGGACTCCGACGTAGGTGTGACGTTCCATTGGACTCCGACGTAGGTGTGACGTTCCATTGGACTCCGACGTAGGTGTGACGTTCCATTGGACTCCGACGTAGGTGTGACGTTCCATTGGACTCCGACGTAGGTGTGACGTTCAAGTGGAATATTTTTCTCGGGAAGTTGCTTTTGATGAATGTTCCATATCCTATTAAGTCCATATTTTAATTAAAAGTTGTAATCTGGACAGTGGATACTATAACAAAATGTTAGATACCTGTGTATATTTTGAACAGGTGCCATCATTTATAGGAATTTCAATGGGACATGTCAGGTAGCTACAAATCACCAATAGTCTACCAACAGGGTAACTACAAGCACTGGGGACGTACAGTCCACCAACTGGGTAACTTCAAACCCCGGGGACTGACAGTCCACCAACTGGGTAACTACAAACATCGGGGACTTACAGTCCACCAACAGGGTAACTACAAACATCGGGGACTGACAGTCCACCAACAGGGTAACTACAAACATCGGGTACTTACAGTCCACCTACAGAGTAACTACAAACATCGGGGACTGACAGTCCACCAACAGGGTAACTACAAACATCGGGGACTTACAGTCCACCAACAGGGTAACTACAAACACCGGGGACTTACAGTCCACCTACAGAGTAACTACAAACATCGGGGACTTACAGTCCACCAACAGGGTAACTACAAACATCGGGGACTTACAGTCCACCAACAGGGTAACTACAAACACCGGGAACTGACAGTCCACAAACAGGGTAACTACAAACATCGGGGACTTACAGTCCACCAACAGGGTAACTACAAACATCGGGGACTTACAGTCCACCAACAGAGTGACTACAAACATCGGGTACTTACAGTCCACCAACAGGGTAACTACAAACCCCGGGGACGTACAGTCCACCAACAGGGTAACTACAAACATCGGGGACTTACAGTCCACCAACAGGGTAACTACAAACATCGGGTACTTACAGTCCACCAACAGGGTAACTACAAACACAGGGGACTTACAGTCCACCAACAGAATGACTCCCCCACAGGGTAACTAACATCGGGGACGTACAGTCTAACAACAGGGTAACTACAAACACCGAGGACTTACAGCCCACCAACAGGGTAACTACAAACATCGAGGACTTACAGCCCACCAACAGAGTAACTACAAACATCGGGGACTGACAGTCCACCAACAGGGTAACTACAAACATCGGGGACTTACAGTCCACCAACAGGGTAACTACAAACATCGGGGACTTACAGTCCACCAACAGGGTAACTACAAACATCGGGGACTTACAGTCCACCAACAGGGTAACTACAAACATCGGGGATTACAGTCCACCAACAGGGTAACTACAAACATCGGGGACTTACAGTCCACCAACAGGGTAACTACAAACATCGGGGACTTACAGTTCACCAACAGGGTAACTACAAACATCGGGTACTTACAGTCCACCAACAGGGTAACTACAAACATCGGGGACTTACAGTCCACCAACAGGGTAACTACAAACATCGGGGACTTACAGTTCACCAACAGGGTATCTACAAACATCGGGGACTTACAGTCCACCAACAGGGTAACTACAAACATCGGGGACTTACAGTCCACCAACAGGGTAACTACAAACATCGGGTACTTACAGTCCACCAACAGGGTAACTACAAACATCGGGGACTTACAGTCCACCAACAGGGTAACTACAAACATCGGGGACTTACAGTTCACCAACAGGGTATCTACAAACATCGGGGACTTACAGTCCACCAACAGGGTAACTACAAACATCGGGGACTTACAGTCCACCAACAGGGTAACTACAAACATCGGGGACTTACAGTCCACCTACAGAGTAACTACAAACATCGGGGACTTACAGTCCACCAACAGGGTAACTACAAACACCAGGGACTTACAGTCCACCAACAGGGTAACTACAAACATCGGGGACGTACAGTCCACCTACAGAGTAACTACAAACATCGGGGACTTACAGTCCACCAACAGGGTAACTACAAACATCGGGTACTTACAGTCCACCAACAGGGTAACTACAAACACCGGGAACTTACAGTCCACCAACAGGTTAACTACAAACATCGGGTCTTACAGTCCACCAACAGGGTAACTACAAACATCGGGGACTTACAGTCCACCTACAGAGTAACTACAAACATCGGGGACTTACAGTCCACCAACAGGGTAACTACAAACACCAGGGACTTACAGTCCACCAACAGGGTAACTACAAACATCGGGGACGTACAGTCCACCTACAGAGTAACTACAAACATCGGGGACTTACAGTCCACCAACAGGGTAACTACAAACATCGGGTACTTACAGTCCACCAACAGGGTAACTACAAACATCGGGGACTTACAGTCCACCAACAGGGTAACTACAAACACCGGGGACGTACAGTCCACCTACAGAGTAACTACAAACATCGGGGACTTACAGTCCACCAACAGGGTAACTACAAACACCAGGGACTTACAGTCCACCAACAGGGTAACTACAAACATCGGGGACGTACAGTCCACCTACAGAGTAACTACAAACATCGGGGACTTACAGTCCACCAACAGGGTAACTACAAACATCGGGTACTTACAGTCCACCAACAGGGTATCTACAAACATCGGGGACTTACAGTCCACCAACAGGGTAACTACAAACATCGGGTACTTACAGTCCACCAACAGGGTATCTACAAACATCGGGGACGTACAGTCCACCAACAGGGTAACTACAAACACCGGGGACGTACAGTCCACCTACAGAGTAACTACAAACATCGGGGACTTACAGTCCACCAACAGGGTAACTACAAACATCGGGGACTTACAGTCCACCTACAGTATGGATTCTTATACATCGACTTAATTTTACACATAGTGACATCACACATGATATCAGATGTGTATATGAAATCAATTCTAGATAAATATGGCGAAGAGTTTGGTGTGTACTGAAACAATCTGCCTCACGAGGATTTCTTGAGATGCCTCTTAGGTTTGGTTTGGTTTGTTTATTTTGTTTAACGTCCTATTAACAGCTAAGGTCATTTAAGGACGGTCTGCGACATGCATGCGTGTGTTTAGTGCGTATGTGTGTTTTTGGGAGGCTGCGGTATGTTAGTGTTAAGTCTGCTTGTGATAGGCCGGAACTTTTGCCGATTTATAGTGCCACCTCACTGAAGCATACTGCTGTAAATGTCAGTCTTGTATATGTGATAATCATCTATCTGAATATTATATTTGTAACATGTAAATATGACGAAGAAAAACTTTGCCAGTTAAAGCTAATGTCACATATATTGTGTAATATCTTTTCAATTTGTTTCAAAATTTGTATCTCTTAACAAGAGAAATATTAGAATTGAGTGTCACTTTGCCCGGTGACCGAGTGTAATGAACACCCATTATACGTATACATTGTAATGTAAAGCAGTGCTCTGCTCCAACCCGTGTGTGCATATACTACATGTACTAGATGTATGTAGTGCAACTGTGAGCGAGACTAGGCCAATCACATAAATACTAGTAACCTTTGACATTTAATCGAAAGTCGTGAAACGGAGAGTTATGTTATATAAGTTCAATTTAAGATAAAAGTATGTAAGTAAAATAATAATGAAATATATAGATAAATACGTGCGAAACAGAATCGAAGTTTCTCCTCTAATTCTTACGCGGTGATAACCGGACTTGAGTAAGTCTGTGATGTAGGTGTTTTGGCGTCTGCAGCCTAGTAAAAAAGTATAAATAGTGTATGTAGCACAATCAACATAGCCACATTGCCTCTAGCATGGGTTCCGCAGAGAGGGATCGTCTGAGCGAAGATAAACTCCGGAATAAGAACTGGAAAAGATGGGGACCTTTCCTTTCGGAGCGACAGTGGGGGACGGTCCGAGAGGACTATTCACGGGACGGAGACTGGTGAGTAGGATTTGGGGATGACCTCCCATGGTAACGGGTTAACCTTGACATTACCTAGCTTTATAGGCCTCGATCTTTATAAAACAGAGATAGATATATATATATAATGTTTCCCAGGTTTCAAAAATGGAATTTCATTTTTACGTTGATGTATATAATCACTATATATATATACTCATCCCTTCTAATGTAATATATATAGATATACTCATCCCTTCTTATGTAATATATATATACTCATCCCTTCTAATGTTATATTATATATCGATATAGATATACTCATCCCTTCTAATGTAATATATATATACTCATCCTTTCTTATGTAATATATATAGATATATTCATCCCTTCTAATGTAATATATATAGATATACATAGCCCTTCTTATGTAATATATATATACTCATCCCTTCTAATGTAATATATATATAAATATACTCATCCCTTCTAATGTAATATATATAGATATATTCATCCCTTCTAATGTAATATATATAGATATACTCATCCCTCAGTAATAAAACACCTTGATGTGAATATTTACCACCCGAGACAGTACAGTAACGGACCAATCAAACTGGGGTACTTAGTATGAACATATAGCAGATTACGCATGCTCTTTTGTTCTTAAACTAGCTCCGTAGATGATTTAGAAAACATTTTTTCTCAGACATAATAAGTTGTCAGATGCCATCTAGCGTATGTATTTTTGTGGTGACACACTGAAGGAAGGTATGTTTGTAACATGCTACTTAATTATATTAATTATACACTTTCAGACATATACTTGCGAGTTTCTCACATAACATGCATTCCGTAGACAGGGAAATATACATATATATATAACGTCTACAGGGATGCCCTATTTACCCTACCTATACTCGCACTGTTGATGTATAGATCTTTGAGAAAACTGTGAAGCTGCATAATACTTTAGTACGTATTGTGGGGAGATTTATATACAGGGACAGCTTGTACTAAAGTCGATACGTCTGTATGTTAGAAACGAAAAACAGCACGATAGTTTACATCGGTAAGTTTACTTCATCACACATATTGTTATCGGTAGGCCTACACAAAGCCTTAACTTGCTAGTGATTAGGCTGTAATCGAATATACAGAAAGGTATCAGTCAAATAAAGGTTCTGATATGCAAATGTATTTGAATATCAATTGAAAACGATTGTCCGAATATGAAGATATAAAAACGTAGAACAGGAACATTTGTGTTATAATGTCTTTGTTCACCCGTTGAAGCGATTGCATGTATCTAAGAAATAGTATCGGTAGATAGTATTTGTCCAATGTACGATGTTAGGTTAGCTTAAATCGTTAAATCGACATGTTATGTACGGTGGTAGGTAAGACAGACATGTTATGTACCGTGGTAGGTTAGACAGACATGTTATGTACGATGTTAGGTTAGACAGACATGTTATGTACCGTGGTAGGTTAGACAGACATGTTATGTACGATGTTAGGTTAGCTTAAATCGACATGTTATGTACGGCGGTAGGTTAGACAGACATGTTATATACGGTGGTAGGTTAGACAGACATGTTATGTACGATGTTAGGTTAGCTTAAATCGACATGTTATGTACGGCGGTAGGTTAGACAGACATGTTATGTACCGTGGTAGGTTAGACATACTTGTTATGTACGGCGGTAGGTTAGACAGACATGTTATGTACGGTGGTAGGTTAGACAGACATGTTATGTACGGTGGTAGGTTAGACATGTTATGTACGGTGGTAGGTTAGACAGACATGTTATGTACGGTGGTAGGTTAGACAGACATGTATGTACGGTGGTAGGTTAGACAGACATGTTATGTACGGTGGTAGGTTAGACAGACATGTTATGTACGGTGGTAGGTTAGACAGACATGTTATGTACGGTGGTAGGTTAGACAGACATGTTATGTACGGTGGTAGGTTAGACAGACATGTTATGTACGGTGGTAGGTTAGACAGAATGTTTATGTACGGTGGTAGGTTAGACAGACATGTTATGTACGGTGGTAGGTTAGACAGACATGTTATGTACGGTGGTAGGTTAGACAGACATGTTATGTACGGTGGTAGGTTAGACAGACATGTTATGTACCGTGGTAGGTTAGACAGACATGTTATGTACGGTGGTAGGTTAGACAGACATGTTATGTACGGTGGTAGGTTAGACAGACATGTTATGTACGGTGGTAGGTTAGACAGACATGTTATGTACGGTGGTAGGTTAGACAGACATGTTATGTACGGTGGTAGGTTAGACAGACATGTTATGTACCGTGGTAGGTTAGACAGACATGTTATGTACGGTGGTAGGTTAGACAGACATGTTATGTACGGTGGTAGGTTAGACAGACATGTTATGTACGGTGGTAGGTTAGACAGACATGTTATGTACCGGTGGTAGGTTAGACAGACATGTTATGTACGGTGGTAGGTTAGACAGACATGTTATGTACGGTGGTAGGTTAGACAGACATGTTATGTACGGTGGTAGGTTAGACAGACATGTTATGTACCGGTGGTAGGTTAGACAGACATGTTATGTACGGTGGTAGGTTAGACAGACATGTTATGTACCGTGGTAGGTTAGACAGACATGTTATGTACGGTGGTAGGTTAGACAGACATGTTATGTACGGTGGTAGGTTAGACAGACATGTTATGTACGGTGGTAGGTTAGAAGACATGTTATGTACGGTGGTAGGTTAGACAGACATGTTATGTACGGTGGTAGGTTAGACAGACATGTTATGTACGGTGGTAGGTTAGACAGACATGTTATGTACGGTGGTAGGTTAGACAGACATGTTATGTACGGTGGTAGGTTAGACAGACATGTTATGTACCGTGGTAGGTTAGACAGACATGTTATGTACGGTGGTAGGTTAGACAGACATGTTATGTACGGTGGTAGGTTAGACAGACATGTTATGTACGGTGGTAGGTTAGACAGACATGTTATGTACGGTGGTAGGTTAGACAGACATGTTATGTACGGTGGTAGGTTAGACAGACATGTTATGTACGGTGGTAGGTTAGACAGACATGTTATGTACCGGTGGTAGGTTAGACAGACATGTTATGTACGGTGGTAGGTTAGACAGACATGTTATGTACGGTGGTAGGTTAGACAGACATGTTATGTACGGTGGTAGGTTAGACAGACATGTTATGTACCGTGGTAGGTTAGACAGACATGTTATGTACGGTGGTAGGTTAGACAGACATGTTATGTACGGTGGTAGGTTAGACAGACATGTTATGTACGGTGGTAGGTTAGACAGACATGTTATGTACGGGTGGTAGGTTAGACATGTTATGTACCGGTGGTAGGTTAGACAGACATGTTATGTACGGTGGTAGGTTAGACATGTTATGTACGGTGGTAGGTTAGACAGACATGTTATGTACGGTGGTAGGTTAGACATGTTATGTACGGTGGTAGGTTAGACAGACATGTTATGTACCGGTGGTAGGTTAGACAGACATGTTATGTACGGTGGTAGGTTAGACAGACATGTTATGTACGGTGGTAGGTTAGACAGACATGTTATGTACGGTGGTAGGTTAGACAGACATGTTATGTACGGTGGTAGGTAAGACAGACATGGTATGTACGGTGGTAGGTTAGACAGACATGTTATGTACGGTGGTAGGTTAGACAGACATGTTATGTACGGTGGTAGGTTAGACAGACATGTTATGTACGGTGGTAGGTTAGACAGACATGTTATGTACGGTGGTAGGTTAGACAGACATGTTATGTACGGTGGTAGGTTAGACAGACATGTTATGTACGGTGGTAGGTTAGACAGACATGTTATGTACGGTGGTAGGTTAGACAGACATGTTATGTACGGTGGTAGGTTAGACAGACATGTTATGTACGGTGGTAGGTTAGACAGACATGTTATGTACGGTGGTAGGTTAGACAGACATGTTATGTACGGTGGTAGGTTAGACAGACATGTTATGTACGGTGGTAGGTTAGACAGACATGTTATGTACCGTGGTAGGTTAGACAGACATGTTATGTACGGTGGTAGGTTAGACATGTTATGTACGGTGGTAGGTTAGACAGACATGTTATGTACGGTGGTAGGTTAGACAGACATGTTATGTACGGTGGTAGGTTAGACAGACATGTTATGTACGGTGGTAGGTTAGACAGACATGTTATGTACGGTGGTAGGTTAGACAGACATGTTATGTACGGTGGTAGGTTAGACAGACATGTTATGTACGGTGGTAGGTTAGACAGACATGTTATGTACGGTGGTAGGTTAGACAGACATGTTATGTACGGTGGTAGGTTAGACAGACATGTTATGTACGGTGGTAGGTTAGACAGACATGTTATGTACGGTGGTAGGTTAGACAGACATGTTATGTACGGTGGTAGGTTAGACAGAATGTTATGTACGGTGGTAGGTTAGACAGACATGTTATGTACGGTGGTAGGTTAGACAGACATGTTATGTACGGTGGTAGGTTAGACAGACATGTTATGTACGGTGGTAGGTTAGACAGACATGTTATGTACGGTGGTAGGTTAGACAGACATGTTATGTACGGTGGTAGGTTAGACAGACATGTTATGTACGGTGGTAGGTTAGACAGACATGTTATGTACGGTGGTAGGTTAGACAGACATGTTATGTACGGTGGTAGGTTAGACAGACATGTTATGTACCGTGGTAGGTTAGACATGTTATGTACCGTGGTAGGTTAGACAGACATGTTATGTACGGTGGTAGGTTAGACAGACATGTTATGTACGGTGGTAGGTTGAAAGACATATGTTATGTACCGTGGTAGGTTATACCGACATGTTATGTACGGTGGTAGGTTAGACAGACATGTTATGTACGGTGGTAGGTAAGACAGACATGTTATGTACGGTGGTAGGTTAGACAGACATGTTATGTACGGTGGTAGGTTAGACAGACATGTTATGTACGGTGGTAGGTTAGACAGACATGTTATGTACGGTGGTAGGTTAGACAGACATGTTATGTACGGTGGTAGGTTAGACAGACATGTTATGTACCGTGGTAGGTTAGACAGACATGTTATGTACGGTGGTAGGTTAGACAGACATGTTATGTACGGTGGTAGGTTAGACAGACATGTTATGTACGGTGGTAGGTTAGACAGACATGTTATGTACGGTGGTAGGTTAGACAGACATGTTATGTACGGTGGTAGGTTAGACAGACATGTTATGTACGGTGGTAGGTTAGACAGACATGTTATGTACGGTGGTAGGTTAGACAGACATGTTATGTACGGTGGTAGGTTAGACAGACATGTTATGTACGGTGGTAGGTTAGACAGACATGTTATGTACGGTGGTAGGTTAGACAGACATGTTATGTACGGTGGTAGGTTAGACAGACATGTTATGTACGGTGGTAGGTTAGACAGACATGTTATGTACGGTGGTAGGTTAGACAGACATGTTATGTACGGTGGTAGGTTAGACAGACATGTTATGTACGGTGGTAGGTTAGACAGACATGTTATGTACGGTGGTAGGTTAGACAGACATGTTATGTACGGTGGTAGGTTAGACAGACATGTTATGTACGGTGGTAGGTTAGACAGACATGTTATGTACGGTGGTAGGTTAGACAGACATGTTATGTACGGTGGTAGGTTAGACAGACATGTTATGTACGGTGGTAGGTTAGACAGACATGTTATGTACGGTGGTAGGTTAGACATGTTATGTACGGTGGTAGGTTAGACAGACATGTTATGTACGGTGGTAGGTTAGACAGACATGTTATGTACGGTGGTAGGTTAGACAGACATGTTATGTACGGTGGTAGGTTAGACAGACATGTTATGTACGGTGGTAGGTTAGACAGACATGTTATGTACGGTGGTAGGTTAGACAGACATGTTATGTACGGTGGTAGGTTAGACAGACATGTTATGTACGGTGGTAGGTTAGACATGTTATGTACGGTGGTAGGTTAGACAGACATGTTATGTACGGTGGTAGGTTAGACAGACATGTTATGTACGGTGGTAGGTTAGACAGACATGTTATGTACGGTGGTAGGTTAGACAGACATGTTATGTACGGTGGTAGGTTAGACAGACATGTTATGTACGGTGGTAGGTTAGACAGACATGTTATGTACGGTGGTAGGTTAGACAGACATGTTATGTACGGTGGTAGGTTAGACAGACATGTTATGTACGGTGGTAGGTTAGACAGACATGTTATGTACGGTGGTAGGTTAGACAGACATGTTATGTACGGTGGTAGGTTAGACAGACATGTTATGTACGGTGGTAGGTTAGACAGACATGTTATGTACCGTGGTAGGTTAGACAGACATGTTATGTACGGTGGTAGGTTAGACAGACATGTTATGTACGGTGGTAGGTTAGACATGTTATGTACGGTGGTAGGTTAGACAGATATGTTAGGTACGGTGGTAGGTTAGACAGGACATGTTATGTACCGGTGGTAGGTTAGACAGACATATTATGTACGGTGGTAGGTTAGACAGACATGTTATGTACGGTGGTAGGTTAGACAGACATGTTATGTACGGTGGTAGGTTAGACAGACATGTTATGTACGGTGGTAGGTTAGACAGACATGTTATGTACGGTGGTAGGTTAGACAGACATATTATGTACGGTGATAGGTTAGACAGACATGTTATGTATGGTGGTAGGTTAGACATGTTATGTACGGTGGTAGGTTAGACAGACATGTTATGTACGGTGGTAGGTTAGACATGTTATGTACCGTGGTAGGTTAGACAGACATGTTATGTACGGTGGTAGGTTAGACAGACATGTTATGTACAGTGGTAGGTTAGACAGACATGTTATGTACCGTGGTAGGTTAGACATGTTATGTACCGTGGTACGTTAGACAGACATGTTATGTACCGTGGTAGGTTAGACAGACATGTTATGTACCGTGGTAGGTTAGACAGACATGTTATGTACGGTGGTAGGTTGGACAGACATGTTATGTACCGTGGTAGGTTATACAGACATGTTATATACCGTGGTAGGTTAGACAGACTTGTTATGTACGGTGGTAGGTTATACAGACATGTTATGTACCGTGGTAGGTTAGACAGACTTGTTATGTACCGTGGTAGGTTAGACAGACATGTTATGTACGGTTGTAGGTTATACAGACATGTTATGTACCGTGGTAGGTTATACAGACATGTTATGTACCGTGTTAGGTTAGACAGACATGTTATGTACCGTGGTAGGTTAGACAGACATGTTATGTACGGTTGTAGGTTATACAGACATGTTATGTACCGTGGTAGGTTAGACAGACTTGTTATGTTCGGCGGTAGGTTATAATTAGCTTCGTCTGGTTTAAATTGTTATGCAACCTTTACTCATGTCAGTAGCGTCCCCATTTCTGGTATTTGACTTTCAGAATGTGTTTTTGGTAATTGTACATGTTACATTTGTATATAACAAATGTCGCTAAGGCTGGTATTTAAATGATTTCAGTGGTGGTGAATTTTCTTCACATTTAATTCACATTCCTGGGAAGGTTGGTGTTTTTCTGGCCGGATAAATTAACTTCTAATCAATTGATGTTTGGGCAATTATCAGATTGTGAATAACTTTGGACGCCTGTATTCAAGTCTTGGGTAAATTAAAATGCCTGTTTACTGAACTCAGAAGTCAACAGTTTCGTTTGTGGCGGTAATTGGTCACGGCTGAATGACACTTGGACTGTGCTGCTGACAACAACACCACTCGATTTTTCAATATCCACAACAACCCCCCCCCCCCCCCCCCCCCCCCCCCCCACTAGCCTTCGGTATCACGTGGTAAGCAGTTTTATTCCCCTAGAATTTGAATTTGACAAGAACCTTGTCTATAAAACAGAAGATATGCTGAGGACTTCCATCGCTCTATATAATTCGTTGACATGACTTTGCTGTGCATTAGTCGTCAACTATCGTCATTAGTCGTCAACTATCGTCATTAGTCGTCAACTATCGTCATTAGTCGTCAACTATCGTCATTAGTCGTCAACTATCGTCATTAGTCGTCAACTATCGTCATTAGTCGTCAACTATCATCATTAGTCGTCAACTATCGTCATTAGTCGTCAACTATCGTCATTCAAACATCTCTTCCTCATTTCTGGTGATATGATATACTGATATGATACACTTACGAGGGCTGGTAGATATGTTGTGAGCATTATGTTGAAGAATTTGAATTTTGCCGGACATATTAAGATATTTTTCAACATAATCCTCTGATTGATATGTTGTGAGCCCCGTATTGAAGGAGGTACTCAAAGATGTTCGTTTTAAGTCCTACTTAAGCCTCGAGATATCCCTATCCACAGAACAGACGGATTCTATTATTCCCCAGTACGTCTGACTGTAGAAATACTTACAAATCTATTTCGTTGAGGTGTTTGAGTCATTTTATCCGACTCTATCATCTAGCTGGAACCACTTTCCACACGACCATGCGAGATCTCGTGCGTATCGGTGGGGAGAGGACGGACTATTGGGGATCTGTGACAGGAAGTGTCGCCTCTGTTTGTCTCTGGCGTTGTGGAACACCAATGACGCCATCCTTAAAGAACGCCTATTTGGTCTGACAGGGCACGAGGTAAGTCGGGACTTCTGACTGGGCACGAGATAAGTCGGGACTTAAGACTGGACACGAGGTAAATCGGGACTTCTGACTGGACACGAGGTAAGTCGGGACTTCTGACGGGGCACGAGGTAAGTCGGGACTTCTGACGGGGCACGAGGTAAGTCGGGACTTCTGACGGGGCACGAGGTAAGTCGGGACTTCTGACGGGGCACGAGGTAAGTCGGGACTTCTGACGGGACACGAGGTAAGTCGGGACTTCTGACGGGGCACGAGGTAAGTCGGGACTTCTGACGGGGCACGAGGTAAGTCGGGACTTCTGACGGGACACGAGGTAAATCGGGACTTCTGACGGGACACGAGGTAAGTTGGGACTTCTGACTGGACACGAGGTAAGTCGGGAGTTCTGACGGGACACGAGGTAAGCTACTGCGTATCTTATTGTCGTATGGTCAGTCTATGATACGATCAACTTAAAACCAAAAGACTCTTTCTTTTCCAGTTTGAGTAAGATCGATCTGAAATTGAATATACCCACCAAGGACTATATTCCTTAGGTACTATTGTAGTTTACATAGGATGGCAGTCGTATAAGATTCTGGAGTAAGTTATTCTCACTGAATTAGATTGACTCTAGAATAGCCAGTACTACGTCTATTGCACAAAACGTGTTTGCATGCCAGTTTAATTTTACAGGCAACTGCAGCCTCTCCGTAAAGCTCAATTTTCCTTGAACTGATTTAGAGATGTTCATTTGGCCAGAACGATGTATTTTGCATGTTGATAACTTTCACTAGTTTTTAAAAGTTATTACATGTAACGAGCTTTATGCTTCTCATGGAACAATGTTCCGTTCACTGTTTCCGTTACCAGGGTAACCATGGTGAGGATGTGAAGGAGTTGTACTACTATCTGGATAACACCCCTACTCACTCCTACATGTCAGCCCTCTATAAGTACCCACAGGCCCCTTATCCCTACACACAACTGGTGGAGGGCAACAAGACAAGGTCGGTCGGAGATCCAGAACTGGAAATCTTAGATACAGGTAAGTGTAATATATACTGTATACAGCCTAAAATATATCCGTCATCGTATTAAATGTTCATTTTTGTATTGTACAATGCTTTCTTACCAGGTGTGTTTGATAAGAATGAGTACTTTGACGTGTTTGCCGAATACTGCAAAGCCAGCCCGAATAACATACTTGGGCGTTACGTCATCACAAATAGGGGTCCCACTCCCGCTTCACTGCACGTGCTGCCAACGCTTTGGTTTCGGAACGTTTGGTCCTGGGGAGAAGAATGCTACGTAAGTATCCTCGTAATGATACGTTTTGAATTATCAACCCGAATAATGAAAATGTTCCTACTGGTCTCTACATATATCTACAAAGTAAACTACCAATGATAATGATACAGACTTGATAGAATTAACCCCGTAAACTACCAATGATAATGATACAGACTTGATAGAATTAACCCCGTAAACTACCATTGATAATGATATTAACCCCGTAAACTACCAATGATAATGATATTAACCCCGTAAACTACCAATGATAATTATATTAACCACGTATACTACCATTGCGAGTGACACATCCTATGTGTAACTGTAATACATGTATTATGATTTATGCATTCATTATAGAAGTTGTATTGTTTTTATCATGATCAACAAAATCAATACAGTTTTCAAACTGTTATATATATACATGTAGTTGATTATGAAATTGATTTACTGTCTCACCATGTTATTACCTACATGTACCTGTTAAAACCATGCCAACAACATCTGTGTATCAGGTCAGGGGAGGCGATCGGTGTTAGGGCATTAAAACTTCTGAATTACTGAAACTGGAAATGTAATTATGTTAAATAAATAAATAATTAAATAAATAAGTAATCTTAACACATGACGCCGTTTAATTTGCTACATTTGAAGTGTCATGAAGAAACCAAACCTCACATGTCTCAGATGTCCGAAGGAAAAGTTGTTTGTCGACACCCGTCGTTAGGTAAGTTAAATGGTCAGAGTGTCCAGTTTATCATGACCGTTAGGTAAGTTACGGAAAATGGCCAGAACAGAGTGTCCAGTTTATCATGACCGTTAGGTGTGTCCTAGGCTCGGTTATAACCGGAACAAGGACGTTAAGCCCCATCAATCAATCAATCAATGACCGTTAGGTAAGTTACGGAAAATGGCCAGAACAGATTGTCCAGTTTATCATGACCGTTAGGTAAGTTAAATGGTCAGAGTGTCCAGTTTATCATGACCGTTAGGTAAGTTACGGAAAATGGCCAGAACAGAGTGTCCAGTTTATCATGACCGTTAGGTAAGTTAAATGGTCAGAGTGTCCAGTTTATCATGACCGTTAGGTAAGTTACGGAAAATGGCCAGAACAGAGTGTCCAGTTTATCATGACCGTTAGGTAAGTTACGGAAAATGGCCAGAACAGAGTGTCCAGTTTATCATGACCGTTAGGTAAGTTAAATGGTCAGAGTGTCCAGTTTATCATGACCTTTAGGTAAGTTACGGAAAATGGCCAGAACAGAGTGTCCAGTTTATCATGACCGTTAGGTAAGTTACGGAAAATGGCCAGAACAGAGTGTCCAGTTTATCATGACCGTTAGGTAAGTTAAATGGTCAGAGTGTCCAGTTTATCATGACCGTTAGGTAAGTTACGGAAAATGGCCAGAACAGAGTGTCCAGTTTATCATGACCGTTAGGTAAGTTACGGAAAATGGCCAGAACAGAGTGTCCAGTTTATCATGACCGTTAGGTAAGTTACGGAAAATGGCCAGAACAGAGTGTCCAGTTTATCATGACCGTTAGGTAAGTTAAATGGTCAGAGTGTCCAGTTTATCATGACCGTTAGGTAAGTTACGGAAAATGGCCAGAACAGAGTGTCCAGTTTATCATGACCGTTAGGTAAGTTACGGAAAATGGCCAGAACAGAGTGTCCAGTTTATCATGACCGTTAGGTAAGTTAAATGGTCAGAGTGTCCAGTTTATCATGACCGTTAGGTAAGTTACGGAAAATGGCCAGAACAGAGTGTCCAGTTTATCATGACCGTTAGGTAAGTTACGGAAAATGGCCAGAACAGAGTGTCCAGTTTATCATGACCGTTAGGTAAGTTAAATGGTCAGAGTGTCCAGTTTATCATGACCTTTAGGTAAGTTACGGAAAATGGCCAGAACAGATTGTCCAGTTTATCATGACCGTTAGGTAAGTTAAATGGTCAGAGTGTCCAGTTTATCATGACCGTTAGGTAAGTTACGGAAAATGGCCAGAACAGAGTGTCCAGTTTATCATGACCGTTAGGTAAGTTAAATGGTCAGAGTGTCCAGTTTATCATGACCGTTAGGTAAGTTACGGAAAATGGCCAGAACAGAGTGTCCAGTTTATCATGACCGTTAGGTAAGTTACGGAAAATGGCCAGAACAGAGTGTCCAGTTTATCATGACCGTTAGGTAAGTTAAATGGTCAGAGTGTCCAGTTTATCATGACCTTTAGGTAAGTTACGGAAAATGGCCAGAACAGAGTGTCCAGTTTATCATGACCGTTAGGTAAGTTACGGAAAATGGCCAGAACAGAGTGTCCAGTTTATCATGACCGTTAGGTAAGTTAAATGGTCAGAGTGTCCAGTTTATCATGACCGTTAGGTAAGTTACGGAAAATGGCCAGAACAGAGTGTCCAGTTTATCATGACCGTTAGGTAAGTTACGGAAAATGGCCAGAACAGAGTGTCCAGTTTATCATGACCGTTAGGTAAGTTACGGAACATGGCCAGAACAGAGTGTCCAATTTATCATGACCGTTAGGTAAGTTAAATGGTCAGAGTGTCCAGTTTATCATGACCGTTAGGTAAGTTACGGAAAATGGCCAGAACAGAGTGTCCAGTTTATCATGACCGTTAGGTAAGTTACGGAAAATGGCCAGAACAGAGTGTCCAGTTTATCATGACCGTTAGGTAAGTTAAATGGTCAGAGTGTCCAGTTTATCATGACCGTTAGGTAAGTTACGGAAAATGGCCAGAACAGAGTGTCCAGTTTATCATGACCGTTAGGTAAGTTACGGAAAATGGCCAGAACAGAGTGTCCAGTTTATCATGACCGTTAGGTAAGTTAAATGGTCAGAGTGTCCAGTTTATCATGACCGTTAGGTAAGTTACGGAACATGGCCAGAACAGAGTGTCCAATTTATCTACCATGTTTACGATATTACATGATTATCACAATTTTACCACCACAATATGTTACAAATTGAGCACTACGTTTTGTTTCTTATTGGGTATTACGTTTAATTACAAATTGAGCACTATGTTTAATTACAAATTGAGCCCTACGTTTTGCTACAAATTGAGCCCTACGTTTTGTTACAAATTGAGCCCTACGTTTTATTACAAATTGAGCACTACGTTTAATTACAAATTGAGCCCTTCGTTTTATTACAAATTGAGCCCTTCGTTTTATTACTAATTGAGCACTACGATTTGTTTCAAATTGAGCACTACGTTTTGTTACTAATTGAGCACTTCGATTAATTACAAATTGAGCCCTTCGTTTTATTACAAATTGAGCCCTTCGTTTTATTACTAATTGAGCACTACGATTTGTTTCAAATTGAGCACTACGTTTTGTTACTAATTGAGCCCTTCGTTTTATTACTAATTGGGCACTACGTTGTATTACTAATTGAGCACTACGTTTTGTTACTAATAGAGCACTTCGTTTTATTACTAATTGAGCACTACGATTTGTTTCAAATTGAGCCCTACGTTTTGTTACTAATTGAGCCCTACGTTTTGTTACAAATTGAGCCCTACGTTTAATTACAAATGGGGCACTACGTTTTGTTACAAATTGGGCACTACGTTTTGTTACTAATTGAGCACTACGTTTTGTTACTAATTGAGCACTACGTTTTGTTACTAATTGAGCACTACGTTTTGTTACTAATTGAGCACTACGTTTTGTTACTAATTGAGCACTACGTTTTGTTACTAATTGAGCACTACGTTTTTGTTGCAAATTGGGAACTATGTTTTGTTGCTAAATGAGTTCCATGTTTTGTTACAAATTGAGCAGTACGTTTTGATATAAATTGAGCACAACGGTTTGCTACACATTTAGCACTTCGTTAAGTGACAAATTTAGCACTATGTTTTAATAATACAATTTGAGCTCAAGGTTTGGTTATGATTGAAACAGTTCACTATTTCAATTTTCACATTTAACATAATTTTAACTATAAATGAATTTAGATTAAAAGTTGTCAGGGTCAAGGACAATATATTTTTATCATGAAATTCCCTTATGATACTATCTTAAGGTGTTCCAAAGAGCAAGCTGCCAACCGGAAGGAGCAGAAGTCTAACGGATATCACATCTCAATCTACTCCTGGTAAGTCATGTCATATTGCTCTAAATAAATTGGTACGACGAAAAGGACGAAAACTTGAGTAGGGCAAATATGCAAGAGAAACTTATAAGGTACTAAACGTGTAGTTCTGAACGGTCAAATGTAAGAAATGGCTATGAAGTATCATCACTAGCGAGGAAGCGGTATAAAGCGTCTGGAAGTAAAAGGCGAAACGGTGTCTTCACCAAGTACCGAATAGAACTGAACGTTAATGGTATCATAGTAACAGTATCGGCGCCAGCGTAACTATATCTACATGGTAGAATATCTCTTTAATAACGCTATTATTTATTGGCATGACCTATGATGTCTACAAAGTGTACCACACGTCACATGACCTATGATGTCTACAAAGTGTACCCCACGTCATATTTCTTTGTCTAATGCCGTATCTGTCTACCCTGGGGTAAATGCTCAATGTGTTATAAAAGTGATTTCACTTTCTGTCTGGACAGGAGTTTTTTACTTTGAAGCCGACTTGGATCAGCAAGGCCATTGTCCCGAGATGTTATTCACTGAAAACGATACAAACTTCGAGCACTTGTTCGGGTGTGCTAACAAGACCGATTACGTCAAGGATGCGTTTCACCATTACGTCATTCACGGTAGGACAATCTCGTCATCATGGAATCAGAAAAAAAAAAAAAAAATTCTTATCGTGCTTTCACTTCATATAAATGAATACGTGCATACTATTTACTTAACAATAAAGGTCGATCAGACAGAGTGAATCCAGCCAAAGAAGGAACAAAATGTGCCGCCCATTACAAGCTCCACCTGGCGGGCGGCGAGGAGGCTGTCATCAGAGTGAGGCTGTATGTAGAAAACGAGGCTCCACTGCAATGCTTCTCACCAAATGAATTTGATTTGATGTTTAAACAAAGACGAATGGAAGCTGATGCATTCTATAATCAGGTATACAGCAATCCTGAACTCGCTACCAATTTAACAACTGTTAAATGTAAATGTAACTTTACGCTTAACCAGGATTGCAGAACGTATTCTGGCACAACTGTGGCGTTTATATTTAAATATATAGATAAAATTTAACATTTCACATAAACTTAAATGTCTGTTTAGACACTTGTGTTCATATTTGTATTGTTAATACAGCCAATCGACGTTTTAAACTATACTTACATAATGTATATCAATGGACCTTGATGAAAATCGCATAGATTTAAGTCGTATCCCGGAAACGGCGTATTGCAATTGTGGACGTCAGATTAAGTCAGTAAAGATCTTCTCCATCAATATGACGTTTGAATGTGTGTGTTTTGAAAATAATTTGTTTTTTGATGATAAAGAGGTGACAAAACGGATTTGAAATGAGGTATCCAATCTCGTAGTTAAGCCTGTGCTCTTTAAAATTTGACCTTTGAATCATGAATTACTGTGTCCACGCCTCTTTCCAATGAATCATATTAACATTTACTGACAATATATATCAATCTTCCATAGGTGATTCCTAACCGACGACCGGCCGATAAGGAGATAGTGAGACAGGCGTACGCTGGTCTGTTGTGGAGCAAACAATTTTATTACTACGTCGTTAAAAGCTGGTTGGCGGGAGATAGTACACAGCCCCCACCACCGACCGGAAGAGAGAAGGGGCGCAACTCCGACTGGAAACATCTGTTTAATCGTGACGTCATCTCAATGCCTGATAAGTGGGAGTACCCATGGGTAGGTACTTTACAAAATTAAAATAGATGTGATAATAAATAAAGACAGAAGTTGAAACTGTACACACAAATGATATCTATACGACCTGAGTAACATTACAAACTTTCAGCTAATTGAATGGTTCTGTACGTTGAGCCCACGGAGGGATTCAACAAATGCAGATTTACAATTTTAGAACATTAGTAAAACGTATATATTTCAGTGTATATCTATAATCTGTTATACTATATAATGAGCCACAGATTGTTGTTTGTTGTAGTATGCTTCGTGGGACCTCGCCTTCCATATGATCCCTATGGCCAACATTGACATTCATTTCGCAAAGGAACAAATTCTTCTCCTTTTGAGGGAATGGTATATGCATCCAAACGGTCAGGTATGTCAACATATCGACAGGTATATTGATTATCTACCATTTTTGATCGTTTACAATTTAGAATCTTATCAAGATCAATTTCCTTAAAACTTAACAAAGCTAGTTTACAATACGTTAAATGCGGATAAATACATCTTGTTTAATATTTCTGTACTCCAGAAAACACTACTAAATACTGTGTCAATTTACTAGATTATCGTTCTATTTAATATTTCTGTACTCCAGATAACACTATTGAATAATGTGTCAAGTTACTAGATTAACGTTCTACAGATTCCGGCCTATGAGTTCTGCTTTGAAGATGTCAACCCTCCTGTACACGCCTATGCAGCACTGAAGATATATAAAGCGTCCGGGTCAAAAGGCAAAAGGGACCTGGTATTCCTTGCTAGGTGTTTCCACAAACTTGTACTCAACTTCACATGGTGAGTGTTCATCGTCCTGGGCAGGTTCTTCCTATAAAACAATAGTGTCTATGACCTTTGATCTCATATGAAAGTATAATGTTTCCTTCTGTGATATGACGTCAGACGTGTTATTTGTTGGTACTTACAGGGGTTCCGGTGTCACCTCCCTACATCTCTTTTGAAGGTGTGTTCTAACTCACTCCGATTTGACCTTTATTTTTATGGCGAGTGTCGCTGAGACGCCTACTCTGCCGGGACACCTGGTCTAATTAATATTGAACATTTTCAGGAGTGTTCATGCCAATCTATACTTTTTAATATATCTGGCCATCGTTAACTCGATTTTGAGTTTGAATCCTTTGTTGTTCTTGAATGGTCACCTCGACTGCCGCCTCGACTTGACTGTTTGAGAGCCTAGGTGTTTTTTTTACATATTATGTTGTATACAGAACATTGTAGACGTTTAGGGGGCTAGATTAATATTTGGTATTTTCTGTATATTGTAAAAGTGTTTTTGTCTCTTGGGTTTTATCAACAGTGTTGTGTTTTCCTCCATAGGTGGGTAAACCGAAAGGACCCGGCTGGTAAGAATATTTTCTCCGGTGGATTCCTAGGTCTAGACAATATTGGCGTGTTTGACCGGTCCAAGCCGCTGCCGACCGGTGGTCGCCTGGTACAGGCGGATGGTACAGCTTGGATGTCCTTCTTCTGTTCCCTTATGTTGGAGATCAGTCTAATTCTCGCCAAGCGGGACCCAACTTACGAGGACATGGCCAGCAAGTTCTTCGAACACTTCGTCGCTATCATAGACGCCATTAATGACAAAGGAACTGTAGGTGATTATTGTTAGTTTGTAGGGCGTATTGGGTAGGATAACTGTATAAAAGTCTGCAGTTCCAACTTCTAATCCTGATCCTAGTTCCAACTTCTAATCCTGATCCTAGTTCCAACTTCTAATCCTGATCCTATCGTAAAAGAGGTATGGCGCATATTGGCCTGTTTCGACCTAACGGTGACCGTTTTCAAAATCAAAAAAAATAAATGTTTAAAACTCAGTTTTTGAATACAAACCTTAAATCTATAATATATACAAATTATTATTTGCGAAAAATTTGTTTGTTCATTGCAATGAATATTTCATTAAATGACCGTAAAGTTGCATCATCGGGCTATTTGCAACTTTCGAGGGGGGTTTTCCCGCATTCGTATCATTTTTTTTACGTAGAGCGCATCGGAAGACCAACTTTTACAATGTCTTATTTTATTCTATGTACCAAAAGACAACTAAAATCGTATTCTTAAAAAGTGGTCCTCCGATGCGCTGATATCGAAAAATTGATAAAACGTAGTTGATAAAATATTTTAATTCTAGCATTACTAGACTGACTATAACTGGTAACTGCCGTAAGTCCGCATAGCTCATATGGTAGAACCATTGCTAAGCAACCCGAAGATTCGGAGTTCGAATCACCAAGATGTATCATATTCATATTTTGTTATGTTTCTAAAATAATACCATTTAATTTTTTTGATCGTATTTGAATGATATTTTCAACAATAAATGCATATTTGATATAAAATATAAGTAAGAAGATAGAAATGTTGAGATAAAAAAATCACTTTGATTAAAAAAGCCTGATTGAAATAATAACCGATTTACTCCGTATCAAGTAAAATGTAAATGAACTCCAGCTTCGACAACAGGCATATAATTATTACATGGATGAGTAGTGCAAAATTCCTATTTAACATGTCAATTTAACTTAATTCCATATGGTATTGATTGACTACATACAACACACAGCGCGCCAATGGACCATGACGATCTATTTTGGTACTGTGGGAATCACTATGGTCACATGGTATTTCTAACCTGTATTTTTAGCCCAGACTATCGCTGTACGTGGCCTAGGTCAGGATAGGCGGAAAACGACCATACCTCTTTGACATTTCAAGTTTCAAAAAACCTTCATATGAGTTCCTATTGTAATCTGTCATTGGTAAAGCCCATTGATACTCAGGTTGATAAAACTTTGTACCAGGACTTGGACTGGATACTATCTAGAGTTCTGAAGTCACCGATGTTAATTATGTAATCTTGTAGTGTACATGTTTAAGAATTTGTGGTGGACATTCTGTCATAGGTCTGTGGAATGACGAGGATGGATTTTACTATGACCACGTAAACCACAATAAAGCCTCATATCCATTAAAGATCATGTCCATGGTTGGAGTTGTCCCCCTTTTCTCAACTTTGGTGTTGAAGTTCTCTGATATCAAGATGCACAAAGGCTTTTACAAGCGAATGAAATGGTTTCTAAAGCACAGGAAGGATCTAACGAACAGAGTATGTTTTATTTTATTTTGTGTTATGTGGGGTTGGGTCGGTAGGGGGTTGTGGTTGTGTTATTTTGTGTTATGTGGGGGTGGGGTGGGTCGGTAGGGGGTTGTTGTTGTGTTGTTTTGTGTTATGTGGGGGTGGGGTGGGTCGGTAGGGGGTTGTGGTTGTGTTATTTTGTGTTATGTGGGGTTGGGTGGGTCGGTAGGGGGTTGTGTTGTGTTATTTTGTGTTATGTGGGGATGGGGTGGGTCTGTAGGGGGTTGTGGTTGTGTTGTTTTGTGTTATGTGGGGTGGGTCGGTAGCGGGTTGTGGTTGTGTTGTTTTGTGTTATGTGGGGTGGGTCAGTAGGGAGTTGTGGTTGTGTTGTTTTGTGTTATGTGGGGTTGGGGTGGGTCGGTAGGGGGTTGTGTTGTATTGTTTTGTGTTATGTGGGGGTGGGGTGGGTCGGTAGGGGGTTGTGGTTGTGTTGTTTTGTGTTATGTGGGGGTGGGGTGGGTCGGTAGGGGGTTGTGGTTGTGTTATGTGGGGGTGGGGTGGGTCGGTAGGAGGTTGTGGTTGTGTTGTTTTGTGTTATGTGGGGGTGGGTCGGTAGGGGGTTGTGGTTGTGTTGTTTTGTGTTATGTGGGGGTGGGGTGGGTCGGTAGGGGGTTGTGGTTGTGTTGTGTGTCGGTATATAGATATATAACGTGCAATAAATATATAAATATATAAGTTCCTTTTGCCTCGGTTTCTTGAAATTCAGTAGGTAATTACTAATGGTATGATAATAGGTCGTCAATATATCCTTAATTAACATTATGAGAACAAAACGATGTAAGTTTTTTTTTTTGAAAATTCATTTGTTTAACTTGAGTTATTTGAATATGGTAGACGTAATGAATAAGTAACAACGTGATTGTTATTTTAGATTTCATTTTTCTGCCAAGACGGTCGAGAAGAGGCGATACTTTTAGCTATAGTTAAGAGAGAGCAACTGAAACGGGTTTTAGCACATCTACTGAACGAAGAGGAATTCCTTTCTCCCTACGGGGTACGATCACTGTCAAAGGTAGGACATGTAATGTGGAGATTAATTGTTAACAATATGTACATATACCTTAATTTTATATCGAAATAATCTGGAGAATATTCACACGTGAAAGAAATATGGTATTATAATGGTTTCCTTTTGAATATCATGTCTGGGTCTAAACGGCTTTATACCTATATCATTTCATAAAAGTGTAACTATATAACCTTATATCGTGTCTTTTGTGTTATCCTGTGTTAGCACGACTGGCATCCTGGATATTTTTCTATTATGGACGTATTTTTTCAATCAAATATGTTTGAATTAAATATATATCGCACGACTCTTACGAAATATCGATATAAACAATACACAAGAAGAATACGTTGTTACATTAAAGAAAACATAAACAGGTATACCACTTAGCGCAATGCTGAATTAATATAACGTCGGAGAATTTACACTACATAGGAGTAATCTCCGTTAAAGAAGAAAAATAATGATACAGTTATATCTTAGAGATGGCTGGATTAATATAACGATACAATTATATCTTAGAGATGGCTGGATTAATATAACGATACAGTTATATCTTAGAGATCTCTGGATTAGTATAACGATACAATTATATCTTAGAGATGGCTGGATTAATATAACGATACAATTACATCCTAGAGATCTCTGGATTAGTATAACGATACAATTATATCTTAGAGCAAGGCTGGATTAATATAATGATACAATTACATCCTAGAGATCTCTGGATTAATATAATGATACAATTACATCCTAGAGATCTCTGGATTAATATAATGATACAATTACATCTAAGCACAAGGCATTGCCGGTACATTTATATGGAATGGTGTTATGAACGTGTTGCCTGGTGCTCCCGGCATAATTAAACATGTATGATCAGGTATAGGCTGGACTTGTACAAAATACCGGATATATATGCAGGTTATATTTCTTATTTAACGTGGGAACGACAATATTTCCTTCAATGTTTGTTTAAACGACGACCTTGTGAGATAACACTTATGTAAGCATTGTTAACACGACCGACGTTGAGAGTTAAGTTTCTTAGATACTGTTTGGTGGTTGAGTGTACTGTAGGTAGCCATTGTGGTCTGATTAACAGTATCTGACCCCGTTCAGGTGTAGCGCACAGGTAAACAGTTAAAACACAATTGATATAACGTTTAACATCAAATTAAACATCCATTCCTGCTATATATTCTGTGTTTACCATCTTTTGATAGGATGTAATAGTGACCTTTTACTCTACTAGTATGGATAGTAAGTTTGTTAGTGATATTCTATTGTAACGATAGTTTAATCTGTAAGTAACAAGCCGTGGTTGCTAAGATACTATAGTTCAGGGAATCTACGTAAAGACACCAGTATTATTAATGTAACAGAACACAGGATTAATCAATTTCAATCACTGCCTCTGCTAGGGATCGAACCCGGGACCTCTAGCCTTACGCTTTAGCGATCGAGCTAAAGAGAGGATCTCTCTATATTGCGGTATATTGCGGCTAGTATTTACCAAGGTTACATACTCCCCCTCTAGAAAAGAACTCGTCCTCGAGCGTCCAGGGGTAACAGCGATGTCTTCACAAGCAGCGATGAGTATCATTCCCGAGTCCCTACATGGGCGCCAATGTAATAGAGGCTATAGAGCGCAGGATTAATTAAATTTAAATCACTGCCTCCGCTAGGGATCGAATCCGGGACCTCTGACTTACTAGTCTTACGCTCAACCGATCGAGCTAAACAGATCTCTCTAGCCGAGCGGTATATTGCGGCTTGTATTTACCAGGGTTACATATCGAGCTAAACAGATCTCTCTAGCCGAGCGGTATATTGCGGCTTGTATTTACCAGGGTTACATATCGAGCTAAACAGATCTCTCTAGCCGAGCGGTATATTGCGGCTTGTATTTACCAGGGTTACATATCGAGCTTAACAGATCTCTCTAGCCGAGCGGTATATTGCGGCTTGTATTTACCAGGGTTACATATCGAGCTAAACAGATCTCTCTAGCCGAGCGGTATATTGCGGCTTGTATTTACCAGGGTTACATATCGAGCTAAACAGATCTCTCTAGCCGAGCGGTATACTGCGGCTTGTATTTACCAGGGTTACATATCGAGCTAAACAGATCTCTCTAGCCGAGCGGTATACTGCGGCTTGTATTTACCAGGGCTAGAATCTATATTAATAAGAGCGCAGCTCATCGCGCCCGAAGGGCGCGAGAGCGAAGCTCTCTTTAAGACAACATGTGTATAAGCTATATTTCCAATCAAATCTATACCCCTTCAACATTGAAATCGTGTCCCGCGGGAAAAGTCGCGCGCCTCCAGTAGAGGCAGCCATGTTTGAAATCTCATTCCCTACACGACGAGATCTGACTGGTTTCTCTCTCGTCGAAACAAATAACTGAAAGTTAGTTCAAATTACTTAATTCTCGAAATATCCACACAACCCATGACAAAGGCATGATTCATTTAAAAGTTACCATTTCTATTTTTCTTTTGACTGACGAGGTAAATGTATTTTGCGAATTTGATTGGCTTGAGATATTTTGTTAGTTACCTAAATCTGAACCCTCCCAGTTTCGGTACTGATCAAATTGGATGCGAGAGTGGACTAAGAGGTTATTTTGCTGCACATGTGCATTATATAGAACAGTTTTTAATTGTATTATCAAATTTCAAGGTTACAACCGAAAACCCTGAAATATTACTGAGTTGAACATCCCATTCAGAATGGTGCTGTTGTCGTCAAGCGTGACGTCATAAGAATTCAACGTCAAAGATTTCGCCAATGATTCCCGCCCTTTCTAAGCCCATATATTTTAAGAGTTTTTCGTCTTCCAGATGTCTTTGAAATATGTGATAATTTAAGGGAAACAATTCAATATCTTCTGTATTTTCTAAGTGGGTATAGATTGCATTAACTGCAGTAGTTTTTGCATTTTTTATTATAGAATTTTATCAAAACTTCATAATAAAAACAAATCTTACTGTGCCGACCTCTTTACACCATGGCCTTAAATTACTAGATATTGTGATTAACAAGGCATAATGAAAAATATATAGCACAAGTTATCATTGTACAGCGTACGTTACGTATACCAAAATTTCCAGGAGAAAACAGACTTTGTAATTTGTTTCTATGTGTGGAAAACGAAACCTGTTTTTCACAACTTGTTCAATACTCATTCACTTCAAATTAATAACATCGATGTTTATAATATATTTCAAATAATAGTCTAAGTGGGTGATTTAGATATACATACTAATATATGTCCGTGCTTCAAAAACAAAACAAAAACAGAACCAAAACCCAAAACATGCATAAAACAAAAGATAATATACGTCGCAAGTTTAATCGCAAATAGTTTATATAGTGATACGGTTGCCTTCTAGCCCTTTTGCTCGTCTGCAAAGCGGCTGACTAGTAAACCGGGGATCGCGTGTTCGATCCTGGTGGAGACTACTTGCTTTTCTGTTATATTTGGTGCCGTTGACCACTCCGAGATCAAGTTTTAGAAAATGAGAGGCTTCGTTGGGGATACAACCTGGGTTAATGTGTGTTCGAGACGAACACGTTTGAAAAGTGAGAATAGTGGGGCAGATTTTAATTGTAAATAGTGTACATAGTGATACGGCCGCCTTGCTTCTAGTGTCGGTAGAGCGGCAGGCCAGTAAGTAAGGGTCACGGGTTCGATCCCCTGTGGAGGCGCACTATATTCGCTTTCCTGTTATATATATCATGCCAATCTTGTATCGTCGGCACTTTTACGTTGTTAGTAGCATATGGAATGTGGCAGTAGAATAATGATGTCATTATATGCAGTGCACATGTCATCACGGATATGATATGTGTGATAATCTGGAATCCGACAATGCAAAGTGAAGACAATGCTAGTCACATCAGGACAAACAATAAGAATTTCAGCCGATATACGTATAGATGTAAAGCATTGTTAATTTTACAAGGTGTTTACATGTTGTTGTTGTTGTTGTTTTTTGTGTTTTTTTTTTTTTTTTTGGAATGGGGGATGTATTAGGACCTATTATTGGCATACTTTGTAGCATATTTTGCAAACGCAATGTAGCATAATTAAAAAAATAATGACAAAAAAAAAAAAAAATAATCTAAAAATCTTTAAATGTAGTACAAGTTCTTAGACTGTTATTCGCATGTCCCTGTGTTTCATTGTAGCTGCGCTCTTCTAAGGCTTTGCCTTCATTCATATTAAAATAAAACAAAAACAACAAAAAATCAACATTTTTGTTTAATACCTTTTACGTGTTTAATTAATCGATATATTCACAATCCACAATTCCGTCTCAGATTAACTATGGTTGTCAAGCACATCATGCATTGACAAAGATTTATGCCTAGTAGTGACGTGGTCAGATGTTCTCTAGATGTTAGCTTACCTTGTGAAAAAGTTAAATATGCACAAATTTCCCAAAATTCACTTTAGTTTTTGATAAAATACTCACTTGACGTTAGCTTTTTGTGCTGACATCATCGGGTGACAGGGGAAAACGATAAAATTGCGTTGATCAGTCCTTCCAAGATGGCGCCGTCTAGTTGACGCTCTGGTAACGTCATAAACAGATGACGTCATAATTATGTTACATATTCCCACACTTATTAATCCGCTGAGCCCTTTTCACTGCCTATATACGCTGATTTATTTGCAGTTAATCTTTACTTAGCTGAAGAAGAGGGAGATGTAAATACATTATGTCATGCTCTTCATTTTAGAGGAAATAAAGACAATAATAAAACAGTGAACATACTCTGTAGAACTTGAAATAAAGGACATCAACATCAACCTGTACTTCAATCTGTACGTACAACAGCAGTGACAGCTTAGTGATAAGCTGTATGAGAGGCGTGATAAATAGGCAAAACCACCCATATGTGTTAATCTGACTAGTACTCCCGTCACTGGTGCAGTGGGTATTAATATCATTCGACCATTTTGTACGACCAAGTGTTTTAATTACAGACTGGCGGGCTCGGGGTCAAGTCTTTAGTAATACAAACTTTAGGGGTGGTATATATATTTTTTTATTGCTATGGACAGAGTTTTTTTTTTAAATTCCAATGCTGAATCTGTAGATTCCTGCAGATTCCTGCGCTCTGTTACATTGGTGCCCATGTAGGGACCCGGGGAAATACTCAGGATTGCTCCACAAGCATCGCTGTTACTCCTGGAAACTCGAGGACGAGTTCTTTCCTGGAGGGGGAGTATGTAACCCTGGTAAATACTAGCCGCAATATACCGCTCGGCTAGAGAGATCTTCTCTTTAGCTCGATCGGTTGAGCGTAAGACTAGTAAGCCAGAGGTCCCGGGTTCGATCCCTAGCGGAGGCAGTGATTTAAATTTATATAATTCCTGCGCTCTGTTACATGATGTTTCCCGTCTTTGTTCGATGTGATCGATAAATATCTTCAGGGCGGAGGTCTACATTTACCTTGTTTTTACATATACATTGTATCTATGATGGCGGGGTCAGTGAAAGTTTTGTTTTCACGTTATGGAATCTGAGGGTATTCCTCCTACCATATTGTTCTAACTTCATAGCATGTCGTTCCTTATCGTCGAAGTGAGTAATTAGTAGTATTCTTCGATGTTTTCTTGGAGGTGCAGTAATTTGAGGGGAAGTAGCTTGTGATGATATTTGAAATGAAATACAGCCAATGATATTCACCCTGCGAAACATCCCCATGGCAAGACTTTGTCAAGTCCAGTCCAGATGACCTCGGTATCGTGACGTTTGAACCGGTGTGGTCATATTTTCATTCCTGGAAAGTTCTACTTCACAACTGGACGGTATTGATGATGTAGATCTTGATTATTGGGGTATTTTTGGGACATGTAAAATTTCACGCTGTTGATTCATAGACGCCACGGCATAATTGTTTATAATGTTTACTTTTTTTGTGGCCACTCAGCTGTATAATCGTCATCGGTGCAACTTCCGAATGGAAAAGTTTTTTTGGAGGGACTGGTTAGTATTTCCAGTTAGAAATACTGTTCCGTTGTAATCTCGGTACTCGGTATTTTGATCTCCACAACGATCCGAATATGGGACATAATCAAATCATTTCGCACTACACTAATCATCAGAAATATATTGCAAACTAATTAAAACAATACTCGAAAGCGTTTAAATTCAGCTTAAAAAAGTTAAAAGAAAATCTTTGTTTGCAGCGCCACCTGGATAAACCATTTAACATGGACGTGAATGGGACTACTTACGGCGTACGCTACGAGCCTGGCGAATCAGAAACGAACATGTTTGGTGGCAATAGTAACTGGAGGGGCCCTATCTGGTTCCCGTGTAAGTTATCCAAACAGTAACTGGAGGGGCCTTATCTGGTTCCCGTGTAAGTTCTCCCAACAGTAACTGGAGGGGCCCTATCTGATTCCCGTGTAAGTTCTCCCAACAGTAACTGGAGGGGCCCTATCTGGTTCCCGTGTAAGTTCTCCCAACAGTTACTGGAGGGGCCCTATCTGGTTCCCGTGTAAGTTCTCCCAACAGTAACTGGAGGGGCCCTATCTGGTTCCCGTGTAAGTTCTCCCAACAGTTACTGGAGGGGCCCTATCTGATTCCCGTGTAAGTTCTCCCAACAATAACTGGAGGGGCCCTATCTGGTTCCCGTGTAAAGTCTCCCAACAGTAACTGGAGGGGCCCTATCTGGTTCCCGTGTAAGTTCTCCCAACAGTTACTGGAGGGGCCCTATCTGATTCCCGTGTAAGTTCTCCCAACAGTAACTGGAGGGGTCCTATCTGGTTCCCGTGTAAAGTCTCCCAACAGTAACTGGAGGGGCCCTATCTGGTTCCCGTGTAAGTTCTCCCAACAGTAACTGGAGGGGCCCTATCTGGTTCCCGTGTAAGTTCTCCCAACAGTAACTGGAGGGGCCATATCTGATTCCTGTGTAAGTTCTCCCAACAGTAACTGGAGGGGCCCTATCTGGTTCCTGTGTAAGTTCTCCCAACAGTAACTGGAGGGGCCCTATCTGGTTCCTGTGTAAGTTCTCCCAACAGTAACTGGAGGGGCCCTATCTGGTTCCTGTGTAAGTTATCCAAACAGTAACTGGAGGGGCCCTATCTGATTCCCGTGTAAGTTCTCCCAACAGTAACTGGAGGGGCCCTATCTGGTTCCTGTGTAAGTTCTCCCAACAGTAACTGGAGGGGCCATATCTGGTTCCCGTGTAAGTTATCCCAACAGTAACTGGAGGGGCCCTATCTGATTCCCGTGTAAGTTCTCCCAACAGTAACTGGAGGGGCCCTATCTGGTTCCTGTGTAAGTTCTCCCAACAGTAACTGGAGGGGCCATATCTGATTCCTGTGTAAGTTCTCCCAACAGTAACTGGAGGGCCCTATCTGGTTCCCGTGTAAGTTCTCCCAATAGTTACTGGATGGGCCCTATCTGGTTCCCGTGTAAGTTCTCCCAATAGTTACTGGATGGGCCCTATCTGATTTCTGTGTAAGTTCTCCCAACAGTAACTGGAGAGGCCATATCTGATTCCCGTGTTAGTTCTCCCAACAGTAACTGGAGGGGCCTTATCTGGTTCCCGTGTAAAGTCTCCCAACAGTAACTGGAGGGGCCCTATCTGATTCCTGTGTAAGTTCTCCCAACAGTAACTGGAGGGGTCCTATCTGGTTCCCGTGTAAAGTCTCCCAACAGTAACTGGAGGGGCCTTATCTGATTCCCGTGTAAGTTCTCCCAACAGTAACTGGAGGGACCCTATCTGATTCCCGTGCAAGTTCTCCCAACAGTTACAGGATGGGCCCTATCTGGTTCGTGTATGTTCTCCCAACAGTTACAGGATGGGCCCTATCTGGTTCGTGTATGTTCTCCCAACAGTAACTGGAGGGCCCCAATCGGTTCACTCTGATATTTTAACTTATGTATCATGTTGTCGTAATTTGTGAACAAATGTACCTTATGTATTCAGAATGTATAAACAAAATCGACAAACTTGTAAGAAGAATGTTCTAATCAGAGAGCCTTAAGATACACTCGTTTTTTTTTTTTTATTTCCAGTGAACTATCTGCTGATAGAGAACCTCTGCCGATTCGACTACTACTATGGTGACAGTCTAATGGTAGAATGCCCTACAGGTTCCGGTCGTTTTCTGCGCCTGCGCGACGTGGCTAATGAGTTGTGTCATAGACTTGTGTCGTTGTTTATACCCGACAAGAATGGACGGCGGCCTTGTCATGGTAGATTCACATCACTAAATTGTACAAATTAAGCAATAAAGCCAACGTTATTATAATTATTGTTGAGAATAATGAAGCCATTTCATATTTTAAGAAACGTTTAAGTTGATGTTTTAATGCAAACGGATTTTACACAAACTTTCAATGACCTTTCTTAATCCAATTTCAAATGGTGTTTAAAGTTTTAAAGCAAACAAGTACTGATTTGTGTGGAATTTCAATTATAACATACATTCCTGATCCATCAAACCGTTCTGATTACATTTGTCTGCGTCACCCAGGAGACGATGTTAAGTATGCCACTGACCCACATTATCGGGACCTGGTGCTGTTTTACGAGTATTTCCACGGTGACAACGGCAGAGGGTGCGGAGCAAGGTAAGTCATCATCCAGAACTATCTGTGAAATGGCACTAAGGAACTTTTGTATTGCGATGTTGGCGGAAGAAGATTGTGTGAAGCAGTCATCTGGGACTATTTTGGAGAATGCATATTTTATTGCTAATCCAATAGATGTTTAACCTTGATAATGCTATTTATTATCCAGTTTTGAATAGTCCGTCATATATGTTTGCAGGCTGTATGTTTCAGGACAACTTAACAGTACATTCAATATTCTGGAAACCCATTTTTTGTAGCGATTAAACAATAACACGTGTCTTCGGTTTATGAATAAGTACTTAATGTTGAATTCCTGATCACAATGTTCATTTACGTCAGTTTATAGTTCGGAGGTCATTTGTAAAACTTTCAAGTCATATGGCACATAATGATCATTTTTTAGGGATATATACAAAATATATTACCTTACTGCCTTAAGATATTCATGAATAAGAAGTTAAATAATTGTATATATATAATTGTTGCGTTGATTGTCTTATAGTAATATAGCAAACTCTGTTTTAGTCACCAGACAGGTTGGACGGCCCTAGTGACAAGCCTTTTTAAACACATCCAGCAGCATGCTGTCAACGCCACTGGAAGTCTGTGTGACATCAGCTCGGAGGGAGAAGCGTAGTGACGTCACTGATGGACTGTGTTAAATCAGGTCAGACGCTGCCCAAATAAAGAAGCATTACGACGTCTCTAAAGATGTGTGATATCGGCTCAGATAGAGAAACACTATGGTGTGACTGAGGACAAGTATGACATCAGCGCAAACGCGGCAGTATCGTGACATCACTGGGAGCACGTGGAGCATCTGCTCCGACTCACTGGGGTATCTGGGAGAGAGCCGAGACTTACTGGAGTTTTGTTGAACATCAGCCCAGACTCACACGAGGCATGTGGAGCATCAGCTCAGACTCGCTGGAAGTATGTGGGACATCAGCTCAGACTCGCTTGAGATATTTGGGGCATCAGCTCAGACTCGTTTGAGATATTTGGGGCATCAGTCAGATTCGCTAGGGATATTTTGGGCATCAGCTCAGACTCACTGGAAGAATGTGAGCATCACCTCAGACTCAATGGAGGTATGTGGGACATCAGCTCAGACTCGCTGGAAATATTTTGGGCATCAGCTCAGACTCGCTGGAGGAATGTGAGCATCACCCCATATTCACTGGAGATATGTGGGGCATTAGCTGAAATGACGTTACTTCACGTCAACTTGACGGCGTCATTTTGAAAGAACTGATCTACGCAATTTAAGCGTTTTCTGCTTTTATCGGAGAATCTGTGCATGAATTGCTAACGCCAAGCGAGCGTTTCATCTAAAACTAGTCTGAATATTTCAGAAATACAGCAAAATAACCAATTTATCTATTTTCGATTGGAAAAATCGGCAAGTTTCAATGAGGTGAATGCAAAGGTTCGCTCTGATTGGTCAAAAACGGAAAATGTTTATTTGACTGCAAAACTGATATTTTTACAGCAAAATATTATATTTTCACTGCTCATCGCTGCAGTGAAAATATGTTTTATTAGTTTGATAAATTTCTACCTTTCACTGACATTTGTTGGTGTTAATATATTTCTATACCTTGTGTGTCATTTGTTGGTGTTAACATATTTCTATACCTTGTGTGTCATTTGTTGGTGTTAACATATTTCTATACCTTGTGTGTCATTTGTTGGTGTTAACATATTTCTATACCTTGTGTGTCATTTGTTGGTGTTAATATATTTCTATACCTTGTGTGTCATTTGTTGGTGTTAACATATTTCTATACCTTGTGTGTCATTTGTTGGTGATAACATATTTCTATACCTTGTGTGTCATTTGTTGGTGTTAACATATTTCTATACCTTGTGTGTCATTTGTTGGTGTTAACATATTTCTATACCTTGTGTGTCATTTGTTGGTGTTAACATATTTCTATACCTGTGTGTCATTAGTTGGTGATAATATATTTCTATACCTTGTGTGTTATTTGTTGGTGTTAACATATTTCTATACCTGTGTGTCATTAGTTGGTGATAATATATTTCTATACTGTATTTCTATGTATACCTTGTGTGTCATTTGTCCTTTTTATGCATATTTTGTGAGAAGCAATGTATACGTTGTCACCTGATTACCTTATAACATATAGGTACCTGTCCGTAATGTTAATCAATGTACCATATTTCCTTTAGATCCAGACGTCTACACAGATAAAATTCACTGTAGCTCTGAAAACACAGTTTTTGTTTACTTAAAGTATAAATTACATAAATATAGATAGGGGACAATCCGTCCATACGTCTGTCTGTCCGTCCGTCAGTCCGTCTGTTCGAGTTTCAGGGTTTTATTGGATCAAGGTCAAGGTCACTGTTACTTTTTAAGCGGGGCCCGTTAAGAGCCATGTATCATGATATATTGCTTTAGTCATACCCATCATGGTTGTTTACTGTGTCTATATATGTTGTTTTATAAGTAAAATATGTATGTCTCTTTATCAAACATTTTGTATGAGTGTAGTTTTCCTGGAAACTGTTTGAATGTTTTATCAGAAATAGTATGTAAGAGTATGAGTATTCAACTAAGGCCAAAAACGTAAAAGAAACTACGTTTTAACCGCAGTAATATTTCAACTAGTTTTAGTTTAATTAATCTTGTAAAATCATTGTGAATAAACTTATTAGAGATATATACATATATAGACTTGTTTGTATTAATGCTGTAGCCGCTGACGTAAAAAGTCTAAACAGTAAGCTGCCATTGGCGATTTAACTTGGCGTATAACTGAGGCGATAAGGATTGAATGTTACCCTGGACTACCTGTCTCTTGGAAAAACTCCGATATCTACATCATTACACTCTATCTCCACTACGAAGAGGCCCACGGGACTTTACGATCATCTGACATCACCAGACCGTAGAACTACACTATATACTGTAGTACATACTCAATAGCAGTATGTGATATGTAAAATATACTTACAGGTAAATGATCACCAATGATTCAGGCACTTTCCCAAAACAGACTATAGCCTTACTGTTATTAATACCAATTGTACTGCCCCTGTAATAACACTACCTGTGGCCCAATGTTAAAATAGGATATGTTAGCAGAGTGGGAAGACACCCTGGCACCAGTAAAACCGGCGGCCATCTTAGAATTTGGACAGACCCGAAAATTACTTTGCCGGACCATCTCGGGTTCATTTCAGGAATATCAGCTCTGAAAACACTGATGCGCCATCATGTTAAAATGGCCGCCAAGTTAAATATTTTACTAGGCCGAAAGTAACAATTTTTTGGCTCCCCTTCCTGAACATTTTTACCAATTTTCAGATATATGGTATCTGTGTAACTGGAGATGTTAAGAATTTCATCTTACCCGATTTATTTTTCGAATCGATTGGAAATCCAACATGGCCGCTGACCGAAAAAGGCAAAATCGATTCCCACTACGTGTTCTATTTTTTCACCTTCCATATTATGAGATATTTTTAAATCATATGTATGGCCACGATCCGTAAAAAGTGTTCGTACATTTTTATTAAAATCGTGAATCTAAGAGTCTACAGTATCAATATTAGCAGGGCTCTTATGTACATTAAGTGGGAAGCTAGTTATTGATTTAGTTGTACACATTTTAACAGGGAAATCATATTTTTCAGCTAAGTAACATATCTAAGACATCCCAAAAAGGTGTATTGATATACCCGGGTAGATTTGCTTGTTTTAGGGGTTTTATCGTGCTCACAACAGCAAGTGTCATATGACGACGGGTGTCTGTTACGGAAACGTCAACAGCTAGGATCATATGACGACGGGTGTCTATTGCGGAGATATAAGTATCGGTGTAATGAGAGATGAGATTGTTCGTCGTCATAGATAAGTATCGGTGTAATGAGAGATGAGATTGTTCGTCGTCATAGATAAGTATCGGTGTAATGAGAGGTGAGATTGTTCGTCGTCATAGATAAGTATCGGTGTAATGAGAGGTGAGATTGTTCGTCGTCATAGATAAGTATCGGTGTAATGAGAGATGAGATTGTTCGTCGTCATAGATAAGTATCGGTGTAATGAGAGATGAGATTGTTCGTCGTCATAGATAAGTATCGGTGTAATGAGAGATGAGATTGTTCGTCGTCATAGATAAGTATCGGTGTAATGAGAGATGAGATTGTTCGTCGTCAATAGGTATCGGTGTAATGAGAGATGAGATTGTTCGTCGTCATAGATAAGTATCGGTGTAATGAGAGATGAGATTGTTCGTCGTCATAGATAAGTATCGGTGTAATGAGAGATGAGATTGTTCGTCGTCATAGATAAGTATCGGTGTAATGAGAGATGAGATTGTTCGTCGTCATAGATAAGTATCGGTGTAATGAGAGATGAGATTGTTCGTCGTCATAGATAAGTATCGGTGTAATGAGAGATGAGATTGTTCGTCGTCATAGATAAGTATCGGTGTAATGAGAGATGAGATTGTTCGTCGTCATAGATAAGTATCGGTGTAATGAGGATGTGATTGTTCGTCGTCATAGTAAGTATCGGTGTAATGAGAGATGAGATTGTTCGTCGTCATAGATAAGTATCGGTGTAATGAGAGATGAGATTGTTCGTCGTCATAGATAAGTATCGGTGTAATGAGAGATGAGATTGTTCGTCGTCATAGATAAGTATCGGTGTAAGAGAGATGAGATTGTTCGTCGTCATAGATAAGTATCGGTGTATGAGAGTGAGATTGTTCGTCGTCATAGATAAGTATCGGTGTAATGAGAGATGAGATTGTTCGTCGTCATAGATAAGTATCGGTGTAATGAGAGATGAGATTGTTCGTCGTCATAGATAAGTATCGGTGTAATGAGAGATGAGATTGTTCGTCGTCATAGATAAGTATCGGTGTAATGAGAGATGAGATTGTTCGTCGTCATAGATAAGTATCGGTGTAATGAGAGATGAGATTGTTCGTCGTCATAGATAAGTATCGGTGTAATGAGAGATGAGATTGTTCGTCGTCATAGATAAGTATCGGTGTAATGAGAGATGAGATTGTTCGTCGTCATAGATAAGTATCGGTGTAATGAGAGATGAGATTGTTCGTCGTCATAGATAAGTATCGATGTAATGAGAGATGAGATTGTTCGTCGTCATAGATAAAGTATCGGTGTAATGAGAGGTGAGATTGTTCGTCGTCATAGATAAGTATCGGTGTAATGAGAGATGTGATTGTTCGTCGTCATAGATAAGTATCGGTGTAATGAGAGATGAGATTGTTCGTCGTCATAGATAAGTATCGGTGTAATGAGAGATGAGATTGTTCGTCGTCATAGATAAGTATCGGTGTAATGAGAGGTGAGATTGTTCGTCGTCGTAGATAAATATCGGTGTAATGAGAGGTGAGATTGTTCGTCGTCATAGATAAGTATCGGTGTAATGAGAGATGTGATTGTTCGTCGTCATAGATAAGTATCGGTGTAATGAGAGGTGAGATTGTTCGTCGTCCTAGATAAGTATCGGTGTAATGAGAGGTGAGATTGTTCGTCGTCATAGATAAGTATCGGTGTAATGAGAGATGAGATTGTTCGTCGTCATAGATAAGTATCGGTGTAATGAGAGATGAGATTGTTCGTCGTCATAATCGGGTAATGAGAGATGAGATTGTTCGTCGTCATAGATAAGTATCGGTGTAATGAGAGGTGAGATTGTTCGTCGTCATAGATAAGTATCGGTGTAATGAGAGATGAGATTGTTCGTCGTCATAGATAAGTATCGGTGTAATGAGATGAGATTGTTCGTCGTCATAGATAAGTATCGGTGTAATGAGAGATGAGATTGTTCGTCGTCATAGATAAGTATCGGTGTAATGAGAGATGAGATTGTTCGTCGTCATAGATAAGTATCGGTGTAATGAGAGATGAGATTGTTCGTCGTCATAGATAAGTATCGGTGTAATGAGAGATGAGATTGTTCGTCGTATAGATAAGTATCGGTGTAATGAGAGATGAGATTGTTCGTCGTCATAGATAAGTATCGGTGTAATGAGAGATGAGATTGTTCGTCGTCATAGATAAGTATCGGTGTAATGAGAGATGAGATTGTTCGTCGTCATAGATAAGTATCGGTGTAATGAGAGATGAGATTGTTCGTCGTCATAGATAAGTATCGGTGTAATGAGAGATGAGATTGTTCGTCGTCATAGATAAGTATCGGTGTAATGAGAGGATGAGATTGTTCGTCGTCATAGATAAGTATCGGTGTAATGAGAGGTGAGATTGTTCGTCGTCATAGATAAGTATCGGTGTAATGAGAGATGAGATTGTTCGTCGTCATAGATAAGTATCGGTGTAATGAGAGGTGAGATTGTTCGTCGTCATAGATAAGTATCGGTGTAATGAGAGATGAGATTGTTCGTCGTCATAGATAAGTATCGGTGTAATGAGAGGTGAGATTGTTCGTCGTCATAGATAAGTATCGGTGTAATGAGAGATGAGATTGTTCGTCGTCATAGATAAGTATCGGTGTAATGAGAGATGAGATTGTTCGTCGTCATAGATAAGTATCGGTGTAATGAGAGATTGAGATTGTTCGTCGTCATAGATAAGTATCGGTGTAATGAGAGATGAGATTGTTCGTCGTCATAGATAAGTATCGGTGTAATGAGAGATGAGATTGTTCGTCGTCATAGATAAGTATCGGTGTAATGAGAGATGAGATTGTTCGTCGTCATAGATAAGTATCGGTGTAATGAGAGATGAGATTGTTCGTCGTCATAGATAAGTATCGGTGTAATGAGAGATGAGATTGTTCGTCGTCATAGATAAGTATCGGTGTAATGAGAGATGAGATTGTTCGTCGTCATAGATAAGTATCGGTGTAATGAGAGATGAGATTGTTCGTCGTCATAGATAAGTATCGGTGTAATGAGAGATGAGATTGTTCGTCGTCATAGATAAGTATCGGTGTAATGAGAGATGAGATTGTTCGTCGTCATAGATAAGTATCGGTGTAATGAGAGATGAGATTGTTCGTCGTCATAGATAAGTATCGGTGTAATGAGAGATGAGATTGTTCGTCGTCATAGATAAGTATCGGTGTAATGAGATGTGAGATTGTTCGTCGTCATAGATAAGTATCGGTGTAATGAGAGGTGAGATTGTTCGTCGTCATAGATAAGTATCGGTGTAATGAGAGGTGAGATTGTTCGTCGTCATAGATAAGTATCGGTGTAATGAGAGATGAGATTGTTCGTCGTCATAGATAAGTATCGGTGTAATGAGAGGTGAGATTGTTCGTCGTCATAGATAAGTATCGGTGTAATGAGAGATGAGATTGTTCGTCGTCATAGATAAGTATCGGTGTAATGAGAGATGAGATTGTTCGTCGTCATAGATAAGTATCGGTGTAATGAGAGATGAGATTGTTCGTCGTCATAGATAAGTATCGGTGTAATGAGAGATGAGATTGTTCGTCGTCATAGATAAGTATCGGTGTAATGAGAGATGAGATTGTTCGTCGTCATAGATAAGTATCGGTGTAATGAGAGATGAGATTGTTCGTCGTCATAGATAAGTATCGGTGTAATGAGAGATGAGATTGTTCGTCGTCATAGATAAGTATCGGTGTAATGAGAGATGAGATTGTTCGTCGTCATAGATAAGTATCGGTGTAATGAGAGATGAGATTGTTCGTCGTCATAGATAAGTATCGGTGTAATGAGAGATGAGATTGTTCGTCGTCATAGATAAGTATCGGTGTAATGAGAGATGAGATTGTTCGTCGTCATAGATAAGTATCGGTGTAATGAGTGGGCATGAAATGAAACGTGATCATATGAGGGATAGGGGAGATAGATGACACATATAGGCTGGTGTATGAAAGGTATATCTGAAGTTATAACTAACCCAAATTGCAACTCGGTGTATATATAACATGATGCTCAAATTCTCATCTAAATACGTTTAGACATTTGTCCCTGGTTCTAACATAATTAGACATCAGACAATCGATGGAAGAGAACTTTTTGAAACATTAAATTCCGGGATAGTGAAATAATAAATAATGAATCTTAACTGGGTGGGCTTTAAACTTATGTTGTATTTAAAAATACAATATCTAAAAATTAGAAGGAAATTGAACAAAGACGAATTGCCAAGGCTGATTAATATGTTGTGAACCTCATATTGAATGATTTGAATTTTGCCGGACATATTGTATTATTTTTCAACATAATCCCCTTCAGTATCTATACACTTTTGCCAGCGGTGTTTAAGGGCCTCAATGCCACTTTTATGCAACATTTTTTCTTGGCTGTTCAGAAAGTCATCCACTGCATGTATGACGTCATCATCGGACTAAAAGTGGGTGCCTGAAATAGCTGTTATGGAAATAGTCTGATAGATTGTGATCAGGTAGATAAGGTGGATGCTCAATTTAAAGCCGCAATCGTGAATGGCAGCCATGACAATGCCAGACTTGCGAACAGGAGCATTGTCCTGATGGAATAACACACCTTTAGTGAGCTTTCCGCGGCGCTTAAGTTTAATGTTTTCCCGTAATTGCCTCAGAAGTGAAGTATAGTATGTGTCATTGATTGTTTGTTCCTTTTTGAGATAATCTATCAGCAGAATGCTATCTGCATAATTGAAAACCGAGGCCATGACCTTCCAGCTGTCTTCTTTGGCTGGGGTAAAATAATGGACCCATGTTTCATCCATAGTGACAAATCTCTGAAGAAAGTTGGAAGGATCTTCCTCAAAAAAGTTCATATCAGCACGCGATAATGTGCGCCTGGTGTGCTTCTGATCAACTGCCACATGTTTTTATACCCATCGGGCCAAAAAGTTTCTCATTGCAAGATCCTCGGTCAGAATGGAATGTACACTTTCCTGTGAAATTTCAACTGTACTGGTTATATATCTTTCTATGACTCGTCTGTTAGTCATAACAATATCATGAATTTTATCAACCATATCTACATCAACATTGACAGGCCTTCCAGTTCGGGGATCATCCCCAAGGCTCTGTCGGTCGCGTTCAAATTCCGCCGCCCACTTTTTCACTGTAGCATATGAAGGGGCAATTTCCTTAGTGTTGTTTCCATTTCATTACGGAAATCCTTAGGTGTTAAGCATTTTATTATAAACAGATATTGGATCACTGCTCTTTCACTGATTTTGTCCATCTTTCAAAAACTGTTTGTCTTGTTTACTTTAGAGTACTAGTACTACTTCGTCCATATAAACTAACCATATGATACCAGTCCTTGGATACACGGCCCTGTATAGTCAGAGAATAGTAGCCGACTCAAAAAGAACATTTTTATCACCTCCAGGCTCACGACTTACCAATCAGCCCCTGTATATCATTTTTATTTCAATATCAATGGTAATGGAAACATAATAACCTTGTCACTTGAGTCAACAAAAAACCTTGGTAAACCGTGTCGTTATGTAAGGTGACACTGCCTCATCGTGATTTGTATTGTGACGGAAAAATACCTTGTAAACGAGTTTAATTTCAATACTACATATTTACAAGACAGGTGGTGAGTATCTTTTGTCAGCAAACAGAGACCTTCATTAAACGCATTATATTATTTCCAATGGCTATTTTGTTGTTGACGTATGCTGTAATTAAAACCCCTTTGTTACGAGACACTGTTGAAATGTGCGCTATAGAAATGATACAGTGTTAAACTGCGATAATGGACTATTTATAGAAATTACCGTTTTATAGGACGCAGACCTTGGATACATAACAAACACCTGAAGACTAAGTTAAACAAACTGATAATGAACTCTAAAAGTCTTCAGGCTATAAATTAAAACAGAAACAAAAACAAATACACACAAACATATATATGACGAAGTTTGGATACATCATACCTCAGATTTTCTATCGACTATCAACGTTTGACCCTGCATGTCGTCACCTGATCGAGTATGAGGTCACATGACCCTTTATATCATCCGTTTTCACTGCACTATATGTCGTCACCTGTTAGTGTGTGTCGTCTCTTGACCCTGTATGTCGCCATTTGATTCTGCATATCGTCACTTGACCTACACTACGTCTCTTGACCCTGTATTACGTCACTTACCCTGTATTACGTCACTTGACCCTGTATTACGTCACTTGACTCTGTATGTCGCCATTTGATTCTGCATATCGTCACTTGACCTACACTACGTCACTTGACCTACATTACGTCACTTACCCTGTATTACGTCACTTACCCTGTATTACGTCACTTGACCCTGTATTACGTCACTTGACTCTGTATGTCGGCATTTGATTCTGCATATCGTCGCTTGACCTACATTACGTCACTTGACCTACATTACGTCACTTACCTTGTATTACGTCACTTACCCTGTATTACGTCACTTGACCCTGAATTACGTCACTTGACTATGTATGTCGTCACTTACCCTGTATTACGTCACATGACCTTGTACATGTATGTCGTCATTTGATTCTGCATATCGTCACTTGACCTACATTACGTCACTTGACCCTGTATTACGTCACTTGACTCTGTATGTCGTTATTTGATTCTGCATATCGTCACTTGACCTACATTACGTCTCTTGACCCTGTATTACGTCACTTACCCTGTATTACGTCACTTGACCCTGTATTACGTCACTTGACTCTGTATGTCGTCATTTGATTCTGTATATCGTCACTTGACCTACATTACGTCACTTGACCCTGTATGTCGTCACTTACCCTGTATTACGTCACATGACCTTGTACATGTATGTCGTCATTTGAGTCTGTATATCGTCATTTGACTATGTATTACGTCACTTGACCCTGTATGTTGTCATTTGAGTCTGTATATCGTCACTTGACCCTGTATACCGTCACTTGACCCTGTATTACGTCACTTGACCCTGTATGTCGTCACTTGACCCTGTATTACGTCACTTGATCCTGTATGTCGTCACTTGACCCTGTATATCGTCACTTGACCCTGTATTACGTCACTTGACCCTGTATATCGTCACTTGACCCTGTATATCGTCACATGACCCTGTTTATCGCCACTTGACCCTGTATTACGTCACTTGACCCTGTATGTCGTCACTTGACCCTGTAAATTGTCACTTGACCTTGTATGTCCTCACCTGTCCATGTGCATGGTGACAATGTTGTCCTATATGGCAACTTTAGGAATTGACACTCTTACCCTGTAGACAGTCTCTAACTTAATACAGTAATAAGGTATCTCACATAGACAAACAAAATGGACACAAAGAGTTGTGGTAGACTGACATGTAAACAAACAGGAAGTAGTTTAAATAACATGAAGCCTAGTGACAATAAAACCAGGAAGATCTGTCGGTACCGGGTACAGAATCATGTGACGTCCTCCGTTTGTCCCTTACAGCTGCAGTTTGATAACCAGCTGCAAACTATCGGTATCAAGTATCACAACATAGCGAATTTGATGGTTGTTATGTAGACAGGCAGTGTATACAATTACATGTTTTAGACATAGCTTTGCCTTGTATTAAATTTTGATACATAAGTTTACGATTCTGGTGAGTTACTAATGTTCATCAGTTGTTAGACAAGTCAACAGTTTGTTGTTTACATAATATTTCAATTTCTACTCAAGTTGGACTCGATGAAACTACCAAACTTAATCTGTTTCATTTGCTCATGAATTTGAGCAGATTAACACTGATCAGTGCGTATGAATACATGGTTAAAATCCTTCCGCGGAACTATTTCACTTTTTCTACATTGTTGTTATAAACATGGATTAATTATTAAAATTATCAAATTGATAATATATTCTTGTATTTTATGACAGACCAGATATGCTAGATACTTTTTTTTTGACAATAAAATGCTGTTTTGAATCCTAAAATTGCGGACTATTTTACTCGACCGACAAGACATGCACAATCCGGAACTCCTCGGACTTTTCCGCATTTAGACTTGCACAAGCTACAAGATATTAATATCTAGACCGACTTTTTTATTAAAAAAAAAAACCAATTGAAATATAAGGATTGAATCTAGATTTGGTCGATTTCATGGGGTCATGAATTGAGTTGCTCTTGAGACAAATTCAACATGAACTGCTTCGCAGTTCATTAAATTTGTCTCAAGAGCAACTCAATTCATGACCCCATGAAATCGACCAAATCAAGATTCAATCCTTAAATATTTCAATTTCTACTCAAGTTGGACTCAATGAAACTACCAAACTTAATCTGTTTCATTTGCTCATGAATTTGACCAGATTAACACTGATCAGTGCGTATGAATACATGGTTAAAATCCTTCCGCGGAACGATTTCACTTTTTCTACATTGTTGTTATAAACATGGAATAATTATTAAAATTATCCAATTTACAGTTTCTTCTTGTATTTTATGAAAGACCAGATATACTAAATGCCTAAATTTTGACAAAGTAATACTGTTTTTTAATCCTAAAATGGCGGACTATTTTACTCGACCGAATGCACAATCCGGAACTCCTCGGGCTTTTCCGCATTTAGACAAGCTACGAGACATTAATATCTAGACCGACTTTTTTTATTCGAAAGAAAAACAATTGAAATATAAGGATTGAATCTTGATTTGGTCGATTTCATGGGGTCATGAATTGAGTTGCTCTTGAGACAAATTTAACATGAACTGTTTCGCAGTTCATTTTTGTCTCAAGAGCAACTCAATTCATGACCCCATGAAATCGACCAAATCAAGATTCAATCCTTAAATGTAACGTATATATGAATGTAACAGTAGATAAATACATGCTATCATTTAGATGTTTCACCTTTTAAGAATTGTCGGGATAGCAAGTAGCCCAGAAATTACAGGTCAATTAGACAATTATCAAGACCAGATGTCACAAGACCGATTATCATGATAACAAGTCACGAGACCGATTATCATGATCACAGGTAAGGAGACCGATTATCATGATCACAGGTCACGAGACCGATTATCATGATCACAGGTCACGAGACCGATTATCATGATCACAGGTCACGAGATCAATCATTATGATCACAGGTCACTGTTCATATCATCAAGATCAGATGTCACGAGATCAATTATCAAGATCACAGGTCACGAGACCGGTTAAGATCACAGGTCACGAAATCTATCGTCAAGATCACAACTATCTTGACCACAGTTCCCGAGACATAATTAGACCACAGGTCACGAAATCAATCATCAATATCACAGGTCACAAAATCAATTATCATGATCTCAGGTCACAACACCAATCATCAAGATCCCATGTCATGTGATCAATTATCTACGTCACAGGTCAAAACACCAATCATCAAGATCTCAGGTCACTTGACCAATTATCATGGTCGCAGGTCACAATACAAATAATTAAGATCATAGGTTGAAGTTCATGGCTACTGCTACGTTACATCATATTACATGGTGTTAGTAAATAATAGTATCGTAGATGGATCTAGAAGGTATTACACTGCAAGTTAGGAACTGGGAGGCCACACATGTCTCAAAAAAATGAACAAACATCAAAACAATCAAACAAGCAAGAAAAAAATAAAACCAACAAAAAAACAAAAAAACACAAACGATCAACATGTTCAGTTGAATTTCGATTGGGTCCCTCTTGGACAATGGGGATAAAGTAAAATGTAACTACTTACTCCTCTAGATCGAAGGGAAAGGCTGCGATATACACAGCACATCGACATTTATAACAGGAATCATGATAAACTCGACACGTTCTATGAACGATTCAAGTCACACCTACAGTCTAACTTTAAGCCAATGTTCGCTCCTAATGAGAGGAAAGTTTATTGCTCATGGCAGTAAATTGACACTTGACAAGACATGTCAGATATACGCATAAAAAACATTTCAACAAAATAATTAAAACGATGTCAGCTGCTGATAAGCCTAGTGATTATACCGACGCGACTGAAGTACATAGTGTGACACGTGGTCAAAATCAGACATAAATAGTAAAAAGGAAAAGGCCCGAGAAACCTGCACAATGCATCCAAAACGCCCCATGCAAGCACCTGTCCGTCCAAAATGAACTTCGTGGCAAGGACGTATACAATGGACATACAGAAAAGGAGACCAGCTATAACACGCAAGTATGACCATTATAAAAAAAAGAGGAACCATTCTGCAATGGCATGTCGCTCAAAGAATGTAAGTGAAGTTACATCAGACGGACAGCCCAAGCTCTGTTCGGAACATGAACAGCACGCTGATCCCGCTGATCCGTATCAATACTACTGAATCAAATTTTGGTAAAGCCAGTCTAGAAAAAGGCCCCTGTAAGTTCAAAATGAATTTCAAACTTGATAATGTATCCCAGGTGAACATAATATTCATTATCATGTACGAGAGGGCTTGGTAGGATGTCTCCGTCTTCAATACGAATATAACATATCATATTACATGTCCATGATGATATGGAAATAGTATATATATGAAAAAGGATGAATGTTTCTAAGGCATAGACGGTGTTTGCATGATCGCAAATGACATTTGGTGCATAGTCAACCGCAGCGTGAACACGACCAAAACATGAAAAATGGCATGATGCGTGCTTAAGAGAGGTTTGAAATTTGTTAAGGACAAGCTAGAAGTCGAAAGGTTCAATACCTTCCTACATACCCTGTTGTCGGAAGGTGTATCAGAGGTTCAATACTTCCTTACATACCCTGTTGTCGGAAGGTGTATCAGAGGTTCAATACTTCCTACACACCCTGTTGTCGGAAGGTGTATCAGAGGTTCAATACTTCACTACATATCCTGTTGTCGGAAGGTGTATCAGTGGTTCAATACTTCACTACATACCCTGTTGTCGGAAGGTGTATCACAGGTTCAATACTTCCTTACATACCCTGTTGTCGGAAGGTGTATCAGAGGTTCAATACTTCCTTACACACCCTGTTGTCGGAAGGTGTATCAGAGGTTCAATACTTCACTACATACCCTGTTGTCGGAAGGTGTATCAGAGATTCAATACTTCACTACATACCCTGTTGTCGGAAGGTGTATCAGAGGTTCAATACTTCACTACATACCCTGTTGTCGGAAGGTGTATCAGAGGTTCAATACTTCACTACATACCCTGTTGTCGGAAGGTGTATCAGAGGTTCAATACTTCACTACATACCCTGTTGTCGGAAGGTGTATCAGAGATTCAATACTTCACTACATACCCTGTTGTCGGAAGGTGTATCAGAGGTTCAATACTTCACTACATACCCTGTTGTCGGAAGGTGTATCAGAGGTTCAATACTTCACTACATACCCTGTTGTCGGAAGGTGTATCAGAGATTCAATACTTCACTACATACCCTGTTGTCGGAAGGTGTATCAGAGGTTCAATACTTCACTACATACCCTGTTGTCGGAAGGTGTATCAGAGGTTCAATACTTCACTACATACCCTGTTGTCGGAAGGTGTATCAGAGATTCAATACTTCCCTTCATACCCTGTTGTCGGAAGTTGTATCAGAGGTTCAATACTTCCCTACACATCCTGTTGTCGGAAGGTGTATCAGAGGTTCAATACTTCACTACATACCCTGTTGTCGGAAGGTGTATCAGAGGTTCAATACTTCCCTACATACCCTGTTGTCGGAAGGTGTATCCGAGGTTCAATACTTCCCTACACATCCTGTTGTCGGAAGGTGTATCAGAGATTCAATACTTCCCTACATACCCTGTTGTCGGAAGTTGTATCAGAGGTTCAATACTTCCCTACACATCCTGTTGTCGGAAGGTGTATCAGAGATTCAATACTTCCCTACACATCCTGTTGTCGGAAGTTGTATCAGAGGTTCAATACTTCCCTACACATCCTGTTGTCGGAAGGTGTATCAGAGATTCAATACTTCACTACACATCCTGTTGTCGGAAGGTGTATCAGAGGTTCAATACTTCACTACATACCCTGTTGTCGGAAGGTGTATCAGAGATTCAATACTTCCCTACACATCCTGTTGTCGGAAGGTGTATCAGAGGTTCAATACTTCACTACATACCCTGTTGTCGGAAGGTGTATCAGAGATTCAATACTTCCCTACACATCCTGTTGTCGGAAGGTGTATCAGAGATTCAATACTTCCCTTCATACCCTGTTGTCGGAAGTTGTATCAGAGGTTCAATACTTCCCTACACATCCTGTTGTCGGAAGGTGTATCAGAGGTTCAATACTTCACTACATACCCTGTTGTCGGAAGGTGTATCAGAGGTTCAATACTTCACTACACACCCTGTTGTCGGAAGGTGTATCATAGGTTCAATACTTCCCTACACATCCTGTTGTCGGAAGGTGTATCAGAGGTTCAATACTTCACTACATACCCTGTTGTCGGAAGGTGTATCATAGGTTCAATACTTCCCTACACATCCTGTTGTCGGAAGGTGTATCAGAGGTTCAATACTTCACTACATACCCTGTTGTCGGAAGGTGTATCAGAGGTTCAATACTTCCCTACATACCCTGTTGTCGGAAGGTGTATCAGAGGTTCAATACTTCACTACATACCCTGTTGTCGGAAGGTGTATCAGAGGTTCAATACTTCCCTAAATACCCTGTTGTCGGAAGGTGTATCAGAGGTTCAATACTTCACTACATACCCTGTTGTCGGAAGGTGTATCAGAGGTTCAATACTTCCCTACATACCCTGTTGTCGGAAGGTGTATCGGAGATTCAATACTTCACTACATACCCTGTTGTCGGAAGGTGAATCAGAGGTTCAATACTTCACTACACATCCTGTTGTCGGAAGGTGTATCAGAGGTTCAATACTTCACTACATACCCTGTTGTCGGAAGGTGTATCACAGGTTCAATACTTCCCTACATACCCTGTTGTCGGAAGGTGTATCAGAGGTTCAATACTTCACTACATACCCTGTTGTCGGAAGGTGTATCACAGGTTCAATACTTCCCTACATACCCTGTTGTCGGAAGGTGTATCAGAGGTTCAATACTTCACTACACACCCTGTTGTCGGAAGGTGTATCAGAGATTCAATACTTCCCTACATACCCTGTTGTCGGAAGGTGTATCAGAGGTTCAATACTTCACTACACACCCTGTTGTCGGAAGGTGTATCCGAGATTCAATACTTCCCTACATACCCTGTTGTCGGAAGGTGTATCAGAGGTTCAATACTTCACTACATACCCTGTTGTCGGAAGGTGTATCACAGGTTCAATACTTCCCTACACACCCTGTTGTCGGAAGGTGTATCAGAGGTTCAATACTTCACTACATACCCTGTTGTCGGAAGGTGTATCAGAGGTTCAATACTTCACTACACATCCTGTTGTCGGAAGGTGTATCAGAGGTTCAATACTTCACTACATACCCTGTTGTCGGAAGGTGTATCCGAGGTTCAATACTTCCCTACATACCCTGTTGTCGGAAGGTGTATCAGAGGTTCATTACTTCACTACATACCCTGTTGTCGGAAGGTGTATCAGAGGTTCAATACTTCACTACATACCCTGTTGTCGGAAGGTGTATCAGAGATTCAATACTTCCCTACATACCCTGTTGTCGGAAGGTGTATCGGAGATTCAATACTTCACTACATACCCTGTTGTCGGAAGGTGTATAAGAGGTTCAATACTTCACTACACACCCTGTTGTCGGAAGGTGTATCAGAGATTCAATACTTCCCTACATACCCTGTTGTCGGAAGGTGTATCAGAGATTCAATACTTCCCTTCATACCCTGTTGTCGGAAGGTGTATCCGAGGTTCAATACTTCACTACATACCCTGTTGTCGGAAGGTGTATCAGTGGTTCAATACTTCACTACATACCCTGTTGTCGGAAGGTGTATCAGAGGTTCATTACTTCACTACATACCCTGTTGTCGGAAGGTGTATCAGAGATTCAATACTTCACTACACATCCTGTTGTCGGAAGGTGTATCAGAGATTCAATACTTCACTACACATCCTGTTGTCGGAAGGTGTATCAGAGGTTCAATACTTCACTACATACCCTGTTGTCGGAAGGTGTATCAGAGATTCAATACTTCCCTACATACCCTGTTGTCATCATCATCATCATCATCATACTTTATTTCCTCCGGTTGGAGATTTTAAATACAAGGAAATCGACATAAAAAAAAAAAAAATCAAATGAACAGAGGAATTAGAAGAAAACGCGAAAAAAAATATGTATATACATCGAGATGCAAGCGCGGCATTGAAAGGGATTTTCATGTCCGCGCGAAACAGTTACGTTGGGTTAAGTCAAGACATTACGACAGACATCGCGTAACACGAGCGACAAATCGAACAGATTTCATGAGGAATTGTTCATAGTCTGTATCGTCAATGAAGGGAATTCCTGTATTGGCTCCTAATATGGTGCGGGTGAAGGCAGTAGCATCCATTCTCTCAATGAAAAGGAATACAGTTGGACCGAAGGTAATGAGAATGTCTTCCATAAAGCTTTGTTTTAGAGCAGTATTGACTATACAATCAGCACACAGATGAATTACTGCGACGTCATGAGACATTGTGCAGAGTGGGCATTGTTCATCGGCAAGGCCACTAGGCAGAGCCAACACAGAACATATATAATAAATGTTTTGCATATCGGACGGAGATTCCGCAGCATGCCACAAGCTATATAGGTCATATGAGCAATGAATCTTTTGGAAAAAGGAGAAGTCATTATCATTTGCCATACGTTCCTTGAGAGTCGAGTTTTCGTGGGACCTAATAGTGGATTTCACTATGCGTTTCCATTGGGACTTGGTTGGAAATATGTAAGACCGTAGATATGTCTCCAAATAATAAAGAAGATTGTATTTCCGGAGAACTTTAACTATATCAGGGAAATATCCTTTATGGTTAGCTGGTGTGTTGGGTAACACTGAAATATATAAATGTAGACGTATGGTAAAAATTTGCTTCGGCAGATAGGATTGGTCCATAGCTATCATTTTTTGTAGAAACAGTAGTTTCCTCCGGTCGACTTCTGCTGAGATTCTGAAAAGACCAAGCATAGATTCGGCTATATCTGACCTTGTACGACGTGGTAAACCCAGTATGAGTTTTACAGCGTAGTGTTGAAAACAAGCAATCTTGGAGATTTCTGTTACAGTGAGATTAGTCCAATGTTCACACCCATACAGAATCGACGGTAAAACGACTTTCTTGTAGAGACTGGTTTTAACGAAAGGACTAATTGCAGATAAGGAGGGAGCTACACCAACAATAGAATGTAAGGTTCTTCTACCTTTATCACAAGCGTTGGTGATACGTTCGGTGTTAGACAGTTTGGACGAAAACACTGTACCCAGGTGAGTTTGGGAGTGTGAGATATCAAGGGTATGATGGCCTAGTGTCCATGTTTCATTCGGATTCCTTGGAATGTAGTTTCCGATTACTAAAACTTTGCACTTTGTATCACTGAACTCGAACTTCCACTTCATGCTATATTCCTGACAAATGTTCAACAGGTGTTGTAGCGAACGCGGAGATGTGCTGATGAGGGTGATGTCATCTGCCAGAGTTGGATTCCCAGAAGGGACTCTATCGATAACGGCGCCATGTTTGCTTTTACTTAGATAGTCAAGTAGGTTATCAATAAACGTTTGATAAAGAAAAGTAGATAAAACACCACCTTGTCGGACTCCAGATTCGACGGGAAACCAATGTGACGTCATACCCTGCCACGTCACGGCGCTCAACATACCCTTGTACGCCTCGCGAATGGTGTTAAGCAGATGGCCTGTGATGCCGACATTAGTGAGTTTACGAAAAAGGCCTGTGTGCCAGACGGTATCGAAAGCCCTTTTTATATCCAGGAATGCAACAAACACTTTGCTTCCTAACTCTATGTTATGAAAAATTGTTTCTTGGAGAGAAAATGTGGCAGTTGTACAACTGAGAGACTTGCGGAAGCCGTTCTGTTGGTCGTTTGGGAATGATAAAAGTGAAGTCTTTAGACTGTCATGAATTCTGTTGTTGATCACCGATTCAAAAAGTTTGTATGTACAGCATAAAAGAGTAATTGGCCTGTAGATTGCGGGATCACCGCGAGATTTGTTACCGCCTTTGAATATGGGAAGAATTATACCTCGTTTCCATACATCGGGCACGTGCTCATGCTCCAGACATTTGGCGAAGAGTTTTTGAAGACACAATATCAGAGTCCGTCCTCCATATCGTAAATACTCGTTTTGAATAAGATCTACTCCGGGTGCTTTGTTGAATTTCAAACCTCGGATAGCGCACTCAACTTCGTCGAAGTTTATATTTCTGTTTAGATCATCGTGATCGAAAATGTCCTTAGGGTCAGCAAGTTCGGCGTCGAACATTTATGCCGGCCTAGAATTAACCTTATAAACAGACTGGAAGTAATTACCAAAAGCTTGCGCAATATCGACGGGAGAGCGTAAGGTTTCGTTACCGACCTTAAATGGTGAAACTTTGAGACGTGAAGGACGTTTTAGAAGCTTCAGTGCTCTCCAAAATGACTTGCTGTCAACATCTGCAGCGTCATTCAGATCTTGGTGAAGACTTCGTAGGTGTTCGTTATAGGCTGCGCATTGAGTATTCTTGAATATACGTTTCGCTAGTTTATATTCCCGGTAAGAGGGATGATCGGGTCCACGTGGTTTACCTTCAGACATCCACTCTCTTCGTCGCGCACGAGCAGTCTTGCGGGCAGATTTCACGTTGATGTTCCAGTAAGGCTTCAACTGTGGGTTGTATCTTGACATAGGGATACACGAATATGCACAAGCGATCAATGCGTCGGTAATAAGCGTGTGGAACCTGTCAATATTCGCTGGTTCGTTGATTTCGAAATCTTGAAAAGACCGTAGGGTGCTGTCAACAGCGAGCTGATACCGGATCAACTGATCTGTAGAACATTTACTCCAAAGAGGGTGTGAGGTAGGGGTTGGAAGTGCAGATCGTTGGATCAAAGGAGATTTGATAACACATTCCAAAACTGCATGATCAGAGGCGATATCGGCATCGGCAGAGGAAAAGACTCTGCATGATTGAATACAGTCGAGCATCGTGTTTGTCACAAGAATATAATCAATGGTAGTTTCAAGAGGTAGATACGTATAGGGAAGGCCACTACACAAACCCGATTTGTTAATCGGTATAAGGTTGTTGGATGAGATGAATTCGCGAAGTAGGCTTTGCTTACGACGCGTCGAGTAAGAAACAGGTAAGGTGTCATATTGTGCGTTGAGGTCGCCAATCACAGTCACATCTCCAAGCTCAGAGTAAAAACGGACGATATCACTAAGAGTTTCGACCGCTTCGACATATTGGTTAACGTTCGAGTCGCTGGGCATATAAACACCAAACAAATAAAGAGGTGTGGAATTACCTCGATGTATATTTAATCCAAAGATGTGATTAGACTGGTTGATACCAATTCCCTCCACGGTGTAACAAAGATTTTTGTTTACTAAAAATATCAGGCCACCGGACCCACAACAGATAGTTTCATAGTTCGCGTCCGTGGAACTCGGATATGTGTCAAAATGTTCGTGGATACTATTTGGAAAATCAGCACATCGCTGCGAGAGGCGTAGTTCACAGAGGAAAGCTATGTCGTATGAGTTCGCTGACAGTATGTTGTTTATACAAAAGGATGATGAGATGATCCTTCTGACATTCCAAGTGAGAATAGATAGTGACATGATATTCCAAAGACTTACCGAACACGAGTAAATGTTAATAATATTGCTGGTCATAGCTTTCTTTTAAAGAGTTCACTGGATTCGACGATATTTTGTCACGCCATACCTTGTTACGGATCCATCTCCTACATTTGATCTCCCTTGGCCAAAAGTCATCGCTTTCAAGCATACACGCTTGATCCTTCGGTACGGAAACTTTTGCAGAAAGCAAGCCGTTTCGCGAGTTGAAAATGTTAATTCGCGATACCGAGACACCAGCTGATGTTAGGTATTTTTTAATACCTGTTTCAGTGGAAGATTCGCCGATGTTACCAATGTAAAACTGGACAGGTTTGGCTCTACGGGCTCCCACAAAAATGTCACTAGTTGTCGAATTGTCCAAATCGTGTGAGGAAACTGTTGGCCGGGCTTCTCGGCTAACGACCCTAACAGGGATTTTATTTACAGCGTCGGCATAGTCAAGAGGGGGGGGGGGGGGGGGGGGGGAGACTTTGTTTTGTTTTCCCTTGGATTCTATAGTCGACATGTTACGACATGACTGCCAGCAATCAGTATCAGGACATGAGGATCCACTAATGTTGTTAACTTCGTCGTCGGAAGGAACTGGATGAGCGGCATATGTACTCGATAGTTCATTGCGCGTATGGTCTGCCGTAGGAGAGGGCTCACGTATGTGTGACTGGCCATGTTCAACAATAGCACGAGTACGCGTGTCGGTGTGGCTATTGTTAGGTGTTCGCGACCCACTACAGGTAGTATTTACCTGTCCGTCGGTAGGTACAGAGGCACCAACAGGGGAGTTGCTCAGGTGTTTTGAAAAGTTCCTTTGATTTTTCTTAAGATCTACAACAACTGACGAGAGAGAATTCACTTTTGATGAAAGTTTTTCTACATCCTTACAGAGATTATCGCGATCATAACCGTTTCCAGATGATGGCGCGGACGATAAAGCCTTTAGACTAGAGCTAAACTTAGTTAGTTTCGAGCGCGACTCCTCGGTATGACCCTCTAATTTAGTCTTGAGCTGTTTGTTATTTTGCTCAAGTTCGATTATCTTACGTGCAGATTCTTTTTCACGTTTAAGACAAAGTTTTAATTCCTTTTCAAGGGAAGAGACCCTTTCAACTAAGCTGTGGACAGTGCTTGCCAGCTCCGTAACACTATGGTCGACTAGCACTGTGTCGGGCGTACAAGTAACAGAGTCAAGTTTCGAACGTTGACGCGTAAAAATGGTACCGATATCAGCTTTGTCGCCCTGGAGAAATTGATACAGTGTGTAGCAGTCTCTGGCGTACTTAACGGCACTCGATCCCCCTTTTGAAGTACTTTTCCTAACTACAAGGTCTCCTTCAGGGCACCCCTCTATGGTCCTCGCTCTATTCAATAGAGTCGTTCTATACCATGTTATGGAATCGACTGAATTATGAGTCAGTTTCAATAATGTACGAACATATGGATCTTTGGCTAGATTAAAGAGTTCACAATCCAAACTTTGAATGAACGCCTGATCGGGGATACATGAGAGAGGCGGGGAACCATTTAGCAAACTATCATGCACTGTAATGTCATGTTCAGTATCACACACATGCATACCGCTATATACATCCGGATCATAACAATCGTTAAAATCATCAGACCCTTGGGAAATCATGTCAAAATTTTGATCATTTGCCTCACCAAAGTCCAGTAGCGGAACATTTTGAAGCTCAGCATACTCCTTAGGGTTAGTATCTTCACTTGTAGGCGATTTTCCTGGAGACGGTGTGTGGACACCATCGGACGTATCCGCCATCTTGATTAACACTACATACCCTGTTGTCGGATGTTGTATCAGTGGTTCAATACTTCCCTACATATCCTGTTGTCGGAAGGTGTATCAGAGGTTCAATACTTCACTACATACCCTGTTGTCGGAAGGTGTATCAGAGATTCAATACTTCACTACATACCCTGTTGTCGGAAGGTGTATCAGAGGTTCATTACTTCACTACATACCCTGTTGTCGGAAGGTGTATCAGAGGTTCAATACTTCACTACATACCCTGTTGTCGGAAGGTGTATCAGAGGTTCAATACTTCACTACATACCCTGTTGTCGGAAGGTGTATCAGAGGTTCAATACTTCACTACATACCCTGTTGTCGGAAGGTGTATCAGAGGTTCAATACTTCACTACACATCCTGTTGTCGGAAGGTGTATCAGAGGTTCAATACTTCACTACACATCCTGTTGTCGGAAGGTGTATCAGAGATTCAATACTTCCCAAAATACCCTGTTGTCGGAAGGTGTATCAGAGGTTCAATACTTCCCTACATACCCTGTTGTCGGAAGGTGTATCATAGGTTCAATACTTCACTACATACCCTGTTGTCGGAAGGTGTATCAGAGGTTCAATACTTCACTACATACCCTGTTGTCGGAAGGTGTTTAACCTATCGGAGACATGGAAGCACCATATCATCGCGTGAAAATAATAAAATCTATTGCGTGTACATAATAATAGTGTATTACTACCTTTGAAAAAGAAATTAAATTTTCTTCTCATTGTAACAGATTTTGCAATCTTTGAATAAAATGCTGAAAGTAAAAAAGCACGTGTGATGCCATTCTCGACTGTTCTCTGGGTGCTTTCTTATCACGTATCTCGGCAGACCTTAGAACATAACACCTAAAATGTCATTTATCGGAATCACAAGTCGCGAGTTTAATTATCAACGTTATCACATTAAATGGTAAAATAAATGTATGAAACTAAATGGAGGCGCTGCGTTTGCTTTTTTTCAGGTAATGGTCTATACTTCACTAAGATGTAGATTATGACTTATGCAAAGCGATTGGGAACATAATTCATTATTGTGATATAATCGGAATATAAACGGTGGATGAGAGGATGTGAAAGAGCGAGAAGTCTTTAACTCATTGATTTAACTAACATTGGATGCCAGTTCAAGTTCAGACTCTTTGTCGCCCTATATATACCTTGTTTACTAAGCAGAGCTCAATTATATACCAAATTAAGAGTGATTTTCGGTATTGAAATAAAAACGAATGATTAGAATGACGATAACCTGTAATCCTCGTTCAGATATGTGGCTGGTACACATTGTGTGAAGACACTGGTATGGAGTGTCCTACTTCAGTTTTGATATACAGGTTAAAATGTATAGGATAGACGTTTTGCCGTTTGGGTGTCCCACTTTAATTTCGATTTACAGGTTTGTAACACATTTGTACTCAACGACGTCTTATTCCATTCGATTAAGACTTTTATTTTAACCGAGAGGACGCCCTCTTAATACAGATATAAAGGTTGATAATCACATTTTCACCTCAAGATCCGCTCAAGTAAATTGATGTTTTTTTTACCATCTGACCGTAACATACATTTTCCCGTTATCAGATTACCAGTGCTACTCATTAGATTCCAAACACGTCCTATGGTATAACTACATTGATGGTATATTTCTTTTTTAATGCTATTATAATTGTATCTTGCTGCCTAGCGTAAACGAAACACGATATTCGTTACGACCACAGCGATTTATATATATATAGTTAAATGACACAAGCTAATATCCAATCAAATGCGTGTTGCCTTTTAACTTTACTTTTTAGAAAAAGACATAACAAGTTCTACATTTTTAAATGACCCTGGCTGTTAATAGGACGTTAAACAAAAAACAAACATGCTTGCTTAAGGACACGAAGTGTTACGTAACTGTACTTTAAATTTCCCGAAATAAACACTGATATGATTCGTGGTATTCATCTTTGTACTATTTTCCGAGAAATGAGACGTATTATCTGAGGGTGGGTGAAGGTCCACGCTAAAAGGTCAGTTATTTCCTTCCCCGACACGTACCGGCTTGTTAGAATATGGCGATCAGAATGAGAATTTTATATCACCAGATGTTTGAAACTTCGTATGAAACAATTGTTTATGTACATATAACTGTCGACATTAACGCCTTGTTTTTATTAAGAAAAGACAATTTAAGCACTATCTTCACCAGATTTGTCTAAATCTTTACGTCAACAAAGTAAATAATAAGAGAATCACATGTCATACAACAAATACATCTAGAGTAAATAAAAATACAACACTGCTGTCTGGATTGTGGAGATACACCACCATCTACATTATGATAGTGTAGCCCGTGGTTCTATCTTGGACCATAAATACATCTTTACCTCTAATAAAAATTAAATCAGACGTTATTTGAAGGGAGGACTAGAGGGCTCCATGCAGACTACCTCTTTGTACGGTGTTCAAGGGAAAAGTATCGTACAATAGACACAAAAGAGTTTTAGAACCTTTCTACACAATGTTAGGTTATGTCATTCCAAAATTCGTATTGTATCATGCTGCACTGTAACCTGCTTCCCTTTGCAACATAAATGACATGTAATAATTTCATTTCCTTTTTCCTCTTGTTTTTGTTAACGGTGTTTCTATGGATACCCTTCTTATAAGACAACACCTATCCATCACAAGACATCTTAATGTATACCTGTGGGTGTTGTGGTTGGCGTAGGACTACTCACTAATCAGTCCGCAATACACGTTTTTTTATACGACTCGATCAGTGATCAATTCTACATACATGTCATACTGTGACGTGGCCAAGATTCTGGATCTTGGGACCGGTCTCCACTTTGTGTTAATGACTGGTTACTACCTTTTTCGTTGTTTGTAGAGTTTCACCTCCCTTAAAAGTTGAGAATTACAAAATCAGTTAGCTGCAGAGGCATTTCTTAAAGGATATAAAGTCATACCGCGATGCGGCCGCGATTCCGGATCTTGGGACCGGTCCCTGTTTTGTGTTATAGACTGTTTAGCACGTTTCCGTTAAGTTTTACCGCCTCTAAAACTCTGTCGATCTTACTTGTTATTTAACAAGACTACAGCGAGTCATCCAGCATAACTATACCTTCTGACAAGATACAAATTCTCCCTTTATCTCAAATATCCAGCCTATTGTTTGATGTCCCATTCCCCGTTTTTTGTAATTTCCTCTCGCATATTTTTTTTAATTTGTTTACAAATGAAAGACAAGCTATGGCAATTGTATAGCGACCACGTGGAAACATCGAGAATCCCGTAATCAGACAGCCAAAATGGCGGCTGTTGACAATTCCATCGAAGCTTGGTCTATCTCCCTAAAATATAAAGAAATATCAACATGATTTGAAGTAAAGGTGCTTAAAAACCTTCATCACTGTATTCATCGAGATTTAGATTATTCTATGCCTGTTCAGAACGAAACATTGTTTATGGTCTGTGCCAGATGTGTGAAGATTAATATTCGGAGCATGGTTAGAAGGAGGAATCAAAGCTTTCGTTAAATTCAACCTGATACAAAACGTGCATGTCGTTGGATCAATGAGAGTATAGGTAGGTCTGAATATGTGCCTTATACAGCTATATGTAACCTTCAAATGATTTTATAAAATTACAAAGAGCTGTTAAACTTTTTGTGTTCCGTGAAAAATAATCGATCTACAGTTACCTGATGGTGCTTCATCCTTTCAAACTGATAGCAATGTTAGAGAAATTATGAAAAAAGTATGAAAAAGTAGGAATAAACCAATAATTGGACACACCATTTGATCCAAAGTATGCATGTTTTTATCAACATAGGTGCTATCATTGCATTTTGATACTGTACAATGATTAATTCCTTTTAGATACTTTAAAACTGTTTAAATGCAGGTGGAATGATAGTAATGGTAATTAAAAAAATCTCAAGTTCTTAAAAATAGTCTTAATTAGATAGTTTTTGCAAGAAAAAATATGTAACTGAATAGACCAATAGACCAAGACGAGATCGCAGACTTGATGTCGGACCATAGCATCCTAATATAGACAATTAATTACATTTTCAAACTAAGACATTTCTCAGGGCCTTTGATATCACCGTAAGTGTGGCGAGGATGTGTACCACGAACACACTTGTCTAAATCGTATTTGTACATGCCTTGTTCATTCCATTGGCTGCATTTAAAGTCCGTCACAACTAGTGCAAGTTTTAAACTGGGCCATTACATACTTTTCCGAGAAACGAAACCTTATACACTGATTGAAAACTGACGGGGTAATCCCCAAGCTAAGGCAGCAAAAAACTACATATCAAGGTAAATCTGTTAAAAGGTGGACTTTTATTAATAAAGGAAAATGTTATAAACAACCGACATCCTGTTTTCATGTCGATTCTCTGATCGGAGGTGAAAAGGTATTAGGTTACCTGTCCGACTACAAGAGATTCCCCGGGGACTCTTTAGTAAGAAAAGGAGGTAACAGCGCAGTGTGTTTCTAACAAGGGCCAACAAACGTTTTAGATAGATTGATATACCTGGTATCCATATTGGTGTTAAGTGAATACATTTTACACAACAAACATATTTTATTTTCTTACACAAGAAACACATTCATTATTTTCCACAGCAAACATATTTCATTATTTCACACATCAAACATATTTCATTAGTATACCCGACGATAAAACCCGGTATTTATTTTTATGTAGTTGTGACTGCCTGCTAGCTTTTTGAGATTTTTTTGTTTACATTGGGCGACACTACAATTCCTATATTTGGCGGTAAGTAAAAAGGGTTATCTTTGGCAGGAGAGAAAATAATGACATTTATGGCTATAAATCATAAATAAGGTTATCTAAAGGCGTCCAGGTCTTAGTTTTTAATACCAGTTGTCTTCCTTCCATGGCGAAGAAACCTTTCAGTTTAGAGTTATCTCCCCGTTCTTTCTGGAAACTGAAAGCAAGGGCGGACAATCGACATCGTCTTCAATCAAGTGATAAATCAGTTGACCTCAACATATTACCTCTGTCAAATTCCTCCCGTAGTGATGCTGCTTTTTGAAACCAGGATAATCCATTTCTTTGGTGGAGGTCGCTAACTATATCATATTTGCAGCTTTGAAGTGTTTCTGTATATCGATGACTGATCAAAATATTGATCATCATCAATTGGTCGATTAGTGATTTTCTATTTGCATTTCACAATATATTTATATTTAACAGCATTTCAGAAAAAAATGTGAAGTTCGCAATTTAACAGAATCTACAGAGTCCGTTGGCTCGCTCATTTTATTCACGATTTTCAATTATTGGAGTTATGTCACCCTAGATAAGGTCGGCAGCCCCTCTTTAATAGATAAAACTGTGTAAAAATAATATATCAAACTTATCCTCGCTACTACCCAAGTCATTTAGATGTTATTAGCAATGTGCCAATAGTTAGTCCACCGTCCTTTAGATGTTGTTTATTTTTGTTTGTTCAAAATTAGTTTATATTTCGAGAATTAGGTCACAAGGATAGAGTGTAATCGTCACTTGAGTGTAACGCTATATTTCGGAATACAAATGGTTCTTTAAAGGATTCTACACAACACAAACAAGTTATTAGCACCCCAATTGTATCCCCGAATCAATTGACTTCAACCGATATTCTCAATAAGGTCCATACTGGACAGTTTCTTGTGCATTGTAAAACCAAGGTCAGAGACTGAAATAACGACTTTTGTGAATAGATATATTTACATTTAGGGTAGAAATGCTGTCCAATGAAGGCTACATCAATCAAACTTTCATTGTTCGGTTTTATTTATTAACACAGTAAAATCACTCTTAGTTAATAAAAATGATTATCAATGTAGCTGTGTATGGCCTCTGACATTAAACTTCGTGACTAAAATAAGAAAATAGTCTCCAAAACATTAATACTCTCAGGTTTTATCCGCCATACAATGGTAATGTGCCACTGAAAATACATGATATCGTTTATGTAACTTGATATCTATATTTTTGATAAATCGTCAACTCACATGAAAAAGTTTGGTGTAGGACAAAACGTTCGGGGATATATTATCGTGTTTGAACACATCGAGGAGATGTCAACATATGGCGTGATTAAGGACGCCCCTCCCATCAAACTCTGTCGTAGAAACTTTACGTATTTATGTCACCCATATCACTCAATCTCTGACAACGGGCCAACAGTAGAGTGTTCACCAACAATTGATTGTACTCAAGTTATTAACAAACATCCGTCTGTAATTAACAGGCGATCGTTTCTTGTATGGCAATCTGGTAATGTATGTTAAGACTGGAAAGGGGTATGATGATACACGTTTTGTGTATGAAAGTGCTTATATGGTGTATGGTTAACATCGTTTGGTGTATGATAATCCTCGTTTGGTGAATGATAATCCTCGTTTGGTGAATGATAATCCTCGTTTGGTGTATGATAATCCTCGTTTGGTGAATGATAATCCTCGTTTGGTGAATGATAATCCTCGTTTGGTGAATGATAATCCTCGTTTGGTGAATGATAATTCTCGTTTGGTGAATGATAATCCTCGTTTGGTGTATGATAATCCTCGTTTGGTGAATGATAATCCTCGTTTGGTGAATGATAATTCTCGTTTGGTGTATGATAATCCTAGTTTGGTGTATACTAATTGTCACGAGGTTTGGGAACGTAATTTGACGTCGTCCTTGTTTTAACAATTGACAAACTCCAAAATAACAAAACTATGTACATTTATTTACAAACTAAACACAACAAAACAAACATGAAATGCATAATCATCAATCTCGCAGATTTCTCTCACACACACCTAAAGATACTTAAACCTACATTATGTACTTTAAATTACAGAATTAGCCTACAGTCCAATTGCAAGTAATTTTAAATTTAACACGCGCGAATGTCTTTAACAGGTACAATTGCATCACTGGTCTGATTTAACTGGTCTTCCCAACGTATCCGATGGGATGTCCCGACAAGGTTGACTCAAGGTCGTATATGTTTCACAAGGTCAAATAGGCTCCTCACAGGCACACAGCCATAATTAGCACCCAGCTAATATAATGTCATCTTGACGGGCACCATAGTAGGAGTTTAGGCACCCAGCCCTCCTATATATAGCCCTATACTTTACACCCAACCTCTCTGGTCAGAGTCCTGCCTGGTACTGTCCAACTCTACCTTGGGTAGCTAGTGCAGTAAACCTCATGTGCATGCTCTTCACATGATCCCCAACTTTCCTCAACTTACCTGAGAAGTGTCAGTGTTGGCATACCCAGCCAAACCAGTTTTACTACTCACCTGGGAACAGCACATGCATTACAGGTGTATGAATGAACTGTCACGGTTGAGTAACCTCCATAGTAACCTCATAGTAAAATAGTAAACCTAGTAGGAATATCCTGACACTAATCCTCGTTTGGTGTATGATAATTCTCGTTTGGTGTGTGATAATCCTCGTTTGGTGTATGACAATCCTCATTTGGTGTGTTATAATACTCCTTTGGTGTATGATGATCCTCGTTTGGTGTATTAAAATCCTCGTTTAGTGTATGATAATCCTCGTTTGTTGCATGATAATCCTCGTTTGGTGTATGATAATCCTCGTTTGGTGTATGATTATCCTCGTTTGGTGTATGATAATCCTCGTTTGTTGTATGATAATCCTCGTTTGGTGTATGATAATCCTCGTTTGGTGTATGATAATCCTCGTTTGGTGTATGATAATCCTCGTTTGTTGTATGATAATCCTCATTTGGTGTGTTATAATACTCCTTTGGTGTATGATGATCCTCGTTTGGTGTATGATAATCCTCGTTTAGTGTATGATAATCCTCGTTTGTTGTATGATAATCCTCGTTTGGTGTATGATAATCCTCATGTGGTGTATAATAATCCTCGTTTGGTGTATGATAATCCTCGTTTGGTGTATGATAATACTCGTTCAGTGTATGATAATCCTCGTGTGGTGTATGATAATCCTCGTTTGGAGTATGATAATCCTCGTTTGGTGTATAATAATCCTCGTTTGGTGTATGATAATCCTCGTTTGGTGTATGATAATCCTCGTTTGGTGTATGATAATCCTCGTTTGGTGTATGATAATCCTCGTTTGTTGTATGATAATCCTCGTTTGGTGCATGATAATCCTCGTTTGGTGTTTGATAATCCTCGTTAAGTGTAAGATAATCCTCGTTTGTCGTATGATAATCCTTGTTTGGTGTATGATAATCCTGTTTGGTGTATGATAATCCTCGTTTGGTGTATGATAATCCTCGTTAAGTGTAAGATAATCCTCATTTAGTTTAAGATAATCCTCGTTTGGTGTATGATAATCCTCGTTTAGTGTAAGATAATCCTAGTTTAGTTGAAGATAATCCTCGTTTGGTGTATGATAATGCTTTTTAGGTGTATGGTAATCCTCGTTTGGTGTATGATAATACTCCTTTGGTGTATGATAATTCTCGTTTGGTGTGTGATAATCCTAGTTTGGTGTGTGATAATCCTCGTTTGGTGTATGATAATCCTCGTTTGTTGTATGATGATCGTCGTTTGGTGTATGATTATCCTCGTTCAGTGTATGATAATCCTCGTTTGGTGTATGATAATCCTCGTTTGGTGTATGATAATCCTCGTTTGCTGTGTGATAATTCTCATTTGGTGTATGATAATCCTCGTCTGGTGTATGATAATCCTCGTTTGTTGTATGATAATCCTCGTTTGGTGTATGAAAATCCTCGCTTGGTGTATGATAATCCTCGTTTGTTGTATGATAATCCTCGTTTAGTGTATGATAATCCTCGTTTGGTGTATGATAATTCTCATTTGGTGTATTATAATCCTCGTTTGTTGTATGATAATCATCATGTGGTGTATGATAATCCTCGTTTGGTGTATGATAATCCTCGTTCAGTGTATGATAATCCTCGTTTGTTGATGATAATTCTCATTTGGTGTATGATAATCCTCGTTTGGTGTATGATAATCCTCGTGTGGTGTATGATAATCCTCGTTTAGTGTATGATAATCCTCGTTTGGTGTATGATAATCCTCGTTTGGTGTATGATAATCATCATGTGGTGTATGATAATCCTCGTTTGGTGTATGATAATCCTCGTTCAGTGTATGATAATCCTCGTTTGTTGATGATAATTCTCATTTGGTGTATGATAATCCTCGTTTGGTGTATGATAATCCTCGTGTGGTGTATGATAATCCTCGTTTAGTGTATGATAATCCTCGTTTGGTGTATGATAATCCTCGTTTGGTGTATGATAATCCTCGTTTGGTGTATGATAATCCTCATTTGGTGTATGATAATCCTCGTTTGGTGTTTGATAATCCTCGTTAAGTGTAAGATAATCCTCGTTTGTCGTATGATAATCCTCGTTTGGTGTATGATAATCCTCGTTCAGTGTATGATAATCCTCGTTTGTTGATGATAATTCTCATTTGGTGTATGATAATCCTCGTTCAGTGTATGATAATCCTCGTTTGTTGTATGATAATCCTCGTTTGGTGTATGATAATCCTCGTTTGGTGTATGATAATCCTCATTTGGTGTATGATAATCCTCGTTTGGTGTTTGATAATCCTCGTTAAGTGTAAGATAATCCTCGTTTGTCGTATGATAATCCTCGTTTGGTGTATGATAATTCTCATTTGGTGTATTATAATCCTCGTTTGTTGTATGATAATCCTCGTTTGTTGTATGATAATCATCATGTGGTGTATGATAATCCTCGTTTGGTGTATGATAATCCTCGTTCAGTGTATGATAATCCTCGTTTGTTGATGATAATTCTCATTTGGTGTATGATAATCCTCGTTTGGTGTATGATAATCCTCGTGTGGTGTATGATAATCCTCGTTTAGTGTATGATAATCCTCGTTTGGTGTATGATAATCCTCGTTTGGTGTATGATAATCATCATGTGGTGTATGATAATCCTCGTTTGGTGTATGATAATCCTCGTTCAGTGTATGATAATCCTCGTTTGTTGATGATAATTCTCATTTGGTGTATGATAATCCTCGTTTGGTGTATGATAATCCTCGTGTGGTGTATGATAATCCTCGTTTAGTGTATGATAATCCTCGTTTGGTGTATGATAATCCTCGTTTGGTGTATGATAATCCTCGTTTGGTGTATGATAATCCTCATTTGGTGTATGATAATCCTCGTTTGGTGTTTGATAATCCTCGTTAAGTGTAAGATAATCCTCGTTTGTCGTATGATAATCCTCGTTTGGTGTATGATAATCCTCGTTCAGTGTATGATAATCCTCGTTTGTTGATGATAATTCTCATTTGGTGTATGATAATCCTCGTTCAGTGTATGATAATCCTCGTTTGTTGTATGATAATCCTCGTTTGGTGTATGATAATCCTCGTTTGGTGTATGATAATCCTCATTTGGTGTATGATAATCCTCGTTTGGTGTTTGATAATCCTCGTTAAGTGTAAGATAATCCTCGTTTGTCGTATGATAATCCTCGTTTGGTGTATGATAATCCTCGTTTGGTGTATGATAATCCTCATTTGGTGTATGATAATCCTCGTTTGGTGTTTGATAATCCTCGTTAAGTGTAAGATAATCCTCGTTTGTCGTATGATAATCCTCGTTTGGTGTATGATAATCCTCGTTTGGTGTATGATAATCCTCGTTTGGTGTATGATAATCCTCGTTTGGTGTTTGATAATCCTCGTTAAGTGTAAGATAATCCTCGTTTGTCGTATGATAATCCTCGTTTGGTGTATGATAATCCTGTTTGGTGTATGATAATCCTCGTTTGGTGTATGATAATCCTCGTTAAGTGTAAGATAATCCTCGTTTAGTTTAAGATAATCCTCGTTTGGTGCATGATAATCCTCGTTTAGTGTAAGATAATCCTAGTTTAGTTTAAGATAATCCTCGTTTGGTGTATGATAATCCTCGTTTGGTGTATGATAATGCTTTTTAGGTGTATGGTAATCCTCGTTTGGTGTATGATAATCCTCGTTTAGTGTATGATAATCCTCGTTTGGTGTATGATAATTCTCATTTGGTGTATTATAATCCTCGTTTGTTGTATGATAATCCTCGTTTGTTGTATGATAATCATCATGTGGTGTATGATAATCCTCGTTTGGTGTATGATAATCCTCGTTCAGTGTATGATAATCCTCGTTTGTTGATGATAATTCTCATTTGGTGTATGATAATCCTCGTTTGGTGTATGATAATCCTCATGTGGTGTATGATAATCCTCGTTTAGTGTATGATAATCCTCGTTTGGTGTATGATAATCATCATGTGGTGTATGATAATCCTCGTTTGGTGTATGATAATCCTCGTTCAGTGTATGATAATCCTCGTTTGTTGATGATAATTCTCATTTGGTGTATGATAATCCTCGTTTGGTGTATGATAATCCTCGTTTGGTGTATGATAATCCTCATTTGGTGTATGATAATCCTCGTTTGGTGTTTGATAATCCTCGTTAAGTGTAAGATAATCCTCGTTTGTCGTATGATAATCCTCGTTTGGTGTATGATAATCCTCGTTCAGTGTATGATAATCCTCGTTTGTTGATGATAATTCTCATTTGGTGTATGATAATCCTCGTTCAGTGTATGATAATCCTCGTTTGTTGTATGATAATCCTCGTTTGGTGTATGATAATCCTCGTTTGGTGTATGATAATCCTCGTTTGGTGTTTGATAATCCTCGTTAAGTGTAAGATAATCCTCGTTTGTCGTATGATAATCCTCGTTTGGTGTATGATAATCCTCGTTTGGTGTATGATAATCCTCATTTGGTGTATGATAATCCTCGTTTGGTGTTTGATAATCCTCGTTAAGTGTAAGATAATCCTCGTTTGTCGTATGATAATCCTCGTTTGGTGTATGATAATCCTCGTTCAGTGTATGATAATCCTCGTTTGTTGATGATAATTCTCATTTGGTGTATGATAATCCTCGTTCAGTGTATGATAATCCTCGTTTGTTGTATGATAATCCTCGTTTGGTGTATGATAATCCTCGTTTGGTGTATGATAATCCTCATTTGGTGTATGATAATCCTCGTTTGGTGTTTGATAATCCTCGTTAAGTGTAAGATAATCCTCGTTTGTCGTATGATAATCCTCGTTTGGTGTATGATAATCCTGTTTGGTGTATGATAATCCTCGTTTGGTGTATGATAATCCTCGTTAAGTGTAAGATAATCCTCGTTTAGTTTAAGATAATCCTCGTTTGGTGCATGATAATCCTCGTTTAGTGTAAGATAATCCTAGTTTAGTTTAAGATAATCCTCGTTTGGTGTATGATAATCCTCGTTTGGTGTATGATAATGCTTTTTAGGTGTATGGTAATCCTCGTTTGGTGTATGATAATCCTCGTTTAGTGTATGATAATCCTCGTTTGGTGTATGATAATTCTCATTTGGTGTATTATAATCCTCGTTTGTTGTATGATAATCCTCGTTTGTTGTATGATAATCATCATGTGGTGTATGATAATCCTCGTTTGGTGTATGATAATCCTCGTTCAGTGTATGATAATCCTCGTTTGTTGATGATAATTCTCATTTGGTGTATGATAATCCTCGTTTGGTGTATGATAATCCTCATGTGGTGTATGATAATCCTCGTTTAGTGTATGATAATCCTCGTTTGGTGTATGATAATCATCATGTGGTGTATGATAATCCTCGTTTGGTGTATGATAATCCTCGTTCAGTGTATGATAATCCTCGTTTGTTGATGATAATTCTCATTTGGTGTATGATAATCCTCGTTTGGTGTATGATAATCCTCGTGTGGTGTATGATAATCCTCGTTTAGTGTATGATAATCCTCGTTTGGTGTATGATAATCCTCGTTTGGTGTATGATAATGCTTTTTAGGTGTATGGTCATCCTTGTTTGGTGTATGATAATCCTCGTTTAGTGTATGATAATCCTCGTTTGGTGTATGATAATTCTCATTTGGTGTATTATAATCCTCGTTTGTTGTATGATAATCCTCGTTTGTTGTATGATAATCATCATGTGGTGTATGATAATCCTCGTTTGGTGTATGATAATCCTCGTTCAGTGTATGATAATCCTCGTTTGTTGATGATAATTCTCATTTGGTGTATGATAATCCTCGTTTGGTGTATGATAATCCTCATGTGGTGTATGATAATCCTCGTTTAGTGTATGATAATCCTCGTTTGGTGTATGATAATCATCATGTGGTGTATGATAATCCTCGTTTGGTGTATGATAATCCTCGTTCAGTGTATGATAATCCTCGTTTGTTGATGATAATTCTCATTTGGTGTATGATAATCCTCGTTTGGTGTATGATAATCCTCGTTTGGTGTATGATAATCCTCATTTGGTGTATGATAATCCTCGTTTGGTGTTTGATAATCCTCGTTAAGTGTAAGATAATCCTCGTTTGTCGTATGATAATCCTCGTTTGGTGTATGATAATCCTCGTTCAGTGTATGATAATCCTCGTTTGTTGATGATAATTCTCATTTGGTGTATGATAATCCTCGTTCAGTGTATGATAATCCTCGTTTGTTGTATGATAATCCTCGTTTGGTGTATGATAATCCTCGTTTGGTGTATGATAATCCTCGTTTGGTGTTTGATAATCCTCGTTAAGTGTAAGATAATCCTCGTTTGTCGTATGATAATCCTCGTTTGGTGTATGATAATCCTCGTTTGGTGTATGATAATCCTCATTTGGTGTATGATAATCCTCGTTTGGTGTTTGATAATCCTCGTTAAGTGTAAGATAATCCTCGTTTGTCGTATGATAATCCTCGTTTGGTGTATGATAATCCTCGTTCAGTGTATGATAATCCTCGTTTGTTGATGATAATTCTCATTTGGTGTATGATAATCCTCGTTCAGTGTATGATAATCCTCGTTTGTTGTATGATAATCCTCGTTTGGTGTATGATAATCCTCGTTTGGTGTATGATAATCCTCGTTTGGTGTATGATAATCCTCGTTTGGTGTTTGATAATCCTCGTTAAGTGTAAGATAATCCTCGTTTGTCGTATGATAATCCTCGTTTGGTGTATGATAATCCTGTTTGGTGTATGATAATCCTCGTTTGGTGTATGATAATCCTCGTTAAGTGTAAGATAATCCTCGTTTAGTTTAAGATAATCCTCGTTTGGTGTATGATAATCCTCGTTTAGTGTAAGATAATCCTAGTTTAGTTTAAGATAATCCTCGTTTGGTGTATGATAATCCTCGTTTGGTGTATGATAATGCTTTTTAGGTGTATGGTAATCCTCGTTTGGTGTATGATAATCCTCGTTTAGTGTATGATAATCCTCGTTTGGTGTATGATAATTCTCATTTGGTGTATTATAATCCTCGTTTGTTGTATGATAATCCTCGTTTGTTGTATGATAATCATCATGTGGTGTATGATAATCCTCGTTTGGTGTATGATAATCCTCGTTCAGTGTATGATAATCCTCGTTTGTTGATGATAATTCTCATTTGGTGTATGATAATCCTCGTTTGGTGTATGATAATCCTCATGTGGTGTATGATAATCCTCGTTTAGTGTATGATAATCCTCGTTTGGTGTATGATAATCATCATGTGGTGTATGATAATCCTCGTTTGGTGTATGATAATCCTCGTTCAGTGTATGATAATCCTCGTTTGTTGATGATAATTCTCATTTGGTGTATGATAATCCTCGTTTGGTGTATGATAATCCTCGTGTGGTGTATGATAATCCTCGTTTAGTGTATGATAATCCTCGTTTGGTGTATGATAATCCTCGTTTGGTGTATGATAATCCTCATTTGGTGTATGATAATCCTCGTTTGGTGTTTGATAATCCTCGTTAAGTGTAAGATAATCCTCGTTTGTCGTATGATAATCCTCGTTTGGTGTATGATAATCCTCGTTCAGTGTATGATAATCCTCGTTTGTTGATGATAATTCTCATTTGGTGTATGATAATCCTCGTTCAGTGTATGATAATCCTAGTTTGTTGTATGATAATCCTCGTTTGGTGTATGATAATCCTCGTTTGGTGTATGATAATCCTCATTTGGTGTATGATAATCCTCGTTTGGTGTTTGATAATCCTCGTTAAGTGTAAGATAATCCTCGTTTGTCGTATGATAATCCTCGTTTGGTGTATGATAATCCTGTTTGGTGTATGATAATCCTCGTTTGATGTATGATAATCCTCGTTAAGTGTAAGATAATCCTGGTTTAGTTTAAGATAATCCTCGTTTGGTGCATGATAATCCTCGTTTAGTATAAGATAATCCTAGTTTAGTTTAAGATAATCCTCGTTTGGTGTATGATAATCCTCGTTTGGTGTATGATAATGCTTTTTAGGTGTACGGTAATCCTCGTTTGGTGTATGATAATCCTCGTTTGGTGTATGATAATTCTCGTTTGGTGTGTGATAATCCTAGTTTGGTGTGTGATAATCCTCGTTTGGTGTATGATAATCCTCGTTTGTTGTATGATGATCCTCGTTTGGTGTATGATTATCCTCGTTCAGTGTATGATAATCCTCGTTTGGTGTATGATAATCCTCGTTTGCTGTGTGATAATTCTCATTTGGTGTATGATAATCCTCGTCTGGTGTATGATATTCCTCGTTTGTTGTATGATAATCCTCGTTTGTTGTATGATAATCCTCGTTTAGTGTATGATAATCCTCGTTTGGTGTATGATAATTCTCATTTGGTGTATTATAATCCTCGTTTGTTGTATGATAATCCTCGTTTGTTGTATGATAATCCTCATGTGGTGTATGATAATCCTCGTTTGGCGTATGATAATCCTCGTTAAGTGTATGATAATCCTCGTTTGTTGATGATAATTCTCATTTGGTGTATGATAATCCTCGTTTGTTGTATGATAATCCTCATGTGGTGTATGATAATCCTCGTTTGGTTTATGATAATCCTCGTTCAGTGTATGATAATCCTCGTTTGTTGTATGATAATTTTCATTTGGTGTATGATAATCCTCGTTTAGTGTATGATAATCCTCGTTTGGTGTATGATAATTCTCATTTGGTGTATGATAATCCTCGTTTGGTGTATGATAATCCTCGTTTGGTGTATGATGATCCTCGTTTGGTGTATGATAATCCTCATTTGGTGTAAACCATGGTGCATTCTAGTTCCTGTTCAGTGTGTTTATAAATGAGTATGTCTCAGCTGCTAAAGTTTATAAAATGTAATGTGGTATTATGTATGTCCGCCTAGGATGTATTATGTATGTCCGCCTAGGATGTATTATATATGTCCGCCTAGGATGTATTATGTACGTCCGCCTAGGATGTATTATATATGTCCGCCTAGGATGTATTATGTATGTCCGCCTAGGATGTATTATGTATGTCCGCCTAGGATGTATTATGTATGTCCGCCTAGGATGTATTATGTATGTCCGCCTAGGATGTATTATGTATGTCCGCCTAGGATGTATTATGTATGTAGGCCTAGGATGTATTATGTATGTCCGCCTAGGATGTATTATGTATGTCCGCCTAGGATGTATTATGTATGTCCGCCTAGGATGTATTATGTATGTCCGCCTAGGATGTGTTATGTATGCCCGCCTAGGATGTATTATGTATGTCCGCCTAGGATGTGTTATGTATGTCCGCCTAGGATGTATTATGTATGTCCGCCTAGGATGTGTTATGTATGTCCGCCTAGGATGTTTTATGTATGTCCGTCTAGGATGTATTATGTATGTCCGCCTAGGATGTATCATGTATGTCCGCCTAGGATGTATTATGTATGTCCGCCTAGGATGTATTATGTATGTCCGCCTAGGATGTATTATGTATGTCCGCCTAGGATGTATTATGTATGTCCGCCTAGGATGTATTATGTATGTCCGCCTAGGATGTATTATGTATGTCCGCCTAGGATGTATTATATATGTCCGCCTAGGATGTATTATGTATGTCCGCCTAGGATGTATTATGTATGTCCGCCTAGGATGTATTATGCATGTCCGCCTAGGATGTATTATGTATGTCCGCCTAGGATGTATTATATATGTCCGCCTAGGATGTATCATGTATGTCCGCCTAGGATGTATTATGTATGTCCGCCTAGGATGTGTTATGTATGTCCGCCTAGGATGTATTATATATGTCCGCCTAGGATGTAGTATGTATGTCCGCCTAGGATGTGTTATGTATGTCCGCCTAGGATGTATTATGTATGTCCGCCTAGGATGTATTATGTATGTCCGCCTAGGATGTATTATGTATGTAGGCCTAGGATGTATTATGTATGTCCGCCTAGGATGTGTTATGTATGTCCGCCTAGGATGTGTTATGTATGTCCGCCTAGGATGTATTATGTATGTCCGCCTAGGATGTATTATGTATGTCCGCCTAGGATGTATTATGTATGTCCGCCTAGGATGTATTATGTATGTCCGCCTATGATGTAGTATGTATGTCCGCCTAGGATGTATTATGTATGTCCGCCTAGGATGTATTATGTATGTCCGCCTAGGATGTGTTATGTATGTCCGCCTAGGATGTATTATGTATGTCCGCCTAGGATGTATTATGTATGTCCGCCTAGGATGTATTATGTATGTCCGCCTAGGATGTATTATATATGTCTGGCTAGGATGTGTTATGTATGTCCGCCTAGAATGTGTTATGTATGTCCGCCTAGGATGTATTATGTATGTCCGCCTAGGATGTATTATGTATGTCCACCTAGGATGTATTATGTATGTCCGCCTAGGATGTGTTATGTATGTCCGCCTAGGATGTATTATGTATGTCCGCCTAGGATGTATTATGTATGTCCGACTAGGATGTATTATGTATGTCCGCCTAGGATGTATTATGTATGTCCACCTAGGATGTATTATGTATGTCCGCCTAGGATGTGTTATGTATGTCCGCCTAGGATGTATTATGTATGTCCGCCTAGGATGTGTTATGTATGTCCGCCTAGGATGTATTATGTATGTCCGCCTAGGATGTATTATATATGTCCGCCTAGGATGTATTATGTATGTCCGCCTAGGATGTATTATATATGTCTGGCTAGGATGTGTTATGTATGTCCGCCTAGAATGTGTTATGTATGTCCGCCTAGGATGTATTATGTATGTCCGCCTAGGATGTGTTATGTATGTCCGCCTAGGATGTGTTATGTATGTCCGCCTAGGATGTGTTATGTATGTCCGCCTAGGATGTATTATGTATGTCCGCCTAGGATGTATTATGTATGTCCGCCTAGGATGTATTATATATGTCCGCCTAGGATGTGTTATGTATGTCCGCCTAGAATGTGTTATGTATGTCCGCCTAGGATGTATTATGTATGTCCGCCTAGGATGTATTATATATGTCCGCCTAGGATGTGTTATGTATGTCCGCCTAGGATGTGTTATGTATGTCCGCCTAGGATGTATTATGTATGTCCGCCTAGGATGTGTTATGTATGTCCGCCTAGGATGTATTATGTATGTCCGCCTAGGATGTATTATATATGTCCGCCTAGGATGTATTATGTATGTCCGCCTAGGATGTATTATGTATGTCCGCCTAGGATGTATTATGTATGTCCGCCTAGGATGTATTATGTATGTCCGCCTAGGATGTGTTATGTAAGTCCGCCTAGGATGTGTTATGTATGTCCACCTAGGATGTATTATGTATGTCCGCCTAGGATGTATTATGTATGTCTGCCTAGGATGTATTGTGTATATCCGCCTAGGATGTATTATGTATGTACGCCTAGGATGTGTTACATATGTCCGCCTAGGATGTGTTATGTATGTCCGCCTAGGATGTATTATGTATGTCCGCCTAGGATTTGTTATGTATGTCTGCCTAGGATGTAGTATGTATGTCCGCCTAGGATGTATTATGTATGTCCGCCTAGGATGTATTATGTATGTCCGCCTAGGATGTATTATGTATGTCCGCCTAGGATGTATTATGTATGTCCGCCTAGGATGTGTTATGTATGTCCGCCTAGGATGTATTATGTATGTCCGCCTAGGATGTATTATGTATGTCCGCCTAGGATGTATTATGTATGTCCGCCTAGGATGTGTTATGTATGTCCGCCTAGGATGTAGTATGTATGTCCGCCTAGGATGTGTTATGTATGTCCGCCTAGGATGTATTATGTATGTCCGCCTAGGATGTATTATGTATGTCCACCTAGGATGTATTATGTATGTCCGCCTAGGATGTGTTATGTATGTCCGCCTAGGATGTATTATGTATGTCCGCCTAGGATGTATTATGTATGTCCGACTAGGATGTATTATGTATGTCCGCCTAGGATGTATTATGTATGTCCACCTAGGATGTATTATGTATGTCCGCCTAGGATGTGTTATGTATGTCCGCCTAGGATGTATTATGTATGTCCGCCTAGGATGTGTTATGTATGTCTGCCTAGGATGTATTATGTATGTCCGCCTAGGATGTATTATGTATGTCCGCCTAGGATGTATTTGTTGTGTTTTATTATAACATTGATTGGTCATCCATGCTGTTCAAAGTTTTTGGTCAAATCCTCACGTTTTCATTTAATCATGCACACGCGATTTTATATTCACATGTATCAAATTGCATTAATTATATCAAACATGCAGCAGTATTGGGACGGTGCCCAGCCACAGGTATATGAATGTTTTATAAACAGTTTGTTTGACTACAATGTTTTTGTTTGATATGGCCTATAAAGGAACATGCAAGTGTTGAATGCAACTAAAGTAAACACTGTATAATACAAAAATGGGCCCATGATGACCACACCCATGTATTAAATGTGGGACGCTAGAGTAACATTCATTAGACGTTTTACACTATGTAGAGTACTGCTGTTTTTAGACGTTTTACACTATGTAGAGTACTCCTGTTTAAGTTAGACATTTTACACTATCTAGAGTACTGCTGTTTTATTTAGACGTTTTACACTATGTAGAGTACTGCTATTTTTATTAGACGTTTTACACTATGTAGAGTACTGCTGTTTATAATAGACGTGTTACACTATGTAGAGTACTGCTGTTTTAGATAAACGTTTTACACTATGTAGAGTACTGCTGTTTTTATTAGACGTTTTACACTATGTAGAGTACTGCTGTTGTTATTAGACGTTTTACACTATGTAGAGTACTGCTGTTTTTATTAGACGTTTTACACTATGTAGAGTATTGCTGTCTTAGTTAGATGTTTTACACTATGTAGAGTACTGTTGTTTTAGTTAGACGTTTTACACTATGTAGAGTACTGCTGTTAGACTTGGACGTTTTATACTATGTAGAGTACTGCTTATTTTATTAGATGTTTTACACTATGTAGAGTACTGCTGTTTTAGTTAGACGTTTTACACTATGTAGAGTACTGCTGTTAGAGTTAGACGTTTTACACTATGTAGAGTACTGCTGTTTTCGTTGGACGTATTACACTATGAAGAGTGCTGCCTTTTGTATGAGACGTTTTACACTATGTAGAGTACTGCTGTTTTATTTAGACGTTTTACACTATGGAGAGTACTGCTGTTTTAGTTAGATATATTACACTATCTAGAGTACTGCTGTTTTATTTAGACGTTTTACACTATGTAGAGTACTGCTGTTTTTATTAGACGTTTTACACTATGTAGAGTACTGCTGTTTATAATAGACGTGTTACACTATGTAGAGTACTGCTGTTTTAGATAAACGTTTTACACCATGTAGAGTACTGCTGTTTTTATTAGACGTTTTACACTATGTAGAGTACTGCTGTTGTTATTAGACGTTTTACACTATGTAGAGTACTGCTGTTTTTATTAGACGTTTTACACTATGTAGAGTATTCCTGTCTTAGTTAGATGTTTTACACTATGTAGAGTACTGTTGTTTTAGTTAGACGTTTTACACTATGTAGAGTACTGCTGTTAGACTTGGACGTTTTATACTATGTAGAGTACTGCTTATTTTATTAGATGTTTTACACTATGTAGAGTACTGCTGTTTTAGTTAGACGTTTTACACTATGTAGAGTACTGCTGTTAGAGTTAGACGTTTTACACTATGTAGAGTACTGCTGTTTTCGTTGGACGTATTACACTATGAAGAGTGCTGCCTTTTGTATGAGACGTTTTACACTATGTAGAGTACTGCTGTTTTATTTAGACGTTTTACACTATGGAGAGTACTGCTGTTTTAGTTAGATATATTACACTATCTAGAGTACTGCTGTTTTATTTAGACGTTTTACACTATGTAGAGTACTGCTGTTTTTATTAGACGTTTTACACTATGTAGAGTACTGCTGGTTTAGTTAGACGTTTTACACTATGTAGAGTACTGCTGTTTTATTTAGACGTTTTACACTATGGAGAGTACTGCTGTTTTAGTTAGATATATTACACTATCTAGAGTACTGCTGTTTTATTTAGACGTTTTACACTATGTAGAGTACTGCTGTTTTAGTTAGACGTTTTACACTATGTAGAGTACTGCTGTTTTAGTTAGACGTTTTACACTATGTAGAGTACTGCTGTTTTTATTAGATGTTTTACACAATGTAGAGTACTGCTGTCTTTATTAGAAGTTTTACACTATGTAGAGTACTGCTGTTTTAGTAAGATGTTTAACAGTATGTAGAGTACTGCTGTTTTTATTAGATGTTTTACACTATGTAGAGTACTGCTGTTTTTATTAGACGTTTTACACTATGTAGAGTACTGCTGTTTTAGTTAGACGTTTTACACTATGTAGAGTACTGCTGTTTTTATTAAATGTTTTACACTATGTAGAGTACTGCTGTTTTAGTTAGACTTTTACACTATGTAGAGTACTGCTGTTTTTGTTAGATGTTTTACACTATTTAGAGTACTGCTGTTTTTATTAGAAGTTTTACACTATGTAGAGTACTGCTGTTTTAGTAAGATGTTTTACACTATGTAGAGTACTGCTGTTTTTATTAGATGTTTTACACTATGTAGAGTACTGCTGTTTTTATTAGGCGTTTTACACTATGTAGAGTACTGCTGTTTTAGTAAGATGTTTTACACTATGTAGAGTACTGCTGTTTTTATTAGACGTTTTACACTATGTAGAGTAATGCTGTTTTTATTAGGCGTTTTACACTATGTAGAGTACTGCTGTTTTAGTAAGATGTTTTACACTATGTAGAGTACTGCTGTTTTAGTAAGATGTTTTACACTATGTAGAGTACTGCTGTTATTATTATACTTTTGGACTATGTAGAGAACTGCTGTTTTTATTAGATGTTTTACACTATGTAGAGTACTGCTGTTTTAGTAAGATGTTTTACACTATGTAGATCACTGCTGTTTTTATTAGATGTTTTACACTATGTAGAGTACTGCTGTCTTAGTTAGACGTTTTACACTCTCTAGAGTACTGCTGTTTTAGTTAGACGTTTTACACTATGTAGAGTACTGCTGTTTTCGTTGGACGTATTACACTATGTAAAGTACTGCTGTTTTATTAGACGTTTTACACTATGTAGATCACTGCTGTTTTTATTAGATGTTTTACACTATGTAGAGTACTGCTGTTTTAGACGTTTTACCCTATGTAGAGTACTGCTGTTTTAGACGTTTTACCCTATGTAGAGTACTGCTGTTTTAGATGTTTTACACTATGTAGAGTACTGCTGTTTTAGACGTTTTACACTATGTAGAGTACTGCTGTTTTAGACGTTTTACCCTATGTAGAGTACTGCTGTTTTTATTAGACGTTTTACACTATGTAGAGGACTGCTGTTTTAGTTAGACGTTTTACACTATGTAGAGTACTGCTGTTTTTATTAGACGTTTTACACTATGTAGAGTACTGCTGGTTTAGGCGTTTGACACTATGTAGAGTACTGCTGTTTTAGTAAGATGTTTTACACGATGTAGAGTATTGCTGTTTTTATTAGATGTTTTACACTATGTAGAGTACTGCTGTTTTTATTAGATGTTTTACACTATGTAGAGTACTGCTGTTTTTATTAGATGTTTAACACTATGTAGAGAACTGCTGTTTTAGTAAGATGTTTTACACTATGTAGAGTACTGCTGTTTTTATTAGATGTTTTACACTATGTAGAGAACTGCTGTTTAGACGTTTTACACTATGTAGAAAACTGCTGTTTTAGTAAGATGTTTTACACTATGTAGAGTACTGCTGTTTTTATTAGATGTTTTACACTATGTAGAGAACTGCTGTTTAGACGTTTTACACTATGTAGAGTACTGCTGTTTTAGACGTTTTACACTATGTAGAGTACTGCTGTTTTAGTTAGACGTTTTACACTATGTAGAGTACTGCTGTTTTTATTAGACGTTTTACACCGTGTAGAGTATTGCTGTTTTAGCTAGACGTTTTACACTATGTAGAGTACTGCTGTTTTCCCACTATGTTGCTAATGTCGTAATAGTTGGCTCGTCAGCTGAATGAGCGTAAAGCCTTAATAGCTGACGTTAAACCCGTTAAATAAATAGGGCATAATAGGGAAACAGTGTCTAGTAACATACAGTAAAGTGATGAAAATAAACATTGGTATTACAATATGATAGATACGGATCAGATAAGCTTTATATCATAATTGATATACAGTCAAACCTCGATGATTCGAACTTCGTTGATTCGAATTTCTCGCTGTATCGAACTTTTTGCTTGGTCCCGAATTTTTTCACTATATAACACTATACTAACGAAACTATGTATGATTCGAATTTTTATAAATCGAAGTTTTTGATGTATCGAACTTTTTTCATGACCCGTTAGCTATGATATTATAGGTAATTGACATCTCATGATTCGAACAAAAAATTTACCTGTACTGACCACTGGACAGGTGTTTGTCGTGACCCCTGCGGCAAGATTTCACACCTCTCCCCCAAATGCCCTGACTGACAATAGGGATAACGATAGCGTGTGTTGTCACTCCCGGTCATGGGGTTAATTAATAATCAGACCAAATTGATAGATAAAAGGTGTATTTAGAAGCCATGACATTTAATCACTCCGGTAAAACATTTCGGTAGTCGTCTCTGATAATCTCCGCCGCCATTGAAATCAGCGGTCGGTGAGTAAATTTTACGGAACTGTAAAACAACCGGACCAATTTTAAACACAAACAATTAGCGATAGCTTCACTCATATTCAAAGTGTCACGTTTCAAACTTATACATAAATATCCAAGTAAATCGATTATTTGTCATTCAATCATGCTTTTCTCCAACCGATCGGCATTCCGTATTTTATATGCACAACGTAAACGCACATGTCTTTAGCAGAAAAGCCTAACGACTTACGTAAGTGTGCATTGTACTTCTTTTGCTTTATCTGTTAAACGCGATATAAGTGTTTTGTAACCGATACATATTTTGTTTAATTAATAAAATGCTTAGGTATAATTAATGAAAAGAATTTTTATTTTGTTGTGTTTGAGGTATAAATTAACTAAACTTTTCGATGTGAGCCTGACAGGCGACGATCAACACGAAGACACTGAGGACATGTAACGTTAACAGATATGGTCATTATCAAGAAAACATTGATCTATTGTCAACCATGAATAATTCGAAGTCCCGCTGTTTCGAAGTTTTTCTGTTAGTCCCTTGAACTTCGAAACATCGAAGTTTGACTGTATATAGACCATATAAGCTGTATATCATCATTGATATATATAGACCAGATTAGCTGTATATCATCACTGGTTTATACGGATCATGTTAGCTGTACTGGTTTATACTGATCATGTTAACTGTATATCATCACTGGCTTATACGGATCATGTTAGCTGTATATCATTACTGGTTTATACGGATCATGTTAGCTGTACTGGTTTATACTGATCATGTTAACTGTATATCATTACTGGTTTATACGGATCATGTTAGCTGTATATCATTACTGGTTTATACTGATCATGTTAGCTGTATATCATTACTGGTTTATACGGATCATGTTAGCTGTATATCATTACTGGTTTATACTGATCATGTTAGCTGTACTGGTTTATACGGATCATGTTAACTGTATATCATCACTGGTTTATACGGATCGTGTTAGCTGTATATCATTACTGGTTTATACTGATCATGTTAGCTGTACTGGTTTATACTGATCATGTTAACTGTATATCATTACTGGTTTATACGGATCATGTTAGCTGTATATCATTACTGGTTTATACTGATCATGTTAGCTGTACTGGTTTATACGGATCATGTTAACTGTATATCATCACTGGTTTATACGGATCATGTTAGCTGTATATCATTACTGGTTTATACGGATCATGTTAGCTGTATATCATTACTGGTTTATACGGATCATGTTAGCTGTACTGGTTTATACTGATCATGTTAACTGTATATCATTACTGGTTTATACGGATCATGTTAGCTGTATATCATTACTGGTTTATACGGATCATGTTAGCTGTACTGGTTTATACGGATCATGTTAACTGTATATCATCACTGGTTTATACGGATCATGTTAGCTGTACTGGTTTATACTGATCATGTTAGCTGTATATCATCACTGGTTTATACGGATCATGTTAGCTGTGCTGGTTTATACTGATCATGTTAACTGTATATCATCACTGGTTTATACGGATCATATTAGCTGTACTGGTTTATACTGATCATGTTAGCTGTATATTATTACTGGTTTATACGGATCATGTTAGCTGTATATCATTACTGGTTTATACGGATCATGTTAGCTGTATATTATTACTGGTTTATACGGATCATGTTAGCTGTATATCATTACTGGTTTATACGGATCATGTTAGCTGTATATCATTACTGGTTTATACTGATCATGTTAGCTGTATATCATCACTGGTTTATACGGATCATGTTAGCTGTGCTGGTTTATACTGATCATGTTAACTGTATATCATCACTGGTTTATACGGATCATATTAGCTGTATATCATTACTGGTTTATACTGATCATGTTAGCTGTATATTATTACTGGTTTATACGGATCATGTTAGCTGTATATCATTACTGGTTTATACGGATCATGTTAGCTGTATATCATTACTGGTTTATACGGATCATGTTAGCTGTATATCATTACTGGTTTATACGGATCATGTTAGCTGTATATCATTACTGGTTTATACGGATCATGTTAGCTGTACTGGTTTATACTGATCATGTTAGCTGTATATCATCACTGGTTTATACTGATCATGTTAACTGTATATCATTACTGGTTTATACGGATCATGTTAGCTGTACTGGTTTATACTGATCATGTTAGCTGTATATCATTACTGGTTTATACGGATCATGTTAGCTGTATATCATTACTGGTTTATACGGATCATGTTAACTGTACTGGTTTATACTGATCATGTTAGCTGTATATCATTACTGGTTGATACGGATCATGTTAGCTGTATATCATTACTGGTTTATACGGATGATGTTAGCTGTATATCATTACTGGTTTATACTGATCATGTTAGCTGTACTGGTTTATACGGATCATGTTAGCTGTATATTATTACTGGTTTATACGGATCATGTTAGCTGTATATCATCACTGGTTTATACGGATCATGTTAGCTGTATATCATTACTGGTTTATACGGATCATGTTAGCTGTATATCATTACTGGTTTATACGGATCATGTTAGCTGTATATCATCACTGGTTTATACGGATCATGTTAGCTGTATATCATCACTGGTTTATACGGATCATGTTAGCTGTATATCATTACTGGTTTATACGGATCATGTTAGCTGTATATCATTACTGGTTTATACGGATCATGTTAGCTGTATATCATCACTGGTTTATACGGATCATGTTAGCTGTATATCATTACTGGTTTGTACGGATCATGTTAACTGTATATCATTACTGGTTTATACGGATCATGTTAGCTGTATATCATTACTGGTTTATACGGATCATGTTAGCTGTATATTATTACTGGTTTATACGGATCATGTTAGCTGTACTGGTTTATACTGATCATGTTAGCTGTATATTATTACTGGTTTATACGGATCATGTTAGCTGTATATCATTACTGGTTTATACGGATCATGTTAGCTGTATATCATTACTGGTTTATACGGATCATGTTAGCTGTACTGGTTTATACTGATCATGTTAGCTGTATATCATTACTGGTTTATACGGATCATGTTAGCTGTATATCATTACTGGTTTATACGGATCATGTTAGCTGTACTGGTTTATACGGATCATGTTAGCTGTATATTATTACTGTTGATACGGATCATGTTAGCTGTATATCATTACTGGTTTATACGGATCATGTTAGCTGTATATCATTACTGGTTTATACGGATCATGTTAGCTGTATATCATTACTGGTTTATACGGATCATGTTAGCTGTATATCATTACTGGTTTATACGGATCATGTTAGCTGTATATCATTACTGGTTTATACGGATCATGTTAGCTGTATATCATTACTGGTTTATACGGATCATGTTAGCTGTACTGGTTTATACGGATCATGTTAGCTGTATATCATTACTGGTTTATACGGATCATGTTAGCTGTACTGGTTTATACGGATCATGTTAGCTGTATATCATTACTGGTTTATACGGATCATGTTAGCTGTATATCATTACTGGTTTATACGGATCATGTTAGCTGTATTTCATTACTGGTTGATACGGATCATGTTAGCTGTATATCATTACTGGTTGATACGGATCATGTTAGCTGTATATCATTACTGGTTTATACGGATCATGTTAGCTGTATATTATTACTGGTTGATACGGATCATGTTAGCTGTATATCATTACTGGTTTATACGGATCATGTTAGCTGTATATCATTACTGGTTTATACGGATCATGTTAGCTGTATATCATTACTGGTTTATACGGATCATGTTAGCTGTATATCATTACTGGTTTATACGGATCATGTTAGCTGTATTTCATTACTGGTTTATACGGATCATGTTAGCTGTATATCATTACTGGTTTATACGGATCATGTTAGCTGTATATCATTACTGGTTTATCGGGATCATGTTAGCTGTACTGGTTTATACGGATCATGTTAGCTGTATATCATTACTGGTTTATACGGATCATGTTAGCTGTATATCATTACTGGTTTATACGGATCATGTTAGCTGTATATCATTACTGGTTTATACGGATCATGTTAGCTGTATATCATTACTGGTTTATAGGGATCATGTTAGCTGTACTGGTTTATACGGATCATGTTAACTGTATATTATTACTGGTTTATACGGATCATGTTAGCTGTATATTATTACTGGTTTATACGGATAATGTTAGCTGTATATCATTACTGGTTTATACGGATCATGTTAGCTGTATATCATTACTGGTTTATACGGATCATGTTAGCTGTATATCATTACTGGTTTATACTGATCATGTTAGCTGTATATCATTACTGGTTTATACTGATCATGTTAGCTGTACTGGTTTATACGGATCATGTTAGCTGTATATTATTACTGTTGATACGGATCATGTTAGCTGTATATCATTACTGGTTTATACTGATCATGTTAGCTGTATATTATTACTGGTTTATACGGATAATGTTAGCTGTATATCATTACTGGTTTATACGGATCATGTTAGCTGTATATCATTACTGGTTTATACGGATCATGTTAGCTGTATATTATTACTGGTTTATACGGATCATGTTAGCTGTATATCATTACTGGTTTATACTGATCATGTTAGCTGTACTGGTTTATACTGATCATGTTAGCTGTACTGGTTTATACTGATCATGTTAGCTGTATATCATTACTGGTTTATAGGGATCATGTTAGCTGTATATTATTACTGGTTTATACGGATCATGTTAGCTGTATATCATTACTGGTTTATACGGATCATGTTAGCTGTATATTATTACTGGTTTATACGGATCATGTTAGCTGTATATCATTACTGGTTTATACGGATCATGTTAGCTGTACTGGTTTATACGGATCATGTTAGCTGTATATTATTACTGTTGATACGGATCATGTTAGCTGTATATTATTACTGGTTTATACGGATCATGTTAGCTGTATATTATTACTGGTTTATACGGATCATGTTAGCTGTATATTATTACTGTTGATACGGATCATGTTAGCTGTATATCATTACTGGTTTATACGGATCATGTTAGCTGTATATCATTACTGGTTTGATCATGTTAACTGTATATTATTACTGTTGATACGGATCATGTTAGCTGTATATTATTACAGGTTAATAAGGATCATGTTTGCTGTTTTTCATCATTTTCATGGTATTAATGACCAGAACACACTTGAAATAGTTACGTATATTGATTGTGTCGAACTTCCTCAATTCAGACGGTCATTTCTGTGTATAGAGTAAATACCCACAAACACTGGTGGATCCTGACATAAGGACTGGGATCTATTATAAAACTGTATAAAACAGTAGTGTGTTTTTATCCATTCAAATCTATATCAGTTATTTGTTCTATTCATAGGAGGGAACTTAACTGATTAAACGTGGAATTTTAGAATAATTCCAAATCGACTGATCGCTATTTGTAGAACCACCTTTAGGAACATATCCCGAGGTGTCATGATATCAATCTAGGTGATTTATTTGACACGCGTCTTCCTCTGTCTGCTTTAAACACGACGACAGCAATGCACGCGCTGTACATACTATAGAGACAATGCACGCGCTGTACAGACTATAGAGACAATGCACGCGCTGTACAGACTATAGAGACAATGCACGCGCTGTACAGACTGTAGAGACAATGCACGCGCTGTACAGTCTGTAGAGACAATGCACGCGCTGTAGAGACTGTACAGACAATGCACGCGATGTACAGACTATATAGACAATGCACGCGCTGTACAAACTATAGAGACACTAACGTTAAAGAATAACTCATAAACAATACTGATTCAGGGAATATCTTTAATAAAGAGGTGCATCCTGAACGCCACTTGTATATACGAGATAGCTTTACACAGTGTAGCGTATCCTCGTTGGTGATAGTGGTGAGGCCTGACCGAGAAGAAATCTAACCAACACCATTGATCATGTCCGGGTCTGAAGGTCGATGAGAATGGTCAACATTTTCAGGTTGTCGGTTATTAAAGATAATCGCCTGAGTAGTGTTGTTACAGATCTGTGATACATGTCAGTCATACATCTCCTCACCGTCCATGTATAACTAGTAACAATCCTAGGGCCGACAATACACCACATCAACGTCCATGTATAACTAGTAACAATCCTAGCGCCTACCATACACCACACCACCGTCCATGTATAACTAGTAACAATTCTAGCGCCAACCATACACCACATCACCGTCCATGTATAACTAGTAACAATCCTAGCGCCAACCATACACCACATCACCGTCCATGTATAACTAGTAACAATTCTAGCGCCAACCATACACCACATCACCGTCCATGTATAACTAGTAACAATTCTAGCGCCTACCATACACCACATCACCGTCCATGTATAACTAGTAACAATTCTAGCGCCAACCATACACCACATCACCGTCCATGTATAACTATAGTAACAATCCTAGGGCCGACAATACACCACATCAACGTCCATGTATAACTAGTAACAATCCTAGGGCCGACAATACACCACATCAACGTCCATGTATAACTAGTAACAATCCTAGGGCCGACAATACACCACATCACCGTCCATGTATAACTAGTAACAATCCTAGCGCCAACTATACACCACATCACCGTCCATGTATAACTAGTAACAATCCTAGCGCCAACTATACACCACATCACCGTCCATGTATAACTAGTAACAATCCTAGCGCCTACCATACACCACATCACCGTCCATGTATAACTAGTAACAATCCTAGCGCCTACCATACACCACATCACCGTCCATGTATAACTAGTAACAATCCTAGCACCAACCATACACCACATCAACGTCCATGTATAACTAGTAACAATCCTAGCGCCTACCATACACCACATCAACGTCCATGTATAACTAGTAACAATCCTAGCGCCTACCATACACCACATCACCGTCCATGTATAACTAGTAACAATCCTAGCGCCAACTATACACCACATCACCGTCCATGTATAACTAGTAACAATCCTAGCGCCTACCATACACCACATCAACGTCCATGTTTAACTAGTAACAATCCTAGCGCTAACCATACACCACATCAATGTCCATGTATAACTAGTAACAATCCTAGCGCCAACCATGCACCACATCACCGTCCATGTATATCTAGTAACAATCCTAGCGCCAACTATACACCACATCAACGTCCATGTATAACTAGTAACAATCCTAGCGCCTACCATACACCACATCACCGTCCATGTATAACTAGTAACAATCCTAGCGCCAACCATACACCACATCAACGTCCATGTATAACTAGTAACAATCCTAGCGCCAACCATACACCACATCACCGTCCATGTATAACTAATAACAATCCTAGCGCCTACCATACACCACATCAACGTCCATGTATAACTAGTAACAATTCTAGTGCCAACTATACACCACACCACCGTCCATGTATAACTAGTAACAATCCTAGCGCTAACCATACACCACATCAACGTCCATGTATAACTAGTCATCAATGTCCATGTAAAACTAGTAACAATCACGTTTAGCCAATCATTATGTATAGGTATGAAACAAACCAAAATTTTAATGTCTCTACGACATCGATGAATTTCAGCGATTTGATTTTTTTTTTTCCCCGACCAGATATATTACTGAGGACGTAGCTTGGTTGACATGTGATCGTCTGTATTTTCAATAGTGTTGAAGATAACGTCTTTAATTTGTCATGACTTCTGACACAATACATGTTATATGCACTAGACATTACGGCACACTTTCTCACCGTATCATTGTATAACTACTTCCTGGTTCAAACATTATCATAAAATGTCAAATATTTACAAAAACTTTTACTTTACAACACAGATGTTTATATTACGAACAAACTGTTTAGGTGAATGTGATATTGTTGCACTTTGAAATGATTATTATTAAACACATATTACCTAAGTATATAAATAGCTGTTTTAGGTGGCCTTGCCGAACAGCTAGATACACACCAACGTGTTAGTACCTGTGATCCTTAGCGAGGTATTCTCTCGCTCTAACTCCTCCGGATACCAATCTAAGGCGCAGCGCCCAGGGAGTTTCCAGGATCGTGTCACCTGTCTCCTCCCCAATATGTTGTCATGGCCACGTCTATTGGATTAATTTGATATATGAAAATAATCGAAAATTGGCCTCACAGTGTCGTGGGTTTGGCCCCAGTGTGTTCGGACATGTGAGGGGAAACCTTTCCTATCACCCATAACATATCCGAAAGGATGACGGACATGGATTTCCTTATACAGGTAGGTACAATTATTTCTCATTCGGCGGGATATGTTTTAATCTCAGATATCGGATTATATTTATACCTAGGCTAGGAATACATGGCTAGGTTATAAACAAGGATAATACGCACATCTGGCCATGTGTGCATAACATACAGTCCCAATACACAGACAATCACAGCAAGACATTAATATTTTTTTATAATAAAACTAAAAAGAAGCTGCTAGTTTTACACCCATTTTAGTGTCTTGTTCAGTAAAGTCATTAAAAATGCTGCTATGCATGATGAAATAATCAGACTTGAACGGTAATTTGATGTCAGGCAGACAGAATCAGACTGGGGAGGTTATTGTGATGACAGGAAGACAGAATCAGACTTGGACGGTAATTTGATGTCAGGCAGACATAATCAGACTTGGACGGTAATTTGATGTCAGGAAGACAGAATCAGACTTGGACGGTAATTTGATGTCAGGCAGACATAATCAGACTTGGACGGTAATTTGATGTCAGGCAGACAGAATCAGACTTGGACGGTAATTTGATGTCAGGAAGACAGAATCAGACTTGGACGGTAATTTGATGTCAGGCAGACAGAATCAGACTTGGACGGTAATTTGATATCAGGAAGACAGAATCAGACTTGGACGGTAATTTGATGTCAGGCAGACAGAATCAGACTTGGACGGTAATTTGATGTCAGGCAGACAGAATCAGGCTGGGGAGGTTATTGTGATGTCAGGCAGACAGAATCAGACTTGGACGGTAATTTGATATCAGGAAGACAGAATCAGGCTGGGGAGGTTATTGTGATGTCAGGAAGATAGAATCAGACTGGGGAGGTTATTGTAATGTCAGGAAGATAGAATCAGACTGGGGAGGTTATTGTGATGTCAGGAAGACAGAATCAGACTAGGGAGGTTATTGTGATGTCAGGAAGATATAATTAGACTGGGGAGGTTATTGTGATGTCATGAAGACAGAATCAGACTAGGGAGGTTATTGTGATGTCAGGAAGACAGAATCAGACTAGGGAGGTTATTGTGATGTCAGGAAGATATAATTAGACTGGGGAGGTTATTGTGATGTCATGAAGACAGAATCAGACTAGGGAGGTTATTGTGATGTCAGGAAGACAGAATCAGACTAGGGAGGTTATTGTGATGTCAGGAAGACAAAATGAGTCAGGGGAGTTTATTGTAATGCCAGGAAGACAGAATCAGGCTGGGGAGGTTATTGTGATGTCAGGAAGACAGAATCAGACTAGGGAGGTTATTGTGATGTCAGGAAGACAGAATCAGACTAGGGAGGTTATTGTGATGTCAGGAAGATAGAATCAGACTGGGGAGGTTATTGTGATGTCAGGAAGACCGAATCAGACTAGGGAGGTTATTGTGACGTCATGAAGACAGAATCAGACTGGGGAGGTTATTGTGATGTCAGGAAGACAGAATCAGACTAGGGAGGTTATTGTGATGCCAGGACGACACGAGCAGACTGGGGAGGTTATTGTGATGTCAGGAAGACAGAATCAGACTAGGGAGGTTATTGTGATGTCAGGAAGACAGAATCAGAATGGGGAGGTTATTGTGATGTCAGGAAGATAGAATCAGACTGGGGAGGTTATTGTGATGTCAGGAAGATAAAATCAGACTAGGGAGGTTATTGTAATGTCAGGAAGACAGAATCAGACTAGTGAGGTTATTGTGATGTCAGGAAGACAGAATCAGACTTGGACGGTAATTTGATGTCAGGCAGACAGAATTAGGCTGGGGAGGTTATTGTGATGTCAGGAAGATATAATCAGACTGGGGAGGTTATTGTGATGTCAGGCAGACAGAATCAGACTGGGGAGGTTATTGTGATGTCAGGCAGACAGAATCAGACTAGGGAGGTTATTGTGATATCAGGAAGATAGAATCAGACTGGGGAGGTTATTGTGATGTCAGGCAGACAGAATCAGACTGGGGAGGTTATTGTGATGTCAGGCAGACAGAATCAGACTGGGGAGGTTATTGTGATGTCAGGAAGACAGAATCAGACCAAGAAGGTTATTGTGATGTCAGGAAGACAGAATCAGACCAAGAAGGTTATTGTGATGACAGGAAGACAGAATCAGACTTGGACGGTAATTTGATGTCAGGCAGACATAATCAGACTTGGACGGTAATTTGATGTCAGGAAGACAGAATCAGACTTGGACGGTAATTTGATGTCAGGCAGACATAATCAGACTTGGACGGTAATTTGATGTCAGGCAGACAGAATCAGACTTGGACGGTAATTTGATGTCAGGAAGACAGAATCAGACTTGGACGGTAATTTGATGTCAGGCAGACATAATCAGACTTGGACGGTAATTTGATATCAGGAAGACAGAATCAGACTTGGACGGTAATTTGATGTCAGGCAGACAGAATCAGACTTGGACGGTAATTTGATGTCAGGCAGACAGAATCAGGCTGGGGAGGTTATTGTGATGTCAGGCAGACAGAATCAGACTTGGACGGTAATTTGATATCAGGAAGACAGAATCAGGCTGGGGAGGTTATTGTGATGTCAGGAAGATAGAATCAGACTGGGGAGGTTATTGTAATGTCAGGAAGATAGAATCAGACTGGGGAGGTTATTGTGATGTCAGGAAGACAGAATCAGACTAGGGAGGTTATTGTGATGTCAGGAAGATATAATTAGACTGGGGAGGTTATTGTGATGTCATGAAGACAGAATCAGACTAGGGAGGTTATTGTGATGTCAGGAAGACAGAATCAGACTAGGGAGGTTATTGTGATGTCAGGAAGATATAATTAGACTGGGGAGGTTATTGTGATGTCATGAAGACAGAATCAGACTAGGGAGGTTATTGTGATGTCAGGAAGACAGAATCAGACTAGGGAGGTTATTGTGATGTCAGGAAGACAAAATGAGTCAGGGGAGTTTATTGTAATGCCAGGAAGACAGAATCAGACCAAGAAGGTTATTGTGATGTCAGGAAGACAGAATCAGACCAAGAAGGTTATTGTGATGTCAGGAAGACAAAATCAGACTGGGGAGTTTATTGTGATGTCAGGAAGACAGAATCAGACTGGGGAGGTTATTGTGATGTCAGGAAGACAGAATCAGATTAGGGAGGTTATTGTGATGTCAGGCAGACAGAATCAGACTAGGGAGGTTATTGTGATGTCAGGAAGACAGAATCAGACTAGGGAGGTTATTGTGATGTCAGGAAGACAGATTTAGACTGGGGAGGTTATTGTAATGTCAGGAAGACAGAATCATACTAGGGAGGTTATTGTGACGTCAGGAAGGAAGGCAGAATCATACTAGGGAGGTTATTGTGATGTCCGATTAGTCTCGTCCCCGTTATAGTGTTTCAATAGACATAGACCGGGAGGACTGATTAGTCTCGACCCCGTTATAGTGTTACTATAGACATAGACCGGGAGGACTGATTAGTCTGGTCCCCGTTATAGTGTTACTATAGACGTAGATCGGGAGGACTGATTAGTCTGGTCCCCGTTATAGTGTTACTATAGACATAGACCGGGAGGACGGATTAGTCTCGTCCCCGTTATAGTGTTACTATAGACATAGACCGGGAGGACCGATTAGTCTCGTCCCCGTTATAGTGTTACTATAGACATAGACCGGGAGGACTGATTAGTCTCGTCCCCGTTATAGTGTTACTATAGACATAGACAGGGAGAACCGATTAGTCTCGTCCCCGTTATAGTGTTACTATAGACATAGACCGGGAGGACCGATTAGTTCTCGTCCCCGTTATAGTGTTACTATAGACATAGACCGGGAGGACTGATTAGTCTCGTCCCCGTTATAGTGTTACTATAGACATAGACCGGGAGGACGGATTAGTCTCGTCCCCGTTATAGTGTTACTATAGACATAGACCGGGAGGACCGATTAGTCTCGTCCCCGTTATAGTGTTACTATAGACATAGACAGGGAGGACTGATTAGTCTCGTCCCCGTTATAGTGTTACTATAGACATAGACCGGGAGGACGGATTAGTCTCGTCCCTGTTATAGTGTTACTATAGACATAGACCGGGAGGACGGATTAGTCTCGTCCCATTTATAGTGTTACTATAGACATAGACCGTGAGGACTGATTAGTCTCGTCCCCGTTATAGTGTTACTATAGACATAGACAGGGAGAACCGATTAGTCTCGTCCCCGTTATAGTGTTACTATAGACATAGACCTGGAGGACCGATTAGTCTCGTCCCCGTTATAGTGTTACTATAGACGTAGATCGGGAGGACTGATTAGTCTCGTCCCCGTTATAGTGTTACTATAGACATAGACAGGGAGAACCGATTAGTCTCGTCCCCGTTATAGTGTTACTATAGACATAGACCTGGAGGACCGATTAGTCTCGTCCCCGTTATAGTGTTACTATAGACATAGACAGGGAGAACCGATTAGTCTCGTCCCCGTTATAGTGTTACTATAGACATAGACCTGGAGGACCGATTAGTCTGGTCCCCGTTATAGTGTTGCTATAGACATAGACCGGGAGGACCGATTAGTCTCGTCCCCGTTATAGTGTTACTATAGACGTAGATCGGGAGGACTGATTAGTCTCGTCCCCGTTATAGTGTTACTATAGACATAGACCGGGAGGACCGATTAGTCTCGTCCCCGTTATAGTGTTACTATAGATACATGTATAGACCGGGAGGACGGATTAGTCTCGTCCCCGTTATAGTGTTACTATAGACATAGACCGGGAGGACTGATTAGTCTCGTCCCCGTTATAGTGTTACTATAGACATAGACAGGGAGAACCGATTAGTCTCGTCCCCGTTATAGTGCTACTATAGACATAGACCGGGAGAACCGATTAGTCTCGTCCCCGTTATAGTGTTACTATAGACATAGACCTGGAGGACCGATTAGTCTCGTCCCCGTTATAGTGTTACTATAGACATAGACCGGGAGAACCGATTAGTCTCGTCCCCGTTATAGTGTTACTATAGACATAGACCGGGAGGACCGATTAGTTCTCGTCCCCGTTATAGTGTTACTATAGACATAGACCGGGAGGACTGATTAGTCTCGTCCCCGTTATAGTGTTACTATAGACATAGACAGGGAGAACCGATTAGTCTCGTCCCCGTTATAGTGTTACTATAGACATAGACCGGGAGGACTGATTAGTCTCGTCCCCGTTATAGTGTTACTATAGACATAGACCGGGAGGACTGATTAGTCTGGTCCCCGTTATAGTGTTGCTATAGACATAGACCGGGAGGACCGATTAGTCTCGTCCCCGTTATAGTGTTACTATAGACATAGACCGGGAGGACGGATTAGTCTCGTCCCCGTTATAGTGTTACTATAGACGTAGATCGGGAGGACGGATTAGTCTCGTCCCCGTTATAGTGTTACTATAGACATAGACCGGGAGGACGGATTAGTCTCGTCCCCGTTATAGTGTTACTATAGACATAGACCGGGAGAACCGATTAGTCTCGTCCCCGTTATAGTGTTACTATAGACGTAGATCGGGAGGACGGATTAGTCTCGTCCCCGTTATAGTGTTACTATAGACATAGACCGGGAGGACCGATTAGTCTCGTCCCCGTTATAGTGTTACTATAGACATAGACCGGGAGGACTGATTAGTCTGGTCCCCGTTATAGTGTTGCTATAGACATAGACCGGGAGGACGGATTAGTCTCGTCCCCGTTATAGTGTTACTATAGACACAGACCGGGAGGACTGATTAGTCTGGTCCCCGTTATAGTGTTGCTATAGACATAGACCGGGAGGACGGATTAGTCTCGTCCCCGTTATAGTGTTACTATAGACATAGACCGGGAGGACGGATTAGTCTCGTCCCCGTTATAGTGTTACTATAGACACAGACCGGGAGGACTGATTAGTCTCGTCCCCGTTATAGTGTTGCTATAGACATAGACCGGGAGGACTGATTAGTCTCGTCCCCGTTATAGTGTTACTATAGACATAGACCGGGAGGACCGATTAGTCTCGTCCCCGTTATAGTGTTACTATAGACATAGACAGGGAGGACTGATTAGTCTCGTCCCCGTTATAGTGTTACTATAGACGTAGACCGGGAGGACGGATTAGTCTCGTCCCTGTTATAGTGTTACAATAGACATAGACAGGGAGAACCGATTAGTCTCGTCCCCGTTATAGTGTTACTATAGACATAGACCTGGAGGACCGATTAGTCTCGTCCCCGTTATAGTGTTACTATAGACATAGACCGGGAGGACTGATTAGTCTCGTCCCCATTATAGTGTTACTATAGACATAGACCGGGAGGACGGATTAGTCTCGTCCCTGTTATAGTGTTACTATAGACACAGACCGGGAGGACTGATTAGTCTCGTCCCCGTTATAGTGTTACTATAGACATAGACCGGGAGGACGGATTAGTCTCGTCCCTGTTATAGTGTTACTATAGACATAGACCGGGAGGACGGATTAGTCTCGTCCCTGTTATAGTGTTACTATAGACATAGACCGGGAGGACTGATTAGTCTCGTCCCCGTTATAGTGTTACTATAGACATAGACCGGGAGGACTGATTAGTCTCGTCCCCGTTATAGTGTTACTATAGACATAGACCGGGAGGACCGATTAGTCTCGTCCCCGTTATAGTGTTACTATAGACATAGACCGGGAGGACTGATTAGTCTGGTCCCCGTTATAGTGTTGCTATAGACATAGACCGGGAGGACGGATTAGTCTCGTCCCCGTTATAGTGTTACTATAGACATAGACCGGGAGGACTGATTAGTCTCGTCCCCGTTATAGTGTTACTATAGACATAGACAGGGAGAACCGATTAGTCTCGTCCCCGTTATAGTGTTACTATAGACATAGACCGGGAGGACTGATTAGTCTCGTCCCCGTTATAGTGTTACTATAGACATAGACCGGGAGGACTGATTAGTCTGGTCCCCGTTATAGTGTTGCTATAGACATAGACCGGGAGGACCGATTAGTCTCGTCCCCGTTATAGTGTTACTATAGACATAGACCGGGAGGACGGATTAGTCTCGTCCCCGTTATAGTGTTACTATAGACGTAGATCGGGAGGACGGATTAGTCTCGTCCCCGTTATAGTGTTACTATAGACATAGACCGGGAGGACGGATTAGTCTCGTCCCCGTTATAGTGTTACTATAGACATAGACCGGGAGAACCGATTAGTCTCGTCCCCGTTATAGTGTTACTATAGACACAGACCGGGAGGACTGATTAGTCTGGTCCCCGTTATAGTGTTACTATAGATACATGTATAGACCGGGAGGACTGATTAGTCTCGTCCCCGTTATAGTGTTACTATAGACATAGACCGGGAGGACTGATTAGTCTCGTCCCCGTTATAGTGTTACTATAGACATAGACCGGGAGGACTGATTAGTCTCGTCCCCGTTATAGTGTTACTATAGACATAGACCGGGAGGACGGATTAGTCTCGTCCCCGTTATAGTGTTACTATAGACGTAGACCGGGAGGACCGATTAGTCTCGTCCCCGTTATAGTGTTACTATAGACATAGACCGGGAGGACGGATTAGTCTCGTCCCCGTTATAGTGTTACTATAGACATAGACCGGGAGGACTGATTAGTCTCGTCCCCGTTATAGTGTTACTATAGACATAGACCGGGAGGACGGATTAGTCTCGTCCCCGTTATAGTGTTACTATAGACATAGACCGGGAGGACTGATTAGTCTCGTCCCCGTTATAGTGTTACTATAGACATAGACCGGGAGGACTGATTAGTCTGGTCCCCGTTATAGTGTTACTATAGACACAGACCGGGAGGACGGATTAGTCTGGTCCCCGTTATAGTGTTACTATAGACATAGACCGGGAGGACCGATTAGTCTCGTACAATGTTAATGTCGATTATGGCCAGGTAATGAAACGTCTATTTTAGGCTGTCGAAGTAGAAAATTGATGCCAAAAAATGTGTTAAGGGTTATTTATATGGTAAACTAATATTGAGTTTGCAAACACGAATAAATATCTAACAATTTGCACAAAAATAGTCATGTAATATACCTAAATGTTTGTTTGGACATATAGTGTCTTCAATTCACAAATAATTGCTCATAATGTCTTCTATAGAGTTACCTTGTGGTAAGATGTAGCATGGAATAATTTTAAGTCACAAAAATAACCAGCCTGAAAAATATCACTTCTGTTGTGCTCACAAGTGTCTATAGCACATGGTAGGAGCATTTGTTCCACCGGATTTGACTTAATGCAGGGATAAGCACTTATTTTGTTTTGACGCTGAAACGCAAATGGCTGCTGTGAATGATATTACACAAATATGACATATTGGGAGGCATTTCAGTCAATAAAAAAGCTATCATACTTTTAAGACATCTGATTATAGTAAGAATGACCTTTTTAAGACAAATTGTAAACTGGTGAGTTATGGGCATTTTACAGAAATGTACATATTTTACTCGAAACTCAACGGATGAACATGTTTTCCTAAAAACGGTCTTCCTGCAATGTCTAGAGTTCTTCATATTGCCTAAAAAGAACATTTTTGACGTTTGAAATGCCTCCATATATGCCTTAATTATGTGATATATTATTCACAACCGCTATTTGCATTTCAAGGTCAAAATAAAATCAGTGGTAATACATATATAATAAAGTCAATTGTAGTCAAACCAATGCTCTTATTTTGTGCTTTGGACGTTCGTTAGCTAAACGACATGGCTATTTGAGTAATGAATGCGATACAATTGAGCTATTTATGTCCCCCTGAAACATGCATTTTACTCATGTTTTGTTGAAATTTACAAACAACATAACACATTAAATGTCACAAGTAAGACCCAGAGTTTGACATGATACATATTAAACGTTTATCAAGTTACTTCTGTTAAATTGACCCTAGTAGGGATTTATAGCCTTGTAAAATATCACTGTTTTGACTGGATTTGCTGTTTTAACTATGAACATGTCACACGTAATACCTAGTAGATCCCTTGTTATGAGTTATCTCTCCACCTCTGGTCCCTAAATAAACATAGGCTAGACTGTATGTTGTATCGTAAGGGGCATCTAAACAGCAAATCCGGAAAAAAACAGTGAGATTTACAAGCTTATAAATTCCTTCTGTGATGCAATTTAAGAGCAGTTACTTGATAATGTTTTAGTGTGTATCATGACAAGCCACGGGCCTGACGGTTTACTTGTAAATTATTTGGCTGTTTGTAAATTTCAACAAAACATGCGAAAAATGCATATTTCAGTGGGGCACAATCAGGTTATTGCATCACAAAGTTTTGCTCACAATTGTCTAAAGCATTGGTTTTACCAACTTTGACTTTATAATATGTATAAACACTGATCCTATTTTTGATAATATCGCACAGATATAGTAGATAAGGAGGTATATTAACTATCAAAACGCTCTTATGAGACGCTATCAAGAAATTTAGGCAAGGCAAGAAGACTTTTAAAGTTAAATGTTCAGCCGCTGAGTAAAGCCGCTGGGGTAAAAAATGCATATTTATGAAAAGACTCCAAGCTCACCAGTTTAACAATTTGTCTTAAAAACGTCTTTCTTACTCTGATCATCGATGTCTTAAAAGTATGATATATCAGCTGTGTATTAATTAAAATGCCTCCCTTTATGACATATTTGTGTAATATTATTCACAGATGCCATTTGCATTTCAAGGTCAAAACGACATCAGTGTTTATACGTACACAAAATCATATCCGGTCAAACAAATACTCTGATCATATGCTATAGACACTTGTGAGCGTAACAGGATGGTTGATTATTGAATGTGCCTAGTATGTTACATCTGACCACAAAGTAACTCTACAGAAGATACTGTTAGGATCCACAGTCATCATTGGTGATTTTGAGAAATTTAATGTCAAACATTTTGGTATATTACATTACATTTTTTGTGCATTTGTAGATATTTATTCGTGTTTGAAATTCAACATTCTTCTCCTATATAGATGACCCTGAATACAGGCTAGTGTGACATGCGAGTCTGATTACATTAATGTGCTTCAGGACGGTTCAAATATAATAAATCCAATCAAATGTAAACATGCTGTAAGTGGTGGAGGTATTATGTGTAATCTGTAAGATAAATTCATTATTTCTGTTCATACTGGATAATCAATATATATGTGTAATATATCGAGGCTTATTGACCACAGGTGTCTAGGGACTTCATGTGGTCATGACACATAAGATGTGATGGAATAATGTCAATATTAGTAATGTATTTAATTATTGAAAAAGTAGTGTTTTACTATTAGATAACAAAAAGGCATATACATATACCTGTATCCTTTAAACAAGTGTAATTTGTTATATGGACTGCCTAACTGCACATTTATTTGAAACGCTTATAAACTATATTGAATATAATAACAAACACATGCCAGTAGGGTGTTAAAGTGATTGAGTTCACGTGTGCAGTATTTGTTTGTGTTCTTACATATTTTTTTTCTGTTTCTTTTAGTTTATTTACATTTAAGTTTTTAACTTATTTCAAGGCACATGTTCCATGTTCTTAAGATAAATCCTAGTATATTAGTAGGGGCCGCGGTGGCCGAGTGGGTGACTTTAATTATATTCAATTTTATTGCAATTAATACACGAAAAGGTTGGACGCAACTTATCCCAACTTATCAATGTTCTCTTATACAATTATACATATGCAAAACATGGCAAATAATGATAAACAGCATTAATTTTATTATAGTATCTTAAACAGAGCAGAAAAAGGAAAAAGGATGCGTGGAGGAAGAGAGAGCGAAAGAAATACATTGTTAAAGATAACAGGCAGGCAGATGACATTATGAATATTAAATATGTATTTTTGATTGTCCACGTACTTATATAAATCTTTCGGTTTTAACAATAAAGTATAACCAAATTTACAAATAGACTCGTTTAATTTTTATCGAAGGAATTATCACCATACATAAGGCTTTCGTATGTAGTATTGCTATACCATGATAGCTTTTGTAGGTGTCTAAGGCTTATACTATGGAGCCATCGACAAGACCCATTGTCAATTAGGTTGACACCTAATAAATCATTGTTAGGATTACTAGAATTATTACGAATGATGTGAAATTATCACTCTCCTTTTACCGTACGAAGGTTCGATTGATCTTTTAAACTGTGTTTAAAGTGTCACGATTTCTTTTTCCCAGTGACATCTTATTCCATAAATTACAGGTATTAGGTATAACAGAAGGCATTGATAGACTACGAGGATAATGAGGAATTTGATATTTTGAGATTATAACCAGACAGATCAGACACTTTCGGGGGAAGAAGAGACAAAAGATATTTTGGTGAATTACGTGACTGGATGCTATAAAAAAGACTGAGTTTTCTTTTCTTTCTATTAAGGAATGCCAATTCATTTCCTGTGGTAGTCGATATTTACTTTTAAAAATAGCCAAACCTGTAATAATTCTGGCGGCTTCATACTATATGTTATCAGCAGCGTCGTTGTCTTCTTCGCTGTAATTATCCCAGTAATTATCCCAAACTTCACATGCATATTCTAAAAGAGACCGCACGTACACCAAAAACAATATTTCTCTAGGTTTTTCCAGTCTAAAATACATCAAAGTTTCCTAAGAGTTGATAAATGTGTTTTAGTTTTACTTACAATACTGTTGATATGGACACTCAATTTAGCACCCTCACTAACTAATATTAACTCTAAAATACTTGTGAGAACTAGCGATAGGAATCGCGGTTCCGTTAAAGTTAAACTCGAGGAATGTTCTTTTGTCAACATGTGAAAATATCAATCAAGGTTAATTATTTTAATTTCGTCTTGTAATAAATATACTCAAGTGAGATGTGGTGAGTGCTTATGTATGTAAATATTGTATTTGGTGTCTTCAACTATCAAAAGTATGCTAATAGCCACGAAGAGAGATTAAATAGACTGGCATGTTGTTCAATCCCTTTGTTGTATCAATAAAATATATTCGAATAAAAACATCTGACTTTTCTATAAATCTCATACAAGCTTTGTGGCTTATGTCGACTGTTGACACCACAGCAAGACAGTCAAATGTTTAGATTTACTTTATCTATAGCGTTTGTTGGTGTAGCGACATTGTCACCAGACATAAATGTCCTGCTCGCAATACTTCTTTCTCGCGCATGTCACAGATTTTGTTATTGCCAGCATAAAGTAATCATTTTACTAAGCATAACCCTCACCTGAAAGTAATTGCATTTGTTTGCTTTGTTGTTTGTTTGGGGATGTTAGTTATTAGTTTTGTTACTGGGAGCAAAGTCCCATTAAATCAAATTCTATAGAATAAAAAAGAAGAAAAAAATAAGGAAAATTACATTAGTGACCATGTTTGAAGCATAATATGAAATTAAGTGTAAAGTAAACCAAACAGAATCTAGCACGTATTTCTTAAAATATACAGATAGTGCACTGAAAAAACATTGTACTATGGAAATAGCTTAAAAGCGCGCTGAACTGTTGTTTTAATTTGAATGCAGAAATTTCTATGAATTTGAGTTCATCTCATCTCATATATGTACAAGATAAACGGTATATTCACACGGAACAAAAATATTTCGACCATTTTTCAACATTCATGAAGTCATAACAACATTGGCCTCTGGACATATTCAATGAATCGTGTTAGCTATGTCACGCAGCCAATGTTGTTATGAGCTCATGAATGTTAAAAAATCCATTTCTTATATCTGTATTATTATTTTTGATTTATTAGTTAAAGCACGCAATAGATATTTAAAAACAAAATGTACTTTTTTCATGTTTTTACCTGGGATTGACATCGGAGAGAACCGCTGTTTTCGTGGGAAGTTGTCAGACAGTTCTTAACAGGTTCTTAGCAACCGTCATAACAACCATACAAACAAAATGTAGTTCCATCTACAACACTTAGTCTGTGAGATTTTTAAAGAGATTTTTTTAATGTTTTGAATATTTCGGAGATCGTTATAACATTGGATTTATTTACAAATACCATGGATCGTGTCTTTAAAGAACATAATAACAGAAGAGCAAACTATTTTTGTAACTTGTAATCTAAAAAAGGCCGAGCGAATGCTTACAAACATTTTATATATATGTGAGTATGCACAACGCTTAATGAAAATCCTAATATTGGTAAGATGAGTTTACTAATGAGTCCAAGCTCAGATGGTGAAAACTTCATCTGACACGATTAGTCCATGATTCTGAATGACTAAAAACTTTCTTCCTTTGCATCGGTTTTTCCGATATACAGATGAACTTCGTAATATTTTTGAAAAGTACGTATCCCCTAGATATTTAGACGTTATCATTGATAGTTTTGTATTGTAGATATTGAGATGTTATCATTGATGGTTGTGTATTGTAGATGTTTAGACGTTATCATTGATGTCTATATTGTAGATATTTAGACGTTATCATTGATGGTTGTGTATTGTAGATATTAAGACGTGATAATTGATGGTTGTCTATGGTAGATGTTTAGACATTATCATTGATGGTTGTATATTGTAGATGTTTAGACGTGGACATTGATGGTTGTATATTGTAGATGTTTAGACGTTACTATTGATGGTTGTGTATTGTAGATGTTTAGACGTTATCATTGATGTGTATATTGTAGATGTTTAGACGTTACTATTGATGGTTGTATATTGTAGATGTTTAGACGTTATCATTGATGGTTGTGTATTGTAGATGTTTAGACGTTATCATTGATGGTTGTGTATTGTAGATGTTTAGACGTTATCATTGATGGTTGTGTATTGTAGATGTTTAGACGTTATTATTGATGGTTGTGTATTGTAGATGTTTAGACGTTATCATTGATGGTTGTGTAGTGTAGATGTTTAGACATTATCATTGATGGTTGTATATTGTAGATGTTTAGACGTTATCATTGATGGTTGTGTAGTGTAGATGTTTAGACGTTATCCTTGATGGTTGTTTATGGTAGATGTTTAGACGTTATCATTGATGGTTGTGTATTGTAGATGTTTAGACGTTATCATTGATGGTTGTGTATTGTAGATGTTTAGGCGTGGATATTGATGGTTGTGTATTGTAGATGTTTAGACGTTATCATTGATGGTTGTGTAGTGTAGATGTTTAGACATTATCATTGATGGTTGTATATTGTAGATGTTTAGATGTTATTATTGATGGCTGTGTAGTGTAAATGTTTAGACGTTATCATTGATGGTTGTGTATTGTAGATGTTTAGACGTTATCATTGATGGTTGTGTAGTGTAGATGTTTAGACGTTATCCTTGATGGTTGTATATGGTAGATGTTTAGACGTTATCATTGATGGTTGTGTATTGTAGATGTTTAGACGTTATCATTGATGGTTGTGTATTGTAGATGTTTAGACGTGGATATTGATGGTTGTGTATTGTAGATGTTTAGACGTTATTATTGATGGTTGTGTAGTGTAAATGTTTAGACGTTATCATTGATGGTTGTGTATTGTAGATGTTTAGACGTTATTATTGATGGTTGTGTAGTGTAAATGTTTAGACGTTATCATTGATGGTTGTGTATTGTAGATGTTTAGACGTTATTATTGATGGTTGTATATTGTAGATGTTTAGACGTGGACATTGATGGTTGTATATTGTAGATGTTTAGACGTTATCATTGATGGTTGTGTATTGTAGATGTTTAGACGTTATCATTGATGGTTGTGTATTGTAGATGTTTAGACGTTATCATTGATGGTTGTGTAGTGTAGATGTTTAGACATTATCATTGATGGTTGTATATTGTAGATGTTTAGACGTTATCATTGATGGTTGTGTAGTGTAGATGTTTAGACGTTATCATTGATGGTTGTGTAGTGTAGATGTTTAGACATTATCATTGATGGTTGTATATTGTAGATGTTTAGACGTTATTATTGATGGTTGTGTAGTGTAAATGTTTAGACGTTATCATTGATGGTTGTGTATTGTAGATGTTTAGACGTTATCATTGATGGTTGTGTAGTGTAGATGTTTAGACGTTATCCTTGATGGTTGTATATGGTAGATGTTTAGACGTTATCATTGATGGTTGTGTATTGTAGATGTTTAGACGTTATCATTGATGGTTGTGTATTGTAGATGTTTAGACGTGGATATTGATGGTTGTGTATTGTAGATGTTTAGACGTTATTATTGATGGTTGTGTAGTGTAAATGTTTAGACGTTATCATTGATGGTTGTGTATTGTAGATGTTTAGACGTTATCATTGATGGTTGTGTAGTGTAAATGTTTAGACGTTATCATTGATGGTTGTGTATTGTAGATGTTTAGACGTTATTATTGATGGTTGTATATTGTAGATGTTTAGACGTGGACATTGATGGTTGTATATTGTAGATGTTTAGACGTTATCATTGATGGTTGTATATTGTAGATGTTTAGACGTTATCCTTGATGGTTGTGTATTGTAGATGTTTAGACGTTATCATTGATGGTTGTGTATTGTAGATGTTTAGACGTTATCATTGATGGTTGTGTAGTGTAGATGTTTAGACATTATCATTGATGGTTGTATATTGTAGATGTTTAGACGTTATCATTGATGGTTGTGTAGTGTAGATGTTTAGACGTTATCCTTGATGGTTGTTTATGGTAGATGTTTAGACGTTATCATTGATGGTTGTGTATTGTAGATGTTTAGACGTTATCATTGATGGTTGTGTATTGTAGATGTTTAGACGTGGATATTGATGGTTGTGTATTGTAGATGTTTAGACGTTATCATTGATGGTTGTGTAGTGTAGATGTTTAGACATTATCATTGATGGTTGTATATTGTAGATGTTTAGATGTTATTATTGATGGCTGTGTAGTGTAAATGTTTAGACGTTATCATTGATGGTTGTGTATTGTAGATGTTTAGACGTTATCATTGATGGTTGTGTAGTGTAGATGTTTAGACGTTATCCTTGATGGTTGTATATGGTAGATGTTTAGACGTTATCATTGATGGTTGTGTATTGTAGATGTTTAGACGTTATCATTGATGGTTGTGTATTGTAGATGTTTAGACGTGGATATTGATGGTTGTGTATTGTAGATGTTTAGACGTTATTATTGATGGTTGTGTAGTGTAAATGTTTAGACGTTATCATTGATGGTTGTGTATTGTAGATGTTTAGACGTTATTATTGATGGTTGTGTAGTGTAAATGTTTAGACGTTATCATTGATGGTTGTGTATTGTAGATGTTTAGACGTTATTATTGATGGTTGTATATTGTAGATGTTTAGACGTGGACATTGATGGTTGTATATTGTAGATGTTTAGACGTTATCATTGATGGTTGTGTATTGTAGATGTTTAGACGTTATCATTGATGGTTGTGTATTGTAGATGTTTAGACGTTATCATTGATGGTTGTGTAGTGTAGATGTTTAGACATTATCATTGATGGTTGTATATTGTAGATGTTTAGACGTTATCATTGATGGTTGTGTAGTGTAGATGTTTAGACGTTATCATTGATGGTTGTTTAGTGTAGATGTTTAGACATTATCATTGATGGTTGTATATTGTAGATGTTTAGACGTTATTATTGATGGTTGTGTAGTTGTAAATGTTTAGACGTTATCATTGATGGTTGTGTATTGTAGATGTTTAGACGTTATCATTGATGGTTGTGTAGTGTAGATGTTTAGACGTTATCCTTGATGGTTGTATATGGTAGATGTTTAGACGTTATCATTGATGGTTGTGTATTGTAGATGTTTAGACGTTATCATTGATGGTTGTGTATTGTAGATGTTTAGACGTGGATATTGATGGTTGTGTATTGTAGATGTTTAGACGTTATTATTGATGGTTGTGTAGTGTAAATGTTTAGACGTTATCATTGATGGTTGTGTATTGTAGATGTTTAGACGTTATTATTGATGGTTGTGTAGTGTAAATGTTTAGACGTTATCATTGATGGTTGTGTATTGTAGATGTTTAGACGTTATTATTGATGGTTGTATATTGTAGATGTTTAGACGTGGACATTGATGGTTGTATATTGTAGATGTTTAGACGTTATCATTGATGGTTGTATATTGTAGATGTTTAGACGTTATCCTTGATGGTTGTGTATTGTAGATGTTTAGACGTTATCCTTGATGGTTGTGTATTGTAGATGTTTAGACGTTATCATTGATGGTTGTGTAGTGTAGATGTTTAGACATTATCATTGATGGTTGTATATTGTAGATGTTTAGACGTTATTATTGATGGTTGTGTAGTGTAAATGTTTAGACGTTATCATTGATGGTTGTGTATTGTAGATGTTTAGACGTTATCATTGATGGTTGTGTAATGTAGATGTTTAGACGTTATCCTTGATGGTTGTATATGGTAGATGTTTAGACGTTATCATTGATGGTTGTGTATTGTAGATGTTTAGACGTTATCATTGATGGTTGTGTATTGTAGATGTTTAGACGTGGATATTGATGGTTGTGTATTGTAGATGTTTAGACGTTATTATTGATGGTTGTGTAGTGTAAATGTTTAGACGTTATCATTGATGGTTGTGTATTGTAGATGTTTAGACGTTATTATTGATGGTTGTGTAGTGTAGATGTTTAGACGTTATCATTGATGGTTGTGTATTGTAGATGTTTAGACGTGGATATTGATGGTTGTGTATTGTAGATGTTTAGACGTTATCATTGATGGTTGTGTAGTGTAGATGTTTAGACATTATCATTGATGGTTGTATATTGTAGATGTTTAGACGTTATTATTGATGGTTGTGTAGTGTAAATGTTTAGACGTTATCATTGATGGTTGTGTATTGTAGATGTTTAGACGTTATTATTGATGGTTGTATATTGTAGATGTTTAGACGTGGACATTGATGGTTGCATATTGTAGATGTTTAGACGTTATCATTGATGGTTGTATATTGTAGATGTTTAGACGTTATCCTTGATGGTTGTATATTGTAGATGTTTAGACGTGGATATTGATGTATGTTGATTGTTTATGTAAAGTTTATAGCATTAATGATTGCGTATTGTAGGTAATTTGGACGATATTCCTGCTCCAGCATGTCACCGTTATTGATGGCTATAGCGATAAAAGACTTGAAGACCTGGAACATGGTATCATGGCCTACTATCAGTTGTTTGCAGAATATAATCCAACTTTTAACAGCGGAGACCCGACTTTGACTGGCTTCAAACACCCAGATTTATTCAAGAAAGACAGAAGAGACATTCGTTACGACTCTACTTACGTAAATAAGACGTGTAAACCAGCAAATTTGCATAAAACCTCAGAATTAAGAGACTCATCGACTTGTCCTTGGTATACAAAGGTGGGCTTTGACGTGAAAAGAATCCCTGTTACCATTCCTGTAGCTGGGTGTCTGTGTGAATCGTGTGCTAAAGGATGCTGTAGGGAGTTTTATATCAACGTGCCAGTGTTACGGTTATATAAGGGTAAACATGTACCCACATTGGAACCCGTCAGTGTCGCCTGTCTCTGTCAACACATGACTGGGCAGTACAAACAGGCCACATGTGGGAAGGTAAACAAACATACTCACAGCAAAAAGAAACGAAGACGACGAAAACACAAAAAGAGAAGGAGCTATGTCACCATGATGGGCACTAGAGAACTGATATGGTGGCGATATAAAAACTGTATGTTTTATAGGTATTGTAAATTCTGAAATGTATACCACCGTTTTATAAGTATTGAAACTCATGGGCACAGCATTATTAAGTCGTTATGTAAAGTCGAAATTAGATGTGTGGACAGTCACATAATCTGGTTACTCGGTTATTGTGTTACTCACTGTGACCATGGCGTTACAGTACAGTGGACTGTGTGTCCATCACTGTCACCATGGCGTTACAGTACAGTGGACTGTGTGTCCATCACTGTCACCATGGCGTTACAGTACAGTTGACTGTGTGTCCATCACTGTCACCATGGCGTTACAGTACAGTGGACTGTGTGTCCGTCACTGTGACCATGGCGTTACAGTACAGTGGATTGTGTGTCCATCACTGTCACCATGGCGTTACAGTACAGTGGACTGTGTGTCCGTCACTGTGACCATGGCGTTACAGTACAGTGGATTGTGTGTCCATCACTGTGACCATGGCGTTACAGTACAGTGGACTGTGTGTCCGTCACTGTGACCATGGCGTTACAGTACAGTGGATTGTGTGTCCATCACTGTCACCATGGCGTTACAGTACAGTGGACTGTGTGTCCATCACTGTCACCATGGCGTTACAGTACAGTTGACTGTGTGTCCATCACTGTCACCATGGCGTTACAGTACAGTGGACTGTGTGTCCATCACTGTCACCATGGCGTTACAGTACAGTGAAATGTGTGTCCATCACTGTCACCATGGCGTTACAGTACAGTGGACTGTGTGTCCATCACTGTCACCATGGCGTTACAGTACAGTGGACTGTGTGTCCATCACTGTCACCATGGCGTTACAGTACAGTGGACTGTGTGTCATCACTGTCACCATGGCGTTACAGTACAGTGGACTGTGTGTCCACCACTGTCACCACTACGTTACAGTACAGTGGACTGTGTGTCCGTCACTGTCACCATGGCGTTACAGTACAGTGGACTGTGTGTCCATCACTGTCACCATGGCGTTACAGTACAGTGGATTGTGTGTCCATCACTGTCACCATGGCGTTACAGTACAGTTGACTGTGTGTCCATCACTGTCACCATGGCGTTACAGTACAGTGGACTGTGTGTCCGTCACTGTCACCATGGCGTTACAGTACAGTGGACTGTGTGTCCGTCCGTCACTGTCACCATGGCGTTACAGTACAGTGGACTGTGTGTCCATCACTGTCACCATGGCGTTACAGTACAGTTGACTGTGTGTCCATCACTGTCACCATGGCGTTACAGTACAGTGGACTGTATGTCCATCACTGTCACCATGGCGTTACAGTTCAGTGGACTGTTTGTCCATCACTGTCACCATGGCGTTACAGTACAGTGGACTGCGTGTCCGTCCGTCACTGTCACCATTGCGTTACAGAACTGTACTGTGTGGAGATCCCATGACAAATACGGTGATGAGTTGTTTGTCATGCCCGTCCTGCTTATAACTATTATACAAACCTTTAAATACACTAAAGCATTTTTGTACCAAAATATTACCATTGAATTAACATGTGTTTTTATTCCGATATTTGCATAAGCCTATTTTGAAATGAAACGACAATGGACCGGATTTTATTGATTTTAACGACCCTATACCGTAGCAATTTCCAAATCTGGATTTATAACCCTAAACGATACTATAATCGAAGTTTAGTTGAAATAAGACTTGAATCTAAACTATGTATATGGGTACTGTGATCAACACAACACGACAATGCTAGTTGGTTCGATGTCTTACCGTGTACCTAGTTATCGACCTGCCGTGTTGTTCATTGTTTTACATATACACCAGCCTTAACGAAGGTTCCGTAGCTTTAATAAAATCTGAAACAGCATTTAATCACTTTTGTAAATATGTAAGTTGTTTTATTTGTATTATTATTAAAATTGTATAATTTAAAAACACAGCAGAATCATTGTGTCTATGTAGCCAGAATGTGTTTGCGATAAATTATGCATTTAATGTCGATTACCAAATAATTCATGTCTACATAGTACACATCGTAAGTAAATATATAAATATTCTCACCCAATAAACTTTTGTAGGGGGGGGGGGGGGGGGGGGGGGGGGGGGGGGGGTAGTGTGTCAAGTAGTGTCTTCGCGGCTGTTTTAACATGGACCCACATAAAAAAATATTATCTGTGATAATAAACTTCAGATAGCCTTTCAGCCGATAAAGTGTCGACGAATTGGGTTTTTTTATCACAAATAATGCAAACATGAATATTATATGAATACACGTTACGCATACATGAATGCTATTTATAGTTACACGGTACGTATACATCAATATCATGTATAGTTTATCAAAGGTACGTATAAATAAATTCACGGTACGCATACATGAATATCATATATAGTTACATAGTTTGAACTTACATGTACAAATCAGTTGCAAACTTCTTTTTGTATGTTATTGTTCTCGCGACCACGGTTTTTCAGCCAGTCAAACGCATGTTCAGTTTGTGTTTTAAATTGTACGTTATCAAATAGACGCAGTGATTAAATGTCAATCAATTAATTATCACGACGGTTGAATACAATTTAGTAACAACCGCCTATACGAGAGCTTGTCTTTCTTCTGAACCAGAGGATTTTGATTATTGTGATGTCATAGTGTGCCTTCTGTGATATTCTACTATGTCATTTGATATTATCCGACCGACCAGGAAATCGCCATATTGCCTATAATATGACTCGATAGATTTGCTTGATAAGTTATTCAAAGACTGGTTTGATGAGGCATAAGCACACTATTTTTGTCTTTGATTTCTATATTGATAAGAAATTTTAGTAGGTTTAAAATCATATTTTCTTTATATGACGAATTTAAAATGCCTACAAATAGAGGTTAAGCTTTAATATTCATATTTAATATGCAAGATTAGATTTTTGCATTAATTTGTCGTTGATCTGCTAAGTTATAGAACGCATAGAGACAAAAACGGTAAAGGCACCTTGTGTAAGTTGATCTAATATCCAAATGTAGTTTAAACTGATCAGACCAAAATGTCCCTTTCTATTGTACGGTACGGGCTTAAATAATGACACTTCTAAACACATTGACACACACTGATATGTATAATAAACGCCATCTGTATATCTAATCACAAGCAACATAGTTTTATTTCTTTTTTCTTTACACATTTATCAGATATTATTGTATATACAGCTTTAGACCAACAACATGGACTAGGATTATTCAATCATCATTAATGCTGTCACTTTTTCTAGGAACTAAAATTTAAGATAGTTGGGTATCACTATAATGATTTTTGTTATTTACTTACTAATACAATTTTGATTGGTAGACAAAGCTGTACAATGTATGTACACGTTGTGGTATAGTATACTCTCTCGTCATCTATATTAAGACTTTTTTTTAATCACAAGTAATGCGACAGAAACTGTTTAACAATTATGAAGTTAATGTTAAATAAGGGAGTTCCTTACAGTATGAAGATACAGAAAATTCAATATCAGCTGAAATGAGTTTGGAAATAATTCAACTGCTACCGATATATACACATTTATAATTATATTCATTGTGAACCTTTGCTTTACAAGGGTTGGTTGATATGTTGTGAGCCTCGTACTGAAGGAGGTACTCAAGGATGTTCTTTCTAAGTCCTTCTATTCTCTGACTATAAAGGGCCATGTACCAAATGACTGGTCTCATTTGGTTATTTCATATCAACGAGGTAGCACTCTAAAGTAAACAAGACAAGCGGCTTCCGCAAAATGGACAAACTCGGTAAGGGTTAGGGTTAGGGTGAAATAGTCTGTCATTGCCATGGCTGCCATTCACGATTGTGGTTTTAAATTGATTGAGCATCCGCCTTACTCACCTGATCTCCAAACCTGAAAACAGCTATTTCAGGCACCCTAGCCCTAACCCTAACCCTAACATGCAGTGGATGGCTTTCTGAACAGCAAAGAAAATGAGTTCTATAAAAGTAGCATTGAGGCCCTAAAACACCACTGGCAAAAGTGTATAGATACTGAAGGGGGTAATGTTGAAAAATAATACAATATGTCCGGCAAAATTCAAATCCTTTAATATGAGGCTCACAAATTATCAATCAGTTACGTATACATATTTATTGTTTGTAAGCAGACAAAATGGTTAGGAAATGCTCAAATTGATATTTTGTGTGTGTGTACAACAATGTCAACGAATTCGAAATTAGATTATCGTTGATCATTTCATAGTTTTGGTCAGTATATTAAAATCTACGAATGCCAGTTTTAATGTGAATTTTGCATTTAAAAGAGGACAGTTTCTCCCTTCATTATTTTTGTTATATTGTATATGTCGAATGGTCAATGAACTTTCCTTTTTATCTCTCTGGTTGGAGGCCTTATTTATCCAGGGACTTTATAGTAAAAGGAAGATGTATTTTGTACCTCTGAAGTGCAATCTTGTTTGCACGATTGCTAGATCCAGAAGAGTCGAGTTGATATTTGGGTGGATGGCAATGTTTATGGTGAAGAGAACACAGAAGAAATTTGTTGATGGTAGAACGACCCGTTTTGAGATATTGACAAATATATTCACTGTCCCAAAATAACGAATGTCTTTCTAGACGATGATTCAATCTCGCTACAAACCTCCAAAGCGAGAGCTATGAACCTACAAAAAAAACAAGCAATGCAGTGTGGTTTGAACTATAACATTTGACCAGATATTGTGCGTCTGAATATCGATATTATGACAAAAAAAAAAAAGAAAAAGAAAGATTGGTCTTCTGCGATGACAGGAAACCGGTCGCCAGAGACTTACGAGGCCATTGTTGTTACTTTGTATATGTATGATAGTTAACGGACTTACCATTTTAATACATTGTATATGTCTGGTGGTAACTTGGCTTGCACTTTTAATACATTGTATATGTCTGGTGGTAATTTGGCTTGCACTTTTAATACATTGTATATGTCTGATGGTAATTTGGCTTGCACTTTTAATACATTGTATATGTCTGATGGTAATTTGGCTTGCACTTTTAATACATTGTATATGTCTGGTGGTAATTTGGCTTGCACTTTTAATACATTGTATATGTCTGATGGTAATTTGGCTTGCACTTTTAATACATTGTATATGTCTGGTGGTAACTTGGCTTGCACTTTTAATACATTGTATATGTCTGGTGGTAATTTGGCTTGCACTTTTAATACATTGTATATGTCTGATGGTAATTTGGCTTGCACTTTTAATACATTGTATATGTCTGATGGTAATTTGGCTTGCACTTTTAATACATTGTATATGTCTGGTGGTAACTTGGCTTGCACTTTTAATACATTGTATATGTCTGGTGGTAATTTGGCTTGCACTTTTAATACATTGTATATGTCTGATGGTAATTTGGCTTGCACTTTTAATACATTGTATATGTCTGGTGGTAATTTGGCTTGCACTTTTAATACATTGTATATGTCTGGTGGTAATTTGGCTTGCATTTTTAATACATTGTATATGTCTGATGGCCAATGAATTTGCTCTTGTTAAACATTACATACGTCTGATTGTGAATATAGTTTCCTCTTAGTTGCATTGTATATGTCGGCTAGTAAATGGACCTTGTTTGTAATACATTTAATATACATGTATATCTGATCGTTAATGAACTTTCCTTTTCGTAACATTGTATATGGCTGATGGTAAATGGACTTCTCTTTTTAATACATTGTATATGTCTAAGAACAAATGGACTCTATTTTTTAATACATTGTATAGGTCTGTTGGTAAATCGCCTTTTCGTTTTAATTCATTGTATATGCGTGATGGTAAATATACTTTCCTTTTTAATACATTGTTTAAAAATGACTTTTTTCTATTATAATTTTGTTGTTTTTACAATCTATTATGATTATGTCAAATGATAAATGTAACTATGTTTGGAATAGACTGAATGGTAACTGATAGTTAAAACAAGGTATGCGATTGCTGTAAGTATATACAATGTTAATCATCAATATCCAGTCATGTAATGTATTGCAATAAAGGTATAAAATCTACAGGAAATAATGTGTTATATCATTTGTAAGTACGACGTCCAGACATACCGAGAAGGCACCTGAAATCCTGTGGCTACTACAGTTGTTACCAGATAATAATCACCACCTTCTATTATTTGTGACAAATATATAAACGAAGTGCGTGTGCACATTTAACATGAATACATTTGATAGTAAAACGTGTATCGTTGTTTTCTTTATATGACGCATACCGTTTGACGCAAGTGTGAAGTCATCGTTTGTTCTTAAAAGTCATCTTTACCGACAGTATGGTGATAATGACTATGATCATTGTGGTTAGAAATCATGGAGAACTGGTTTCCCTATTTACTGTCTGATTTCTGTCGACTCCAAAATAAACAGCTAAATACACTCGTGAATGAAAATCCAGAGTTTCTATTATATAGCTCAATGAAACTAGAAATACTTTAAATTACGTCACACCCCCTCTGTATTCACATGGTGCAACTAGGAAGTCGTGTTAAATACGGCCTTTGTATGATATTTCAATAGAAATTAAATTGTTTTCTTGGAAGTGGAAGGTTTTATACCGATACGATCATCGCTACTCTTCCTATGAACTTGAACTGTTCATCTCCTCGAGTAACCGGAAGTTAGCGGAAGACTGTATGAAAGCAAAGTTCGTCCACAAACAAGGTTTGTCAACACACAAAGTTCGTCCACACACAAGGTTCGTCCACACACAAGGTTTGTCAACACACAAGGTTCGTCCACAAACATAGTTCGTCCACACACAAGGTTCGTCCACACAAAAGGTTCGTCCACACACAAGGTTCGTCCACACACAAGGTTCGTCCACACACAAGCTTCGTCCACACACAAGGTTCGTCCACACAAAAGGTCCGTCCACACACAGGGTCCGTCCACACACAATGTTCGTCCACACACAGGGTTCATCCACACACGAGGTTCGTCCACACACAAGGTTCGTCCACACACAAGGTTCGTCCACACACAGGGTTCGTACACACAAAAGGTTCGTCCACACACGAGGTTCGTCCACACACAAGGTTCGTCCACACAAAAGGTTCATCCACACACAAGGTTCGTCCACACACAGGGTTCGTCCACACACAAGGTTCGTCCACACACAGGGTTCGTCCACACACAAAGTTCGTCCACACACGAGGTTCGTCCACACACAAAGTTCGTTCACACAAAAGGTTCATCCACACACAAGGTTCGTCCACACACAGGGTACGTCCACACACGAGGTTCGTCCACACACGAGTTTTGTCCACACACAGGGTTCGTCCACACACAAGGTTCGTCCACACAAAATGTTCGTCCACACACAGAGTTCGTCCACACAAAAGGTTCGTCCACACAAAAGGTTCGTTCACACAAAAGGTTCGTCCACACAAAAGGTTCGTCCACACACAGGGTACGTCCACACAAAAGGTTCGTCCACACACAGGGTACGTCCACACAAAAGGTTCGTCCACACACATGGTTGGTCTACTATAAAAATAATAATAAAAAAAACAAATCATAATGCCGACAATAAACAATTCCAGATGCTTTCATGCAACTTCATCTCTCGAAACTCGCAGTTGATTGTGTTCCTGTCAGTCGACATCAATCACAGTAATCACAGTAAAATACGGAGACCAATGATGGACATCGATCTAGCTACCCCAGACGAGCTGAGCTGTGGACGTAGGGACTGTGGACGTAGGAACTGTGGACGTACGGACTGTGGACGTAGGGACTGTGGACTGTTTAGGACCACTAATGGTAACGCTAGTAGAAAATGAAGTTCATTCATGTTGCAAATTCAGAACACCTTTGATAATTAAACTCAATGATTTCGTCATTTACGAAATATACACATCTTTTCTAGCAACGGGGTGCTATAGTTCTTACAAAATTATAATGTGACAGAAATAGTATTACAAAATTTCAGAGAGACAACCATCCAAAACTGAAGCCTAAAATAAATATGAAAGAAGTAGAAACAAGAATGTCAACACACACGGACCTCACATTAATTCTAATTTTACGATCATAGATAATGGGGACAACAGGTACAATTGTTACGCCCTATCTGTAGGCAGTGGAAAGGGAAGAGACCGCTCTGAAAAAGATAGAATATCACAGCGTCACAGCTAAGGACAGTGGTATATATAGAGTCTGGGTTTGAGACTTCGACAATATATGTCAAAATAGGTATGGAGTGTAAGTATACATATAGGTGTGGGCTAGGATGTACGAGTCCTTGTTTAGTTTTCACAATCCACCAGACTACCAAATCGTCCACATGTTTAATAAAAATCCAATACAAGGTAGAAAACATCTGTTCAACCTAAACATTGTCAGTATCACGACATAGCGAGCAAAGTGATAGCCAGACACTGGCCTGCTATCCTACAACACTGATCTCCTATCATACCTTAAAACAAAGGTCCATATCGTAACAATCAGGCTGGCCGCTAGTGGAGTGACTATAGGGTATATGATGTCTGATGTCACAACTTGGTATCAACTCCTCCAGTAGTATCAAATGTCTGGTTACACGCGTTCTTGTAGGTTATCTGTAGACAGCGACCCATTAAACACCCTCGGACAGAACAAAGCTATCGTCAATACAAACAGATCATCAGAATTCAGCGGTGACGTTTATACCCATACCATATACGATCTAATATTCCACTGAAACTATAACAGGTCAGCGCTGTTTTATATTGTTTTGTTTCCGACATATCATTTTGACATTTCGATTCAACACTGACATATTGCAAAAACTTATTTCTGTGACTTAAAAACCTGACAAAAATTTATCACAAAACGCACTTTGTAAAACTAGAAATCAAAAGTGAAAAGGAAAATCGTGTATTTTCATGCAATTTGTAAGCTTTTTAAATCCGATCATACACACATATGCAATGTGCACAATTGGTGTGAAATCTGACGAAGGCTGAATCCAAAACAAGGAACGTTACCATGAAATGCTCGCTCAATGCCTGTTTGGGATGTAAAGATGTTCGTACAGTTTAATCATGTCAGGGAGTATAGCCGGTAAATGTGTAAATACCTTAGTATGCACAACTAGTAAACCCCAATCGCTCATTTATTGGAAACCAGATGAGTTTGTGATACATTAAAGACACAGTTTTCTTCCTTTGTGTGACCTCCTATGTACCCTATCGGGCAGGGTTTTCCGTTGGGGTGTCACTGTTGTCGTCATGTCTAATTTAGGGAGTGTGTGGATTTCCACTCGGATATCGAGGGTAATTCCCGACAAATTACCCGAATACTTTAACATGTTTGAACGATTACAATGCAAATTGTTTACGTTCTCTTCTATTGAAATGCGCCAGTTTTTTTCGATAAAATAATTATATAGCAATTGGGTTTTAAATATTGGTATGATACAAAGTTAGTACAAAACCGTCAATAGTTATAATACAAAAAGTGGATGTCATGCACTTTAGAGGCGTCTGTTGCTGAAGGCAATTTTACACATTCACATCTACGTCACATGGACATGTGCACTCCTCTTTACTACATACAAAACCTTACAGACAATACCAGAGTACGTACCGTAGTTTTAGCTCTAAATCGCTGTTATAAAATGTTGATCTCATCAGCGTTATAAAATATGTACCTGATCGGTTTGTTTAAATATTGATCTGATTGATTTTATCAAATGTTGATGTGATCGGTTTTATCAAATGTTGATGTGATCGGTTTGTTTAAATTTTGATCTGATCGTTTTCATCAAATGTTGATGTGATCGGTTTTATCAAATATTGATGTGTCTTTTATTTAAAGTTGATATCATATCCCCGTGGTGTCATCCTGGCCAACCAGCTATATATTTCTACATTTCTATCTGTGTCATGATTTAAACGTGACATTCATATTAAAGTAAACAACATTTCCGCCACAGAACACTAGCGGTATTATCACGAGACGCACCTAAAATGTATGAATAGCAATTTTATACAAGAGCATATACAGTATACATAAACATCAATAAGACTGCATTATTCAGTTGGTTAATTTGTCTTTTGGTTCACATATATGATTCTAGGGGGAATTTAAATGCAATTCACAAGGGGAGATAAGAAATTACACATTTTATGTTAAAACATTAAGGGGTGACGAATCATATATCAATTTTTTTTCTCATTTTGCTATGCTGGATATAACCGTGCGACTTTTAAGATAAGCAATGAAAAGTAAAATATCGACCATCATCAAAATGTACTTAGGTGAAACGTAATGGGAACATGTAAGTGCCAGTGAGCTATATTAATATACACGGCGACTCTCGTACTACATGTTTGCATTATCTTGAACGTGGAGTTGGATCACTATTTACATTCAAGCCGTGGTCTTTTGGGTAAACTGTGTGAGATATCGGGAACTCAAAGTCAAATATCTTCGAGATGTGGTCTTGCATCAATACATTTTTTAAACCAATTTATAAGCTAACATGATACCAAATTCATCTCGCCGACTACAACATTGTATTCATGGCTTTATATACTTGCCAGGTATTTCAGATATAAACAAACCAGTCCAGGTTGACGAGTGTAAACATCCACCAGTCTCTCTGGCAGGGAATCGTGTGCTATATAATGCTGATATAGCTTTCATTGTCTGTAGCAGCGGATATGTGGTAAGACTCCAGTATCTGTGAAGGCGGACGTATCACCAATATAAATATTTATAAAGTGTTTTATGGATAGTTCCATGAGCTTGGCAAACACCAATCATAACTCAATGACGTCAAACATGCAACTGCCAGGTCGGGGGGGGGGGGGGGGGGGGGGGGGGGGGGGGGGGGAACATGGGAAAGTCAAATGTATCAAAAGACGTCAGCGATATCACATCAGAAACATCGTCAAAACACGACATTGACAGTTAAGTGATATTTCAAGCAAATTCCCTCCAATATATTCTAGGGATATCACGCAAGACACCATTGAATATAGAATTTGAAGATAAATTTCATATCAGATTTTTCTTTTGAATTAACCAAAGTACTAGTACCTCTAACAATGCAATAAGCCCCACAGCGATTCACTCTGCAATGCTTATCTTCAGTCAGCCTTGTCATTCAATAGGAATTTCTCGCTGATGTAAATTACAGGGATATTTGAGGAGGACCAAGTGCGTAGTTATTATTATATAATATATATAGTGAAGCCCAATTTGTGTTGAACATCCATTAATCAAATTTACAGGTAATTACAGCATGTTGTTTTGAGAACAATGGCTATTACTTACTCATTTGTTTTGTTACATGCCAAATTATTCCAGACCTTTTTTTATTTGATAATGAGTTTAAACCTAATTTCCTTTACAGCTATTGGTCCCCAGTGTCGAAGGAGTCTACCACGATGTATTGCGTTGCTATGATTTGCGGCTGTACCCGAGAGTGGTAAGATACATACACTACGCCTCGTAACTGTGATATGTTAGGTGTAAACAATGGTAACTGTCTGCGTCAGTCAGTTAATTATATCTATGATTTAAATATACACTTAAAGTTTTTACATTTTCTGGACATCAGCGAAAAAATATTGATATGATATAGAAGATACATCACTAGGTCAAAACATGTGAACTATCAGAATAGGTCGCTTTTACTTAGTCCACTGTAGACATAGATGTCATACCTATCAGGCTGAGTTGTACAGGGATGTTATATAGATTTGTATATATGTTATATAGAGCTATATAACTGTAATGATGGTGTGTTATATAGAGTTGTATAACTGTAATGATGGTGTGTTATATAGAGTTGTATATCTGTAAAGATGGTATGCTATATAGAGTTGTATATCTGTAATGATGATGTGTTATATAGAGTTGTATATCTGTAATGATGGTGTGTTATATAGAGTTGTATATCTGTAATGATGGTGTGTTATATAGAGTTGTATATCTGTAATGATGGTGTGTTATATAGAGTGGTATATCTGTAATGATGGTGTGTTATATAGAGCTGTATATCTGTAATGATGGTGTGTTATATACAGCTGTATATCTGTAATGATGGTGTGTTATATAGAGCTGTATATCTGTAATGATGGTGTGTTATATAGAGTTGTATATCTGTAATGATGGTGTGTTATATAGAGTTGTATATCTGTAATGATGGTGTGTTATATAGAGCTGTATATCTGTAATGATGGTGTGTTATATATAACTGTATATCTGTAATGATGGTGTGTTATATACAGTTGTATATCTGTAATGATTGTGTGTTATATAGAGTTGTATAACTGTAATGATGGTGTGTTATATAGAGCTGTATATCTGTAATGATGGTGTGTTATATGGAGTTGTGTATCTGTAATGATGGTGTGTTATATAGAGTTGTATATCTGTAATGATGGTGTGTTATATGGAGTTGTGTATCTGTAATGATGGTGTGTTATATATAACTGTATATCTGTAATGATGGTGTGTTATATAGAGTTGTATATCTGTAATGATGGTGTGTTATATAGAGTTGTATATCTGTAATGATGGTGTGTTATATAGAGCTGTATATCTGTAATGATGGTGTGTTATATGGAGTTGTGTATCTGTAATGATGGTGTGTTATATATAACTGTATATCTGTAATGATGGTGTGTTATATAGAGTTGTATATCTGTAATGATGGTGTGTTATATAGAGTTGTATATCTGTAATGATGGTGTGTTATATAGAGCTGTATATCTGTAACGATGGTGTGTTATATAGAGCTGTATATCTGTAATGATGGTGTGTTATATAGAGTTGTATATCTGTAATGATGATGTGTTATATAGAGTTGTATATCTGTAATGATGGTGTGTTATATAGAGTTGTATATCTGTAATGATGGTGTGTTATATAGAGCTGTATATCTGTAATGATGGTGTGTTATATAGAGCTGTATATCTGTAATGATGATATGTTATATAGAGTTGTATATCTGTAATGATGGTGTGTTATATATAGTTGTATATCTGTAATGATGGTGTGTTATATAGAGTTGTATATCTGTAATGATGGTGTGTTATATAGAGCTGTATATCTCTAATGATGGTGTGTTATATATAGTTGTATATCTGTAATGATGGTGTGTTATATAGAGTTGTATATCTGTAATGATGGTGTGTTATATAGAGTTGTATATCTGTAATGATGGTGTGTTATATAGAGTGGTGTATCTGTAATGATGGTGTGTTATATAGAGCTGTATATCTGTAATGATGGTATGTTATATAGACCTATATATCTGTAATGATGGTGTATTATATGGAGTTGTATATCTGTAATGATGGTGTGTTATATAGAGTTGTATATCTGTAATGATGGTGTGTTATATAGAGTTGTATATCTGTAATGATGGTGTGTTATATAGAGCTGTATATCTGTAATGATGGTGTGTTATATAGAGTTGTATATTATGTAATGATGGTGTGTTATATAGAGCTGTATATCTGTAATGATGGTGTGTTATATAGAGCTGTATATATCTGTAATGATGGTGTATTATATAGAGCTGTATATCTGTAATGATGGAGTGTTATATAGAGCTGTGTATCTGTAATGATGGTGTGTTATATAGAGCTGTATATCTGTAATGATGGTATGTTATATAGACCTATATATCTGTAATGATGGTGTATTATATGGAGTTGTATATCTGTAATGATGGTGTGTTATATAGAGTTGTATATCTGTAATGATGGTGTGTTATATAGAGTTGTATATCTGTAATGATGGTGTGTTATATAGAGCTGTATATCTGTAATGATGGTGTGTTATATAGAGTTGTATATTATGTAATGATGGTGTGTTATATAGAGCTGTATATCTGTAATGATGGTGTGTTATATAGAGCTGTATATATCTGTAATGATGGTGTATTATATAGAGCTGTATATCTGTAATGATGGAGTGTTATATAGAGCTGTATATCTGTAATGATGGTGTGTTATATAGAGTTGTATATTATGTAATGATGGTGTGTTATATAGAGCTGTATATCTGTAATGATGGTGTGTTATATATAACTGTATATCTGTAATGATGGTGTGTTATATAGAGTTGTATATCTGTAATGATGGTGTATTATATAGAGTTGTATATCTGTAATGATGGTGTGTTATATAGAGTTGTATATCTGTAATGATGGTGTGTTATATAGAGTTGTATATCTGTAATGATGGTGTGTTATATAGAGCTGTATATCTGTAATGATGGTGTGTTATATATAACTGTATATCTGTAATGATGGTGTGTTATATAGAGTTGTATATCTGTAATGATAGTGTGTTATATAGAGTTGTATATCTGTAATGATGGTGTGTTATAAAGAGCTGTATATCTGTAATGATGGTGTGTTATATAGAGTTGTATATCTGTAATGATGTTGTGTTATATAGACCTGTATAACTGTAATGATGGTGTGTTATATAGACCTATATATCTGTAATGATGGTGTGTTATATAGAGTTGTATATCTGTAATGATGGTGTGTTATATAGAGTTGTATATCTGTAATGATGGTGTATTATATGGAGTTGTATATCTGTAATGATGGTGTGTTATATAGAGTTGTATATCTGTAATGATGGTATGTTATATAGAGTTGTATATCTGTAATGATGGTGTATTATATGGAGTTGTATATCTGTAATGATGGTGTGTTATATAGAGTTGCATATCTGTAATGATGGTGTATTATATGGAGTTGTATATCTGTAATGATGGTGTGTTATATAGAGTTGTATATCTGTAATGATGGTATGTTATATAGACCTATATATCTGTAATGATGGTGTGTTATATAGAGTTGTATATCTGTAATGATGGTATGTTATATAGAGTTGTATATCTGTAATGATGGTGTGTTATATAGAGCTGTATATCTGTAATGATGGTGTGTTATATAGAGCTGTATATCTGTAATGATGGTGTGTTATATAGACCTATATATCTGTAATGATGGTGTGTTATATAGAGTTGTGTATCTGTAATGATGGTGTGTTATATAGAGTTGTATATCTGTAATGATGGTGTGTTATATAGAGTTGTATATCTGTAATGATGGTGTATTATATAGAGCTGTATATCTGTAATGATGGTGTGTTATATAGACCTATATATCTGTAATGATGGTGTGTTATATAGAGTTGTGTATCTGTAATGATGGTGTGTTATATAGAGCTGTATATCTGTAATGATGGTATGTTATATAGACCTATATATCTGTAATGATGGTGTATTATATGGAGTTGTATATCTGTAATGATGGTGTGTTATATAGAGCTGTATATCTGTACTGATGGTGTGTTATATAGAGTTGTATATTATGTAATGATGGTGTGTTATATAGAGCTGTATATCTGTAATGATGGTGTGATATATATAACTGTATATCTGTAATGATGGAGTGTTATATAGAGCTGTATATCTGTAATGATGGTGTGTTATATAGAGTTGTATATCTGTAATGATGGTATGTTATATAGAGTTGTATATTATGTAATGATGGTGTGTTATATAGAGCTGTATATCTGTAATGATGGTGTGTTATATATAACTGTATATCTGTAATGATGGTGTGTTATATAGAGTTGTATATCTGTAATGATGGTGTATTATATAGAGTTGTATATCTGTAATGATGGTGTGTTATATAGAGTTGTATATCTGTAATGATGGTGTGTTATATAGAGTTGTATATCTGTAATGATGGTGTGTTATATATAACTGTATATCTGTAATGATGGTGTGTTATATAGAGTTGTATATCTGTAATGATGGTGTGTTATATAGAGTTGTATATCTGTAATGATGGTGTGTTATAAAGAGCTGTATATCTGTAATGATGGTGTGTTATATAGAGTTGTATATCTGTAATGATGTTGTGTTATATAGACCTGTATAACTGTAATGATGGTGTGTTATATAGAGTTGAATATCTGTAATGATGGTGTGTTATATAGAGCTGTATAACTGTAATGATGGTGTGTTATATAGAGCTGTATATCTGTAATGATGGTGTGTTATATAGAGTTGAATATCTGTAATGATGGTGTGTTATATAGAGTTGTATATCTGTAATGATGGTATGTTATATAGAACTGTATATCTGTAATGATGGTGTATTATATGGAGTTGTATATCTGTAATGATGGTGTGTTATATAGAGTTGTATATCTGTAATGATGGTATGTTATATAGAACTGTATATCTGTAATGATGGTGTGTTATATAGAGTTGTATATCTGTAATGATGGTGTGTTATATAGAGCTGTATATCTGTAATGATGGTGTGTTATATAGAGTTGAATATCTGTAGTGATGGTGTGTTATATAGAACTGTATATCTGTAATGATGGTGTGTTATATAGAACTGTATATCTGTAATGATGGTGTGTTATATAGAGTTGTATATCTGTAATGATGGTGTGTTATATAGAGCTGTATATCTGTAATGATGGTATGTTATATAGAACTGTATATCTGTAATGATGGTGTGTTATATAGAGTTGTATATCTGTAATGATGGTATGTTATATAGAGTTGTATATCTGTAATGATGGTGTGTTATATAGAGTTGTATATCTGTAATGATGGTATGTTATATAGAGTTGTATATCTGTAATGATGGTGTGTTATATATAACTGTATATCTGTAATGATGGTGTGTTATATAGAGTTGTATATCTGTAATGATGGTATGTTATATAGAGTTGTATATCTGTAATGATGGTGTGTTATATATAACTGTATATCTGTAATGATGGTGTGTTGATGTTTCTGTTGTGGTTGTTATATAGAGTTGTAATTGTATAATGTGTGTTATATAGACCTATATATCTGTAATGATGGTGTGTTATATAGAGTTGTATATCTGTAAGGATGGTGTGTTATATGGTTGTAATTAATGAGGTATGTATATGACTTATGTAATGATGGTGTGTTATATAGACCTATATATCTGTAATGATGGTGTGTTATATAGAGTTGTATATCTGTAATGATGGTGTGTTATATAACTGTATATCTGTTATAATGGTATGTAATATAGAGCTGTATATCTGTAATGATGGTGTGTTATATAGACCTATATATCTGTAATGATGGTGTGTTATATAGAGTGTAGTATCTGTAATGATAGTGGTTATATAGAGTTGTATATCTGTATATGATGATGTGTTATATAGAGTTGTATATCTGTAATGATGTGATTATAGCTGTTATGAATGATGGTTGTTACTATATCTGTAATGATGGTGTGTTATATAGAGTTGTGTATCTGTAATGATGGTTGTGTTATATAGAGCTGTATATCTGTAATGATGGTATGTTATATAGACCTATCTATCTGTAATGATGGTGTATTATATGGAGTTGTATATCTGTAATGATGGTGTGTTATATAGAGCTGTATATCTGTACTGATGGTGTGTTATATAGAGTTGTATATTATGTAATGATGGTGTGTTATATAGAGCTGTATATCTGTAATGATGGTGTGATATATAAACTGTATATCTGTAATGATGGAGTGTTATATAGAGCTGTATATCTGTAATGATGGTGTGTTATATAGAGTTGTATATCTGTAATGATGGTGTGTTATATAGAGTTGTATATTATGTAATGATGGTGTGTTATATAGAGCTGTATATCTGTAATGATGGTGTGTTATATATAACTGTATATCTGTAATGATTGTGTGTGTTATATAGAGTGTATATCTGTAATGATGGTGTATTATATAGAGTTGTATATCTGTAATGATGTGTGTTATATAGAGTTGTATATCTGTAATGATGTGTGTTATATAGAGGTTGTATATCTGTAAGATGTTGTTATATAGACTGTATAACTGTAATGATGGTTTGTGTTATATAGAGTTTGTATATCTGTAATGATGTTGTGTATATAGACCTGTATAACTGTAATGATGTGTGTGTATATAGAGGTGAATATCTGTAATGGTGGTGTGGTTATATAGAGCTGTATAACTGTAATGATGGTGTGTTATATAGAGCTGTATATCTGTAATGATGGTGTGTTATATAGAGTTGAATATCTGTAATGATGGTGTGTTATATAGAGTTGTATTATCTGTAATGATGGTATGTTATATAGAACTGTATATCTGTACTGATGGTATTATATGGAGTTGTATATCTGTAATGATGGTGTGTTATATAGAGTTGTATATCTGTAATGATGGTATGTTATATAGAACTGTATATCTGTAATGATGGTGTGTTATATAGAGTTGTATATCTGTAATGATGGTGTGTTATATAGAGCTGTATATCTGTAATGATGGTGTGTTATATAGAGTTGAATATCTGTAATGATGGTGTGTTATATAGAGTTGTATATCTGTAATGATGGTATGTTATATAGAACTGTATATCTGTAATGATGGTGTATTATATGGAGTTGTATAACTGTAATGATGGTGTGTTATATAGAGTTGTATATCTGTAATGATGGTGTGTTATATAGAGTTGTATATCTGTAATGATGGTATGTTATATAGACCTATATATCTGTAATGATGGTGTGTTATATAGAACTGTATATCTGTAATGATGGTGTGTTATATAGAGCTGTATATCTGTAATGATGGTGTGTTATATAAAAACTGTATAGCTGTAATGATGGTGTGTTATATAGAGCTGTATATCTGTAATGATGGTGTGTTATATAGAGTTGTATATCTGTAATGATGGTGTGTTATATAGAGTTGTATATCTGTAGTGATGGTGTGTTATATAGAACTGTATATCTGTAATGATGGTGTGTTATATAGAACTGTATATCTGTAATGATGGTGTGTTATATAGAGTTGTATATCTGTAATGATGGTGTGTTATATAGAGCTGTATATCTGTAATGATGGTATGTTATATAGAACTGTATATCTGTAATGATGGTGTGTTATATAGAGTTGTATATCTGTAATGATGGTATGTTATATAGAGTTGTATATCTGTAATGATGGTGTGTTATATAGAGTTGTATATCTGTAATGATGGTATGTTATATAGAGTTGTATATCTGTAATGATGGTGTGTTATATATAACTGTATATCTGTAATGATGGTGTGTTATATAGAGTTGTATATCTGTAATGATGGTATGTTATATAGAGTTGTATATCTGTAATGATGGTGTGTTATATATAACTGTATATCTGTAATGATGGTGTGTTATATAGAGTTGTATATCTGTAATGATGGTATGTTATATAGAGTTGTATATCTGTAATAATGGTGTGTTATATAGAGTTGTATATCTGTAATGATGGTGTGTTATATAGAGTTGTATATCTGTAAGGATGGTGTGTTATATAGAGTTGTATATCTGTAATGATGATGTGTTATAGAGAGTTGTGTATCTGTAATGATGGTGTGTTATATAGAGTTGTATATCTGTAATGATGGTGTGTTATAGAGAGTTGTGTATCTGTAATGATGGTGTGTTATATAGAGTTGTATATCTGTAATGATGGTGTGTTATATAGAGTTGTGTATCTGTAATGATGGTGTGTTATATAGAGTTGAATATCTGTAATGATGGTGTGTTATATAGAGTTGTATATCTGTAATGATGGTGTGTTATATATAACTGTATATCTGTAATGATGGTGTGTTATATAGAGTTGTATATCTGTAATGATGGTATGTTATATAGAGTTGAATATCTGTAATGATGGTGTGTTATATAGAGCTGTATATCTGTAATGATGGTGTGTTATATAGAGCTGTATATCTGTAATGATGGTGTGTTATATAGAGTTGTGTATCTGTAATGATGGTGTGTTATATAGAGTTGTATATCTGTAATGATGGTGTGTTATATAGAGCTGTATATCTGTAATGATGGTGTGTTATATAGATTTTTATATCTGTAATGATGGTGTGTTATATAGAATTGTATATCTGTAATGATGGTGTGTTTTATAGGTTTATATGTCGGTAATTATGGTGTGTTATATAGAGTTGTATATCTGTAATGATGGTGTGTTATATAGAGTTGTATATCTGTAATGATGGTGTGTTATATAGAGTTGTATATCTGTAATGATGGTGTGTTATATAGAGCTGTATATCTGTAATGATGGTGTGTTATATAGAGTTGTATATCTGTAATGATGGTGTGTTATATAGAGTTTTATATCTGTAATGATGGTGTATTATATGGAGTTGTATATCTGTAAGGATGGTGTGTTATATAGAGTTGAATATCTGTAATGATGGTGTATTATATAGAGTTGTATATCTGTAATGATGGTGTATTATATGGAGTTGTATATCTGTAATGATGTTGTGTTATATAGACCTGTATAACTGTAATGATGGTGTGTTATATAGAGTTGTATATCTTTAATGATGGAAATACTGAGTATGATATAAAGTAAGATAAAAGGTCTCATTAAATCAACAAAAAAAACATTATCTACCTATCATGTATTGCTCATTTCACTACTTCATTGCACAGGGACATGAGAAATTGATAAACGCTATTTGTAATTGGATCTCCGTTTCAAATCTTTGCGATGGTGGCACGAGTTAATATTCATGAGGTCTAGCTCGATGTCATTGGCTGGCTTTTTAAGACCGTTCGTATTACTGTTCTCGAGACACCTCGATGTTTACAATTGACGTCATCCACAAACCAGATGTATATCAACGAAAGTGAAATTCGTGAATCTATATCTCTCACTTTTAACAATACTCTCATTTCTATTCACAAATAATATATATCAGGGATTAGGGAATTTATCTTATTTTCATAATAATATTCCCCCATTTTACCGTTAAACTTGATTGATCCTTAAAACTAAAGATATAAATTGAACTGTGTTAACATCTAGCTCTATATGATGTTTGATAGAAAATATTATGATTATTCTTTCTGTATACTGATCAGCCATATTTTTGATTAATTGATCAGAATAACATGGCACCTTTATAAGTGCACAGGATTTCATTTTTTGTTTAGAAATTATGCACCTCCTATAAACATAACAATGCCGTCTGTTTCTGCGTTATGCATAAAACATCGGTTGTTTGTCAGTCGAACACGGTATGGGAAAAGAAAAAGTTGTTAAATTATAGAGGGACAATAGCCCCTAACAGCTGCACCGCATATCGATATCATGCTGGCTTAAAATGCCGAAGGCTGAAGTTAGGTATGTAAACAGTTACATTTAATATTGTACTCTGACAATGAAGGCAGAACTGACAGTGTGTCCAAACGCTATGTATGTTTGGTCATATATGTGCCATTACCTACTGTATTCCATAGTGTGAACAAAATGTATGTTTATTACTCGTTGGAAATGTATAAAATCTTGAAATTAAAACTGAAAAAATAGTTACTAAAGATTAAAACAGCAAAAGCAAAGAAATTTTCAAAAAATGTCTACAAACATAGTCACTACAAATCATAAACTAATGAAACTGAAAGTTGGTTAATAACTTCTGCAAGTTTAACCCTGAAGCTTAACAACATTTACAGATATTTACAAAAGAAATATGTGTTTGGTATCACTTAACATAGAACAATACATGGTATCTGTCAACAGCCTCACATAAAAAGTTATAGAATTGTAAGTTTAAATGAGGCATGAGAATCCATGTGCAAGTGAGAGAAAAGGTGCATACCTGTACTATATTACTGAATTACCTAAGTATAAAAAACAGTATGGCTATGTACAAATATGATTACATTTTGTAACTGAACTATTATAAATTTAAGGAAGGGTCTCATGACTCCAAGCTCAACTCTTTCCGTCCTTCCTGCCTACATGTTCTGAAAAAAACAACAACATTTGAACAAAGAATATAACAAGAGGAGAATGAACCCAGCTTTTAGACGGACCGCTCCTTCTGAGTTTAACGTTGCGTTATCTATGTATTCAAAATGTTATTCTACATTGATATGTATATGTAGAAAAAATAGTTACAAGAAAAGTAATTTGTTTAGAAATGATGAATGGTTTCTAATTCGTGATGGGAAAATAAATGATGAATCTAAATCAAGATTCCTTAATTCTCCCCTTCGGTCGATGTGCATCTGGCTTGTGGACGATGTCGTTTGTAAACTTCGGAGTGGCACGAGAATAGAAATATGGACCTCATATTAGCCAGCCAATGACATTGAAGCTAGACCTCATGGATGTAAATCTTGTTACCATCACTTAGATTTTTCTTTCAAATCGCGGATATAGCGTGCGGTTTTGAATGAAACGGAGGTGGAGAGATGTAATGAGAATTCGTTCTTCGTGTATATGTAGGATGTTATTGGAGGAAAATTCATCGATCTTATCAACCATCATAGACATACACCCACCAGAAATATGTTTGTTTTCATCAAGAAAAGTATATGGAGTCGATATATCTTTACACAGACAGCCTTCCTCCATTGAGTATATGACCGAATTTTAACATGGTTTTCGGGTTGAATGTTAGAACTTGAAATGATGCCAAGTTATAACATTTACCCGAGTAAGAAATATGAATGCCACGCACTGATGAGTGAACAGAATGTAAAGAATGTAAAGAAGAATGTAAAGAATGTAAAGAATGTAACAGATAATAAACCTACTGACTCCATAAACTATGGAGGCGGGTACATTTCAACTGTGATAAAGAACTATATTAAGTAACCATTGTAATACATATCAAACGATAAATCATATCAAGATGTGTGGCCTACAAAGCACGGCCAATTATATCGATGGATTTTCACTATATAAGCATATTGAACAAGACAACTGTTATCTCATAAGCTGAAACTGACATGCTTGATCTACCGGAACCGCGTGCTATAAAAAAAAAATACATCCGGGTTTTTTTTCGAAAAAAAAAGATATTCAAACTTATACTCTCCGTAATTGGAACAGATATTTATAGGGAGTATCGCTGACCGTTTTGATTCGGCAACTAACATCAACTTAAAATCAATGGAAAGTGTGTAAGAGGGTAAACTGTAGCAAAACTCGATACACTGGGTACAGCAATATCCCCATGACCTATTCCTATATATTACCAATCCAAAAACAGACTTCAACCCGGAAGTTCACATTTAGGTTGTCTTTATCTGTGTATCTTAGGTACCACTAGGCGATGTCGTGACACCACGTGACCAAATGATGCACTTGTTAATCCGGAACCTCTATAAATAGAGCTGGGAATAACCAGAATCTGACATCTAAGCTATCTACCCGAACAACATGGACACGCCCATTCATAAAACCCGTGAAACTTGAAATCATTCCAGATTATATTTAATAGCGGCACACATGTATATATATTAGCATGTGACGCAACGTCAGATAGCATACGTAATCCTGCACAGCTACAATTAACTACAAATGGAAATTTTTAGCTATTTCTGGAGTACTCTGCATCTTTAAACTTGCGAAATACTTGATGACGTTTACAGTTTGGTTATTTTAAGACTCTAACGAAATTTCCAAGTTAAATTGTTTAGGTATTATCTTCATTTTGAGTTCTGAATGATGTCGCAGCATGGTAAGTTACAATATTACGTTATTTTCTTAGAATTGTTTACATACGACCATCTGTAATCGTAATCTGTAATTTAAGCTTCAAAATGTCCCGGTTCCGTATTTTGCAAAGTCATGCGTAAATCGTATGTCTCCTTAATTTGGAAAAACTATTTTTGTTTTGTTCTCTATTCGGCCATTTCTCTACCAAATCATACGTGAAACAAGATAAGTCTGTAGAAAATGGTATGTACTTTGCATTGATGAAAAACTTGAATAAAATATCATTATTAAAAAAAAAAAAAAAAAAAAATTCTCTAGAAAATATAATTTATATAAAGAGAGAATACCAAATATATTTCACTCGCGTGGCTAATAATTTTGTTTTTCATTCGTGCTACGCATTCGTGAAAAAAAAAAAAAAAAATATTAGCCAAACTCGTGAAATATATTTGGCATTACTGAAGATACTGTTGGATATTCTGTTTATTACATCTTGTAGCAAAATATACTGAGACAGCTCAATATCTCCCAGAATTCATTGCGGTTCCTTCTAAACGGCTCACAAATGTACGCCAAATCGTGACGTTATACTATAGCATGCATTATGACGTCATATAACATGACGGAGAGCTATAAGCAAATCTTAATTTCCCCCATAGTTGTTTGTAAGCAGTGTTCTGGTTATTCAAATCAGAAGAAGGGATTTTTTTCACTAGTGAAAAATATCAGATCACTTTAATAGAATGAATGATTTTAGACATTTCTCTGGTAAAACGTAATCAAATAAATATCTAATACTAGTATTCATTGTTTCATAATACTAATACTAAATAGTATACGTAGTAAGATAAGCATATGTTTTAAATAGAGGTCACACAACTCTTGGCTTTGGGATATGTTTTTTCAAGAGTAAATATAAAACTCGAGCTTTAGTGAGCGAAAGCATATGATCTTTAGTAAAATGCTGTCAATTAATATGCAAAACTGACATTTTCAGGAATATTTGGAAATATGATAATTTCATTACAAATATTAGCAATTAACTAACAAGTTTATTATCTTCATGGCATTAAATTGATAGTAATCTATATAGAAAAAGGAATCACAAAACATCAAGTGCGGACAATTTTCTGCGCCCTTCATGTGTCACCTAATCAAAATGTCATTAATCACTTGACTAATAAGTAGTTTCGATGAAAGGTCACCATCAGCAAATCAAAACGCATTAATTGTCTATTGCACGTGTGGTGTAAAGTGTATGTTTATACAACAGTTGTAAGGATTACTTGATGCCTCGCGAGTTGAATAACACCAACATATTGTGGGTAGAGATTTTACACATACATTGTATGCAACAATTGTTATATGTAAAAAGCATTTAACACAATGCAAGAAGCACATTGTTTTATATTATACATATAGCACCAGTTAAAATATACAATACGTATTATGTGATACATGGTTATGTCATCGATTGTTCGTGCTGTAATACGTGATATATGATACAGTGTTCGTGCTGTAATACGTGATATATGATACATTGTTCGTGCTGTAATACGTGATATATGATAGTGTTCGTGCCGTAATACATGATATATGATACATTGTTCATGCTGTAATACGTGATATATGATTCATTGTTCGTGCTGTAATACATGATATATGATACATTGTTCGTACTATAATACGTGATATATGATACATTGTTCGTGCTGTAATACATGATATATGATACAGTGTTCGTGTTGTAATACGTGATATATGATACATTGTTCGTGCTGTAATACATGATATATGATACATTGTTCGTGCTGTAATACATGATATATGATACATTGTTCGTGCTGTAATACGTGATATATGATACATTGTTCGTGCTGTAATACATGATATATGATACATTGTTCGTGCTGTAATACGTGATATATGATACATTGTTCGTGCTGTAATACATGATATATGATACATTGTTCGTGCTGTAATACGTGATATATGATACATTGTTCGTGCTGTAATACATGATATATGATACATTGTTCGTGCTGTAATACATGATATATGATACATTGTTCGTGCTGTAATACGTGATATATGATACATTGTTCGTGCTGTAATACATGATATATGATACATTGTTCGTGCTGTAATACGTGATATATGATACATTGTTCGTGCTGTAATACGTGATATATGATACATTGTTCGTGCTGTAATACATGATATATGATACATTGTTCGTGCTGTAATACGTGATATATGATACATTGTTCGTGCTGTAATACGTGATATATGATACATTGTTCGTGCTGTAATACATGATATATGATACATTGTTCGTGCTGTAATACGTGATATATGATACATTGTTCGTGCTGTAATACGTGATATATGATACATTGTTCGTGCTGTAATACGTGATATATGATACAGTGTTCGTGCTGTAATACAGTGATATATGATACAGTGTTCGTGCTGTACTACGTGATATATGATACATTGTTCGTGCTGTAATACGTGATATATGATACATTGTTCGTGCTGTAATACGTGATATATGATACAGTGTTCGTGCTGTAATACATGATATATGATACATTGTTCGTGCTGTAATACGTGATATATGATACATTGTTCGTGCTGTAATACGTGATATATGATACATTGTTCATGCTGTAATACGTGATATATGACATTTTATTGTTCACCAATAAAATAATTTATTAAAGCAAAGTACATTTAATTTCTCTAAAAATTATTTCCGGAATTTTTGTACCGGTATTTTCCGGATTCCATAACTCCGGTTGAGTGGCATATTAGTCACTTCTGTCATGGCGACTTACTAAATGAGCGACATCAACGAGATCGGCAAATTCAATCCAAGTAATCGGTATTGTATACAGCGTGGTAAGGTAGTATCATTTCAATTTGTAATAGCTGATTAGCCTATATATCATTCTAGATATTTATTTTGGTTCAAAGTTAAAGGATGTGGTCGAAACGAGTAAGAACATGTGTGCATATTCGGAATGGCATTTAAATGTCGCGGGTTGATGTTATGACTAATACACCACGGTTTAAAATGTGTCCTATCCGGGGTCACGCCAAATTTCCAATATGCGATAAGTGGTTTAGGCCTATTGATTATGTCATAGGCTACATGTAGGTTTCAGCACATCGGTTTTAGATTTAATCTGGAATATTGAAATAATCTATCAAGCTTATTTAGAAGGGAAACATTTACACCGCACTTGTACATGTGTTGTACTGTTATATGAAATTAAACTAAATAAACAAAACTGTAACGTATTCATGGTCATAATTATAACAAAAATACTAATACTGTTTCAATTTCCTGATAATGTTTGCTAGAAAGGTTCGGTTAGCCAAGTAGAGCACGTGCCGTAAACAATAACAAACAAAAACAACATCATAACAGAATGCTCAAGTTCGAATTCATGCAGAAATCAAACACGCTAGATAAACTGATCCATCTTCTGGTCATTTAAGGGATTGTTATATTCTCTATACATATGTAGATACGAATATGTGTCAAGTAGTAATAACGACAGTACAGACAAGTAAATTGTCGAATTTTCGAGGCAATCTGCCCCTTTATCAAGACAAGTAAATTACATACGATCACATATAGACACAGAACATACTATATGCTTTATATTAGATACTAATATGGATATTATTAAATTTTAACGAGGATTTAGATTCCATTTACCTATAACATGCCTAAGGAGCGTGGACGAAGGGCCTCGAGAGGCAATACAAGGTTGAGGAGAAGGTCAAGGCCACCTACCAGGGACGCTTTGCCTCGGGAACCGGAGGAGGTCCAACAGGAACCGGAAGACATCCAACAGGAACCAGAAGAGGTCCCAGAGGAGGACCACCAGGGGCTAGAACAGGATTCAGCTAACTTTGGTATGAACCAATTATTAGATATCCCTCCACCCCCAATGGTCCCCAGTGTCAGTGATCAGTTAGGGGATCATGTACATGCTTCTGTTAAGGAAAAAATTTGAAAAAATGAATATTTGGACCTAGGGGTATTATTAGATTTAGACCCTGAGCTAGGTATGAGACAAAATGTAGTCTTCATTAATGGATCATTACAATTGAGGGTAGCCCAGGCAAAATCCAAAGTCAATAATATTGAGAATGGACCAATGTATTTTTGATATACACTAGTATCTATTTGGTTAAATGGCCAGAAAGGGCCCAGGAGATGATTAAGTATATGAGCACCGGGCGATTTGCTGCCAGAAACTTCAATGGCTTTGGGTGGAAAAATTATGATGTACAATTCAGACTACGCCAGGTTCGTAACCCACTAAGAACTTGGTCCAGCATTGATCATGAGTTGTGGCAAATGTTTGTGTCGGCCGCCTCTAGCACGGCTAGGTATACTAGTAATACATCCAGTCCCGCACCTTCAAGCAAATGCTATGCTTTCAATTACGAGGGTGTTTGTCATCGTACACAATGCTCTTACTCTCACACATGCATACGTTGCTCTGGGAATCACGCAGCAGTTAGATGTTGGGCTAGTAATAAGGCAGGTCCATCCCTGAACTTCCGTCCCCGTCAGATCCATAATCCTCAGTTGTTACGGGGCACCAACCAGAATAATTTTCGCTTTCGTTCCCCCGGCAGTTACCACATGCGACCCAGAACATTCAACCAGCAAAATATGGGAGTTAGGCAATTCCCAATTAGGGTGTTCAATCTGGTACAGGCGCTTCACAATTTTCCAGACCAAGCTATAGCTGATGAATTAGCAGCAGGTTTTCATAATGGCTTCCGCTTGAATTATCTAGGCCCCAGACAGCATATCGAAACTCAAAATCTCAAGTCTGCTTTGGACAGTCCAGTTCAACTAGTACAAAAACTTGAGGAGGAAATAGTTAGGTAGAGTTGCGGGCCCTTACCCTAAGCTCCCCATTAGCAACCTTAGAATATCACCTTTGGGGCTAGTTCCTATATAAAAAAAAAAAAAAAAAAAAGTCATACCCAGCAGGAAACAGTGTCAATGACTTTATAGATCAATCTAAAATATCAGTTAAGTACACTTCATTTGATAAGGCTTTGGAAATGGTGCAAAAACTAGGAAAAGGGGCTTTACTGGGTAAAAAAGATATAAAATCGGCATTTCGGTTACTCCCTATTCATCCTGGTGACTATTGTTTGTTAGGATACAAAGTTAGTGGGAATTATTACATAGACAAGTGTTTGCCATTTGGTTGTAGCATATCCTGTGCACTTTTCAAAAAAAAATTCTTCTTTCCTAGAGTGGCATGTTCGTCAACAAGCTAAAACGTCAAATATTGAACATTATTTGGATGATTTTCTCCTGGGGTCGGTTGGTAATTCAGCTGAATGTGCTTGTTTAATGGATACTTTCGATAAGGTTTGTGCAAATTTGGGTGTCTATATATTTGATGATAAAACTGAAGGTCCTACAACATGTCTAGTGTTTCTAGGTTTGGAAATAGACACAGTGGACATGGTGGTTAGGGTTCCTTTAAAGAAAGTAGAAGAGCTGTGTTCCTTAATTACTCAAGTGCTTGGTAAGTCAAAAATTAAGTTGGCAGACCTACAGTCCTTTGCAGGTAAAGTTGCATTTTGTGCCAGGGCTATACCTAGTGCTCGTGCTTTCTGTAGACGGATATACGAATCCATGTCGGGTGTCAAAAAGACGTACCATTACATTCGTCTCGGTGCAAACTTGAAGGAAGATCTTAGGACATTACACAAGTTTTTCCATTCTTTTAATGGTGTTTGTTATTTCCCAGATAGGGAATGGTTCTCAAACGTGAGTTGTGAGCTGTACAGACAGTTCAGGCAACAGTGCATTAGGTTGTGGGGCACTCTTTCAGAAACAATGGTTGGTAGTGAAGTGGTCAGAATTTGACTTCTCGGCTGAGGTTTTTAGGGATATTACTTATCTTGAACTGATTCCAATATTTCTTGCTCTTTTTGTGTGGGGCCAGGAACTTCAGAACAAGAAAGTTATTTTTCATTGTGATAACATGGCCCTGGTGTAAATTTTAAACAAAAAATCTTCTCGATCTTGCAGAGTTATGTCCCTTATCAGACCCTTGCTATTAGAGTGTATGTACTATAATGTCCAGTTCAAAGCAATGCACGTACCAGGGGTTAGTAACACATGAAAAAATCATGCTTAGAATACGTTTTTCCAAGACTGATCAATCTGGCAACTCTGTGCAACTAGTTATAAGCAAGGCAAAAAACATAGCAGTATGCCCACTGCGTGCATTACAGGCTTATTTACAGGTTCGTCCCAAACTTGGAGGTCTTTTGTTTTGTCATTTGGATGCTGCACCATTAACACGATATCAATTTAGCTCTGTTTTCCGTAAGGCACTGGCTTTCAACAATGTTGATACAAACCACTACAAAACACACTCATTCAGGATAGGTGGTGCGTCACGTTGTGCTCAATTAAGAATGGATTCAGAGACTATAATGCAGGCTGGTAGATGGCGATCATCATGTTTCACTAGATATGTAAGAACAAAAAGTATTGTTATGCCACAGTTGGCTTAAGTGTTGCACGGGTTATTCCATTCAGGGCACATAGCGGCATAAATGGCAGCATATTTCAAGGGCAAATAACTCGTTAATAATCGCTATACACCATGTATTAGTTTACTGTCATTAATTACTGGCTAGCTTCTCTTGTATCAGGAATTATATAGTTGATAATATGGTCTCTTTGCCCTGTTAATCTTTTGTTCGATAGGTTTCGATAACAGATTTGTATATGGCTGCAATGTGAGGATAGTAGGATCTTCCATAATACGCAGAGCGGAGGAGCATGCCCTAAATAGGCCTGGGGGTACCATGTTAGCTATGGAACGAATTGGGATGAACATAGAGTGGGTAGGCATTGGCGGTTTAAAACTAGACCCCTCTTATACAGGTAATAGTTGAAAATGTGCACTTGAAAGGTCAACCTGATATGCTAATCATTCACTGTGGGGGCAATAGCATTGGGCAAGGCAGTTCTGTATTGGAGCTGTGCTCCTTTGTTAAAGATATTCTAGTGGATCTGGCTAAATTTCTGCCCTATACAATATTGATTTGGTCTCAGATATTACCAAGATTTCATTGGGGGGAAGAAGCTGACATTTCTGCATCAAATCAAGTGAGAATACGGATCAACAGGGAGGCTGCTAGTTTTCTGTTACATAGGCTGGGGGTGGATATATTAAGTACCCAGACCTGAAACTGGACAACGATTTGTATCTTGAAGATGGTGTTCACCTAAGTGAAGTTGGCAATGAATTATTCTTAAATACAATACAAGGGGCATTAGAACAGTTCTATTCCTGGGGAGGGGGGGCATATCCCTAAACAACTTTCAATACAGGCATGGCTTTTGACGTGGACCTGCCACCCCCCTTTTTGGTGTGGCGGTGGTCACTGTAGCAGTTAAAGGTTAACCGCTACAGTTCCCTTTGGCGGAACCACGTCAAATCTGGATTATTTGACACTATCGTCAAGTATCGATAGTGTCTTTTTGCAGTTATCACAGCTATTGATTTCTACTGGCACTTAGTGATGGTGCATAGTACTGGAACATTATCAATTTGTGTTTAAGAAATTACTATTTGCTTAGTGGCACTTATCGATAGTGCAATTAATTATTTGCTGGTTGGCACTTATCGATAGTGCAATCAACTATTGGCTTGTCGGCACTTATCGATAGTGCAGTTTATTATTTGCTGGTTGGCACTTATCGATAGTGCAGTTTATTATTTGCTGGTTGGCACTTATCGATAGTGCAGTTTATTATTTGCTGGTTGGCACTTATCGATAGTGCATTTATTGACTAAAAAATTAATAGGCATTTATAGATAATGCTGTTTGGCACTTATCGATAGTGCAGTTTATTATTTGCTGGTTGGCACTTATCGATAGTGCAGTTTATTATTTGCTGGTTGGCACTTATCGATAGTGCATTTAATTGACTAAAAAATTAATAGGCATTTATAGATAATGCTGTTTTCTTGATTATCAGACATATATTTGTGACAAATACATTTCAAGTAATTATCAATTTCTGATGAATTAATTAATAATAGTATGATCAAGCAACAACTTTTCTGTTTCACTTAAGTCTCTGTGTATGATGGTTATCCTATACACCAATTTCAAATGTTGTATTGTTTGTATTATTAATGTTGTCGATTTTGCCAAGCACTCATCGATGAGGGCAAATCGAAAATAAAGCCATGACCTGAAATGTCTATTTGGTGTTCTAGTCTTTAATAAGATAGCATTGTTCGTGCCGTAATTCGTGATATATGATACAGTGTTCGTGCTGTAATACGTGATATATGATACATTGTTCGTGCTGTAATACGTGATATATGATACATTGTTCGTGCTGTAATACGTGATATATGATACATTGTTCGTGCTGTAATACGTGATATATGATACATTGTTCGTGCTGTAATACGTGATATATGATACATTGTTCGTGCTGTAAAACGTGATATATGATACAGTGTTCGTGCCGTAATACATGATATATGATACATTGTTCATGCTGTAATACGTGATATATGATGCATTGTTCGTGCTGTAATACATGATATATGATACATTGTTCGTACTATAATACATGATATATGATACATTGTTCGTGCTGTAATACATGATATATGATACATTGTTCGTGCTGTAATACGTGACATATGATACATTGTTCGTGCTGTAATACGTGATATATGATACATTGTTCGTGCTGTAATACGTGATATATGATACATTGTTCGTGCTGTAATACGTGATATATGATACATTGTTCGTGCTGTAATACGTGATATATGATACATTGTTCATGCTGTAATACGTGATATATGATACATTGTTTGTGCTGTAATACGTGATATATGATACATTGTTCGTGCTGTGATACGTGATATATGATGCATTGTTCGTGCTGTAATACATGATATATGATACATTGTTCGTACTATAATACATGATATATGATACATTGTTCGTGCTGTAATACATGATATATGATACATTGTTCGTGCTGTAATACGTGATATATGATACATTGTTCGTGCTGTAATACATGATATTTGATGATACATTTTATGCGGTACATTGTTATAGAAAACTGATAAACAACGTGTTCGATATTCAAAGACATAGCACAAATGGAAACTATTAAAAAAACACATGCAGTATCACTTCTAATTATTATTATATACGAATTAGCAGTAAGGTCACAGTGGCAAATTTCTTTTCGTTATCAAAATAAAACCAAGTCGAATGTTGTTGGTGTTTAAGCATCACCTTTTGTCACATTAGACATTATACATCACTGGGGCAACTTTATATTTACAAGCACTTATCTTAAATTCTAAAAAAAACTTCTGTAGCTGTTAACTGGTATGTCTTCTATCATGGTACATTTATAAATTCCATTGTTTTTATATCAATGTGGTATAGAACCTTACCCGATATACATCGTACCTCAGTGTTTAGTGAACCATACCCGATATACATCGTACCTCAGTGTTTAGTGAACCATACTCGATATATATCGTACCTCAGTGTTTAGTGAACCATACCCGATATACATCGTACCTCAGTGTTTAGTGAACCATACCCGATATACATCGTACCTCAATGGTTAAGATTTTTATGAAGCATAAATCCTGATTGCACCAGTATAGTTTTATAAATTGATACTTAATCTACAAAATCAGATTTGTTGCCGAAAACAAAAACGTATTATAGAACACTTGATTCAGGTAAGTAAATTTGCATAGAGAGTTTCATATTACACCGGCTGTAAGGACTTATAGTACAACTTCAGAGTATATCCTTCCCATCAAGGTAACAAAAAAATGTTCTCTTCACTGATCCGGTTTGCTTCACCTGAAATCAAATCCACACCTCATAAATAGTCCAATTCAAACATGAAAGATAGAGTCGAGAAAGAATCGTAAGATCTGCATTCATCAGGAAATCAGATAAACATGTCATCTCTGCCGACGCGTGCTCCTGTTGGTGTAATACAAGGCCATTCATTATACATATGTACAATACAGAAGTAAAGCACGTATTTATCCTTTATCCTGTATCATATAATATATATTACTGAGTTGACATGGAAACGGCTACGTAAGTTTGATTAAGACTTGATAAAAATCATTACGATATAAGAAGTAACCTAACCCGATATCAGTTATCATGTTGTATTAATGGTTAATAAGTCCATCCTAAAAAGGTAATATCTTGTGTATAATCTGTAAGAAACCTCCGAAAGGCAGGTGTACAGGGACGCCAGTCAGACAGGTAGCAGGTGTCAGATTTGTTATGGTGATAAATGACTTCACCAATAGACTGGGTTCGTTTTTTGTACCCCACGTTTATGATAGAAATGATACCGTATTGAAGATACTCGACACATACAAATGTATCCAATGTCAAACACTTTAGGTTATACAGGACTTCTGTAGTATCCTCCAGGGCCCTTATTTGATAATCTGTTGTCAGTATAGTCGTACCTTACTCAATGTCATTATATAACACGAGTAAGGTTTATATCAGACATACCCTTACTCAATGTCATTATAATACACGAGGTTTATATCAGACATACCCTTACTCAATGTCATTATAATACACGAGGTTTATACCAAACTTACCCTTACTCAATGTCATTATAATACACGAGGTTTATATCAAACTTACCCTTACTCAATGTCATTATAATACACGAGGTTTATATCAGACTTACCCTTACTCAATGTCATTATAATACACGAGGTTTATACCAAACTTACCCTTACTCAATGTCATTATAATACACGAGGTTTATATCAAACTTACCCTTACTCAATGTCATTATAATACACGAGGTTTATATCAGACATACCCTTACTCAATGTCATTATAATACACGAGGTTTATACCAAACTTACCCTTACTCAATGTCATTATAATACACGAGGTTTATACCAAACTTACCCTTACTCAATGTCGTTATAATACACGAGTAAGTTTATATCAAACTTACCCTTACTCAATGTCATTATAATACACGAGGTTTATATCAAACTTACCCTTACTCAATGTCGTTATAATACACGAGGTTTATATCAAACTTACCCTTACTCAATGTCATTATAATACACGAGGTTTATATCAAACTTACCCTTACTCAATGTCATTATAATACACGAGGTTTATATCAAACTTACCCTTACTCAATGTCATTATAATACACGAGGTTTATATCAAACTTACCCTTACTCAATGTCATTATAATACACGAGGTTTATACCAAACTTACCCTTACTCAATGTCATTATAATACACGAGGTTTATATCAAACTTACCCTTACTCAATGTCATTATAATACACGAGGTTTATATCAGACATACCCTTACTCAATGTCATTATAATACACGAGGTTTATATCAAACTTACCCTTACTCAATGTCGTTATAATACACGAGGTTTATACCAAACTTACCCTTACTCAATGTCATTATAATACACGAGGTTTATACCAAACTTACCCTTACTCAATGTCATTGTAATACACGAGTAAGGTTTATATCAGACAACACCCCCCCCCCCCCCCCTCCCCTCCCAAACAAACACATAAAAGGTTTCGTAAAAGAATTGTTTAAACACTTGAACTATCTGCGCAAGTCATTTTATTTTTTTATTTACATTAAGCAAAGAGAAGTAACTCCTATATCAGTAGACTGTGAGAGTTAGAGGCAAAGTGTTTAAAATTATATTATAAATGTTCTACCATATAAGGATTCATTAAACTAAACTAACGACTTAATATTAGTATCATGTCTATAGAAAAACACATTTCGTACTCCAAACGTTTAAAGGGGCATATCAGCGAGGAAGATGTTACAGGTTTAAGCATTTTTTCCAGCTATGAAAAGCTCAACAATAATTTTACTTATTTTTTTAAATCATGTTCTTTTATATGTGATTCTCCTGTCAAATATCGTACATAAAATATGAATAAAAGACGAGATCATTGTTAAAGACAAGCCAATGTTGTTACGTGAGAATAACAGAAAGGTAGAACTCAGCAGCTTAGTGCAAGACATAATTTAAAGATATATATAAAACTAAGCAAGTTACACAGATAGTATACAATTACGTGTGTTTTGTACAAGGTGTTGTAATACTGATAATTACTTACCTTATAACAGCTGTCCCTGAGTAATCCCTTCCTATCAGTTTCTCCAGAATTAATGTTTATAAATCCCACAGTTCAAAGTTCAATCAATCATTCAACAGAATTCGTATAGCTCTACTTGACAATTGTAAACTAGTTCCGATTAAGGGTCATTTATATAGCAGTATAATGTTGAATTTCAAACACGAATAAATATCTTAAAATTTGCACATAAATAGTCATATAATATACAAAATGTTTGTTTGGACATGTCGTGTCTTAAAATCACAAATAATTTGATGTAGATGTTAACCATTTCTTCTATAGAGTTACTTTGTGGTAAGTTGTAGCATGGAATAATTCTAAGTCACAAAAATAACCAAACCTGAAAAATAGCCCAGCTGTCATGCTCACAAGTATCTGTAGCACAGGATAGGAGCATTTATGAATCCACACACTTACTTGAATGAATAAGGCCACCCTCACAGAGGCTGAAAAACATTTATTAATTATGAAAAAGTGATAATAGAAGATTATGAGATGAAATTACTCATATATACCAAATACATATATCAAATATCACTTTGATCAAACATACAATAATAAGCCAATGTGGGGTTAACAAAATAAAAACCGCCAAAAAGACATTGAAAATGTCTCCAGCAGACATTGAGATGTCATTCCCACAGAAGGTTGTTTGACCGGATTTGACTTTATGTAGGTATAAACACATATTTTGTTTTGACCTTGAAATGCAAATGGCGGCTGTGGATGATATTTCATTTCAGCCATTAAAAATGCTCCTATATCATACTGTTAAGATATCTGATTATAGTAAGAACGACATTTTTAAGACAAATTGTCAAACTGGTGAGTTTTGGGTCTTTTTCAGAAATATATTTATCTTTAACCCCAAACTCAACGGATGAACATTTTTTCCTAAAAACAGTCTTCCTGTCATGTCAAGAGTTCTTATTAGTATATAATAAGAGCATTTTTGAAGTTTGAAATACCTTCTTATATGCCACAATTGTGTGATATTATTCACAACCGCCATTTGCATTTCAAGGTCAAAATAAATTCAGTGTTAATACGTATCATTTAGCCAAATCTAGTCAAACCAATGCTCCTACTTTGTGCTTTAGACTCTTGTGAGCAAAACGATATGACTGTTTTGCGCAATAAATGCGATACATATGAGTTAATTATGTCCCCCTGAAACATGCATTTTTCTCATATTTTGTTGTTGAAATTTACAAACAACTGAACAAAATAAATGTCAACAGCATGACACACAGTTTGACATGATACATATAAAAATTCTATCAAGTAACTTCTATGAAATTGCACCCTAGTGGGGATTTATAGCCTTGTAAAACATCAACTGCTTCGGCTGGATTTGCTGTTTAGATGCCCCTTAACAATTTGCCTCTCGTGGTATTTATACTACTTGTCAGATCTGTCAAGTACATTCTCCAACCATCTGGAGTTCTTTAACACACTTATTGTAAACAAGCACTTGTCAATAAACACTTATAAACAAAATATAATGACACACCTCTCTTCTAGAACATTCCAGGTAGGGACTAATTACATATCAGGTCGTCAGAGTAAACCACATACATACATCTATCGTTTCTGTAAGGGTCGTCTCCCTTTAGTCAATGGTTAATATAACACATTCCTCCTTAAAACCAAATTATAAAAAGGAAAATTTCTTTAACTATCAACTCACATATCAATTCCTGATAAAACATCAGCCAAAATATTGTCTTTTCCCTTGATGTGCTTAATATCAAGATCGTGCTCTTGCAAAGCCAAGCTCCGCCTGACAATCCTCTGATTTGTGTTTGTCACTTTCCTAATTAATGTCAAAGGCTTGTGGTCTATATAAACTACCACAGGCAGGGTAGTAGTAAAGATATAGACATCAAATTGATTCAGAGCCGAAATCAATGCCAAACATTTTCTCCCAATGGTAGTATAATTTCCCTGGTGTTTGTCAAACTTCTTCGAGAAATATCAATTGGAGCAGTCAATTTGTTCACCATAGTACCAACACCAACATCGTTATCGGCAACAAAAACAGTTTGAACAGCCTACCAAAATATGTAGCCGTTAAAACCGGCGAGCTTTATAGTATGGCTTTCCATTTTTTTCAAATGCAGGCTTACATTTGTCTGTGCAGATGAATTCTACAGTTTTACTTACAAAGCAGTAAGTGAGTGCTGTAAGAGAATTCTCGATAATATCCAGCTTTACTAGGAAATCTCATCAGCTCTTTGTTTTTCCAGCAGTTGAAAAATATATGATTGCTACTGCTTTAGCCTAGACAGGTTTTACCTGCGCCTGTCCTATAACATGACCTAATAACGCTACAGTTGTATAACAAAACTCACATTTAAGCAAATACACAGTCAATTTCATGATTACGAGTCTTTTGAAGAAGTCGCGAATCCCTGGCGAATGTTCTTCCGAGGTGTCGTGGTGCATAATGACTGTATCCTTCGCAGCCTTCCAGATCTGTTATATACTATATGTCCCATGTTTACGGTCTATAACAGGTACATGGTTATATACTATATGTCCCATGTTTACGGTCTGTTACAGGTACATGGTTATATACTATATGTCCCATGGTTACGGTCTGTTACAGGTACATGGTTATATACTATATGTCCCATGTTTACGGTCTATAACAGGTACATGGTTATATACTATATGTCCCATGTTTACGGTCTATAACAGGGACATGGTTATATACTATATGTCCCATGTTTACGGTCTGTTACAGGTACATGGTTATATACTATATGTCCCATGTTTACGGTCTATAACAGGTACATGGTTATATACTATATGTCCCATGTTTACGGTCTATAACAGGTACATGGTTATATACTATATATGTCCCATGTTTACGGTCTATAACAGGTACATGGTTATATACTATATGTCCTATGTTTACGGTCTATAACAGGTACATGGTTATATACTATATGTCCCATGTTTACGGTCTATAACAGGTACGTGGCTATATACTATATGTCCCATGTTTACGGTCTGTTACAGGTACATGGTTATATACTATATGTCCCATGTTTACGGTCTATAACAGGTACATGGTTATATACTATATGTCCCGTGTTTACGGTCTATAACAGGTACATGGTTATATACTATATGTCCCGTGTTTACGGTCTATAACAGGTACATGGTTATATACTATATGTCCCGTGTTTACGGTCTATAACAGGTACATGGTTATATACTATATGTCCCGTGTTTACGGTCTATAACAGGTACATGGTTATATACTTTATGTCCCATGTTTACCGTCTATAACAGGTACATGGTTATATACTATATGTCCCATGTTTACGGTCTATAAAAGGTACGTGGCTATATACTATATGTCCCATGTTTACGGTCTATAACAGGTACATAGTTATATACTATATGTCCCATGTTTACGGTCTATAACAGGTACATGGTTATATACTATATGTCCCATGTTTACGGTCTGTTACAGGTACATGGTTATATACTATATGTCCCATGTTTACGGTCTATAACAGGTACATGGTTATATACTATATGTCCCATGTTTACGGTCTATAACAGGTACATGGTTATATACTATATGTCCCATGTTTACGGTATGTTACAGGTACATGGTTATATACTATATGTCCCATGTTTACGGTCTATAACAGGTACATGGTTATATACTATATGTCCCATGTTTACGGTCTATAACAGGTACATGGTTATATACTATATGTCCCATGTTTACGGTATGTTACAGGTACATGGTTATATACTATATGTCCCATGTTTACGGTCTATAACAGGTACATGGTTATATACTATGTGTCCCATGTTTACGGTCTATAACAGGTACATGGTTATATACTATATGTCCCATGTTTACGGTCTGTTACAGGTACATGGTTATATACTATATGTCCCATGTTTACGGTCTATAACAGGTACATGGTTATATACTATATGTCCCATGTTTACGGTATGTTACAGGTACATGGTTATATACTATATGTCCCATGTTTACGGTCTATAACAGGTACATGGTTATATACTATATGTCCCATGTTTACGGTCTATAACAGGTACATGGTTATATACTATATGTCCCATGTTTACGGTATGTTACAGGTACATGGTTATATACTATATGTCCCATGTTTACGGTCTATAACAGATACATGGTTATATACTATATGTCCCATGTTTACGGTCAATAACAGGTACATGGTTATATACTATATGTCCCATGTTTACGGTCTATAACAGGTACATGGTTATATACTATATGTTCCATGTTTACGGTCTGTTACATGTACATGGTTATATACTATATGTCCCATGTTTACGGTCTGTTACAGGTACATGGTTATATACTATATGTCCCATGTTTACGGTCTGTTACAGGTACATGGTTATATACTATATGTCCTATGGTTACGGTCTATAACAGGTACATGGTTATATACTATATGTCCCATGTTTACGGTCTATAACAGGTACATGGTTATATACTATATGTCCCATGTTTACGGTATGTTACAGGTACATGGTTATATAATATATGTCCCATGTTTACGGTCTATAACAGGTACATGATTATATACTATATGTCCCATGTTTACGGTCTATACCAGGTACATGGTTATATACTATATGTCCCATGTTTACAGTCTGTTACAGGTACGTGGTTATATACTATATGTCCCGTGTTTACCGTCTATAACAGGTACATGGTTATATACTATATGTCCCATGTTTACGGTCTATAACAGGTACATGGTTATATACTATATGTCCCATGTTTACGGTCTATACCAGGTACATGGTTATATACTATATGTCCCATGTTTACAGTCTGTTACAGGTACATGGTTATATACTATATGTCCCATGTTTACCGTCTATAACAGGTACATGGTTATATACTATATGTCCCATGTTTACCGTCTATAACAGGTACATGGTTATATACTATATGTCCCATGTTTACGGTCTATAACAGGTACATGGTTATATACTATATGTCCCATGTTTACGGTCTATAACAGGTACATGGTTATATACTATATGTCCCATGTTTACCGTCTATAACAGGTACATGGTTATATACTATATGTCCCATGTTTACGGTCTATAACAGGTACATGGTTATATACTATATGTCCCATGTTTACGGTCTATAACAGGTACATGGTTATATACTATATGTCCCATGTTTACCGTCTATGACAGGTACATAGTTATATACTATATGTCCCATGTTTACGGTATGTTACAGGTACATGGTTATATACTATATGTCCCATGTTTACGGTCTATAACAGGTACATGGTTATATACTATGTGTCCCATGTTTACGGTCTATAACAGGTACATGGTTATATACTATATGTCCCATGTTTACGGTCTGTTACAGGTACATGGTTATATACTATATGTCCCATGTTTACGGTCTATAACAGGTACATGGTTATATACTATATGTCCCATGTTTACCGTCTATGACAGGTACATAGTTATATACTATATGTCCCATGTTTACGGTCTATAACAGGTACATGGTTATATACTATATGTCCCATGTTTACGGTCTGTTACAGGTACATGGTTATATACTATATGTCCCATGTTTACGGTCTGTTACAGGTACATAGTTATATACTATATGTCCCATGTTTACCGTCTATGACAGGTACATAGTTATATACTATATGTCCCATGTTTACGGTCTATAACAGGTACATGGTTATATACTATATGTCCCATGTTTACGGTCTATAACAGGTACATAGTTATATACTATATGTCCCATGTTTACCGTCTATGACAGGTACATAGTTATATACTATATGTCCCATGTTTACGGTCTATAACAGGTACATGGTTATATACTATATGTCCCATGTTTACGGTCTGTTACAGGTACATGGTTATATACTATATGTCCCATGTTTACGGTCTATAACAGGTACATGGTTATATACTATATGTCCCATGTTTACGGTCTATAACAGGTACATGGTTATATACTATATGTCCTATGGTTACGGTCTATAACAGGTACATGGTTATATACTATATGTCCCATAGTTATGGTATGTTACAGGTACATGGTTATATACTATATGCCCCATGTTTACGGTCTATAACAGGTACATGGTTATATACTATATGTCCCATGTTTACGGTCTATAACAGGTACGTGGCTATATACTATATGCCCCATGTTTACGGTATGTTACAGGTACATGGTTATATACTATATGTTCCATGTTTACGGTATGTTACAGGTACATGGTTATATACTATATGTCCCATGTTTACGGTCTATAACAGGTACATGGTTATATACTATATGTCCCATATTTACGGTCTGTTACAGGTACATGGTTATATACTATATGTCCCATGTTTACGGTCTATAACAGGTACATGGTTATATACTATATGTCCCATGTTTACGGTCTGTTACAGGTACATGGTTATATACTATATGTCCCATGTTTACAGTCTATAACAGGTACATGGTTATATACTAGATGTCCCATGTTTACGGTCTGTTACAGGTACATGGTTATATACTATATGTCCCATGTTAACGGTCTATAACAGGTACATGGTTATATACTATATGTCCCATGTTTACGGTCTGTTACAGGTACATGGTTATATAATATATGTCCCATGTTTACGGTCTATAACAGGTACATGGGTATATAATATATGTCCCATGTTTACGGTCTATAACAGGTACATGGTTATATACTATATGTCCCATGTTTACGGTCTATAACAGGTACATGGTTATATACTATATGTCCCATGTTTACGGTCTATAACAGGTACATGGTTATATACTATATGTCCCATGTTTACGGTCTATAACAGGTACATGGTTATATACTATATGTCCCATGTTTACGGTCTATAACAGGTACATGGTTATATACTATATGTCCTATGGTTACGGTCTATAACAGGTACATGGTTATATACTATATGTCCTATGTTTACGGTCTATAACAGGTACATGGTTATATACTATATGTCCCATGTTTACGGTCTATAACAGGTACATGGTTATATACTATATGTCCCATGTTTACCGTCTATAACAGGTACATGGTTATATACTATATGTTCCATGTTTACGGTATGTTACAGGTACATGGTTATATACTATATGTCCCGTGTTTACGGTCTATAACAGGTATATGGTTATATACTATATGTCCTATGTTTACGGTCTATAACAGGTACATGGTTATATACTATATGTCCCATGTTTACGGTCTATAACAGGTACATGGTTATATACTATATGTCCTATGTTTACGGTCTATAACAGGTACATGGTTATATACTATATGTCCCATGTTTACCGTCTATAACAGGTACATGGTTATATACTGTATGTCCCATGTTTACGGTCTGTTACAGGTACATGGTTATATACTATATGTCCCATGTTTACGGTCTATAACAGGTACATGGTTATATACTATATGTCCCATGTTTACGGTCTATAACAGGTACATGGTTATATACTATATGTCCCATGTTTACGGTCTATAACAGGTACATGGTTATATACAATATGTCCCATGTTTACGGTCTATAACAGGTACATGGTTATATACTATATGTCCCATGTTTACGGTCTATAACAGGTACATGGTTATATACTATATGTCCCATGTTTACGGTCTGTTACAGGTACATGGTTATATACTATATGTCCCATGTTTACGGTCTGTTACAGGTACATGGTTATATACTATATGTCCCATGTTTACGGTCTATAACAGGTACATGGTTATATACTATATGTCCCATGTTTACAGTCTATAACAGGTACATGGTTATATACTGTATGTCCCATGTTTACGGTCTATAACAGGTACATGGTTATATACTATATGTCCCATGTTTACCGTCTATAACAGGTACATGGTTATATACTGTATGTCCCATGTTTACGGTCTGTTACAGGTACATGGTTATATACTATATGTCCCATGTTTACGGTCTATAACAGGTACATGGTTATATACTATATGTCCCATGTTTACGGTCTATAACAGGTACATGGTTATATACTATATGTCCCATGTTTACGGTCTATAACAGGTACATGGTTATATACAATATGTCCCATGTTTACGGTCTATAACAGGTACATGGTTATATACTATATGTCCCATGTTTACGGTCTATAACAGGTACATGGTTATATACTATATGTCCCATGTTTACGGTCTGTTACAGGTACATGGTTATATACTATATGTCCCATGTTTACGGTCTGTTACAGGTACATGGTTATATACTATATGTCCCATGTTTACGGTCTATAACAGGTACATGGTTATATACTATATGTCCCATGTTTACAGTCTATAACAGGTACATGGGTATATACTATATGTCCCATGTTTACGGTCTATAACAGGTACATGGTTATATACTATATGTCCCATGTTTACGGTCTGTTACAGGTACATGGTTATATACTATATGTCCCATGTTTACCGTCTATAACAGGTACATGGTTATATACTATATGTCCCATGTTTACGGTCTATAACAGGTACATGGTTATATACTATATGTCCCATGTTTACGGTCTATAACAGGGACATGGTTATATACTATATGTCCCATGTTTACGGTCTGTTACAGGTACATGATTATATAATATATGTCCCATGTTTACGGTCTGTTACAGGTACATGGTTATATACTATATGTCCCATGTTTACGGTCTATAACAGGTACATGGTTATATACTATATGTCCCATGTTTACGGTCTATAACAGGTACATGGTTATATACTATATGTCCCATGTTTACCGTCTGTTACAGGTACATGGTTATATACTATATGTCCCATGTTTACGGTCTATAACAGGTACATGGTTATATACTATATGTCCCATGTTTACGGTCTATAACAGGTACATGGGTATATACTATATGTCCCATGTTTACGGTCTGTTACAGGTACATGGTTATATACTATATGTCCCATGTTTACGGTCTATAACAGGTACATGGTTATATACTATATGTCCCATGTTTACGGTCTATAACAGGTACATGGGTATATAATATATGTCCCATGTTTACGGTCTATAACAGGTACATGGGTATATAATATATGTCCTATGTTTACGGTCTGTTACAGGTACATGGTTATATACTATATGTCCCATGTTTACGGTCTATAACAGGTACATGGTTATATACTATATGTCCCATGTTTACCGTCTATAACAGGTACATGGTTATATACTATATGTTCCATGTTTACGGTATGTTACAGGTACATGGTTATATACTATATGTCCCATGTTTACGGTCTATAACAGGTACATGGTTATATACTATATGTCCCATGTTTACGGTCTATAACAAGTACATGGTTATATACTATATGTCCCATGTTTACGGTCTGTTACAGGTACATGGTTATATACTATATGTCCCATGTTTACGGTCTATAACAGGTACATGGTTATATACTATATGTCCCATGTTTACGGTCTATAACAGGGACATGGTTATATACTATATGTCCCATGTTTACGGTCTATAACAGGTACATAGTTATATACTATATGTCCCATGTTTACGGTCTATAACAGATACATTGTTATATACTATATGTCCCATGTTTACGGTCTATAACAGGTACATTGTTATATACTATATGTTCCATGTTTACGGTATGTTACAGGTACATGGTTATATACTATATGTCCCATGTTTACGGTCTATAACAGGTACATAGTTATATACTATATGTCCCATGTTTACGGTCTATAACAGGTACATAGTTATATACTATATGTCCCGTGTTTACGGTCTATAACAGGTACATGGTTATATACTATATGTCCCATGTTTACCGTGTATAACAGGTACATAGTTATATACTATATGTCCCATGTTTACGGTCTATAATAGGTACATGGTTATATACTATATGTCCCATGTTTACGGTATGTTACAGGTACATGGTTATATACTATATGTCCCATGTTTACGGTCTATCACAGGTACATGGTTATATACTATATGTCCCATGTTTACGGTCTATAACAGGTACATGGTTATATACTATATGTTCCATGTTTACGGTCTATAACAGGTACATGGTTATATACTATATGTCCCATGTTTACGGTATGTTACAGGTACATGGTTATATACTATATGTCCCATGTTTACGGTCTATCACAGGTACATTGTTATATACTATATGTCCCATGTTTACGGTCTGTTACAGGTACATGGTTATATACTATATGTCCCATGTTTACGGTCTATAACAGGTACATGGTTATATACTATATGTCCCATGTTTACGGTCTATAACAGGTACATGGTTATATACTATATGTCCCATGTTTACGGTCTATAACAGGTACATGGTTATATACTATATGTCCCATGTTTACGGTCTGTTACAGGTACATGGTTATATACTATATGTCCCATGTTTACGGTCTATAACAGGTACGTGGCTATATACTATATGTCCCATGTTTACGGTCTGTTACAGGTACATGGTTATATACTATATGTCCCATGTTTACGGTCTGTTACAGGTACATGGTTATATAATATATGTCCCATGTTTACGGTCCATAACAGGTACATGGTTATATACTATATGTCCCATGTTTACGGTCTATAACAGGTACATGGTTATATACTACATGCCCCATGTTTACGGTCTATAACAGGTACATGGTTATATACTATATGTCCCATGTTTACGGTCTATAACAGGTACATGGTTATATACTACATGCCCCATGTTTACGGTCTATAACAGGTACATGGTTATATACTATATGTCCCATGTTTACGGTCTATAACAGGTACATGGTTATATACTATATGTCCCATGTTTACGGTCTATAACAGGTACATGGTTATATACTATATGTCCCATGTTTACGGTCTATAACAGGTACATGGTTATATACTATAGGTCCCATGTTTACGGTCTGTTACAGGTACATGGTTATATACTATATGTCCCATGTTTACGGTCTATAATAGGTACATGGTTATATACTATATGTCCCATGTTTACGGTCTATAACAGGTACATGGTTATATAATATATGTCCCATGTTTACGGTCTGTTACAGGTACATGGTTATATACTATATGTCCCATGTTTACGGTCTGTTACAGGTACATGGTTATATACTATATGTACCATGTTTACGGTCTATAACAGGTACATGGTTATATACTATATGTCCCATGTTTACGGTCTATAACAGGTACATGGTTATATACTATATGTCCCATGTTTACGGTCTATAACAGGTACATGGTTATATACTATATGTCCCATGTTTACGGTCTATAACAGGTACATGGTTATATACTATATGTCCCATGTTTACGGTCTATAACAGGTACATGGTTATATACTATATGTCCCATGTTTACGGTCTATAACAGGTACATGGTTATATACTATATGTCCCATGTTTACGGTCTGTTACAGGTACATGGTTATATACTATATGTCCCATGTTTACGGTCTATAACAGGTACATGGTTATATACTATATGTCCCATGTTTACGGTCTGTTACAGGTACATGGTTATATACTATATGTCCCATGTTTACCGTCTATAACAGGTACATGGTTATATACTATATGTCCCATGTTTACGGTCTATAACAGGTACATGGTTATATAATATATGTCCCATGTTTACGGTCTGTTACAGGTACATGGTTATATACTATATGTCCCATGTTTACGGTCTGTTACAGGTACATGGTTATATACTATATGTACCATGTTTACGGTCTATAACAGGTACATGGTTATATACTATATGTCCCATGTTTACCGTCTGTTACAGGTACATGGTTATATACTATATGTCCCATGTTTACGGTCTATAACAGGTACATAGTTATATACTATATGTCCCATGTCTACCGTCTGTTACAGGTACATGGTTATATACTATATGTCCCATGTTTACCGTCTATAACAGGTACATGGTTATATATTATATGTCCCGTGTTTACGGTCTATAACAGGTACATGGTTATATATTATATGTCCCGTGTTTACGGTCTGTTACAGGTACATGGTTATATACTATATGTCCCATGTTTACGGTCTATAACAGGTACATGGTTATATACTATATGTCCCATGTTTACCGTCTATAACAGGTACATGGTTATATACTATATGTCCCATGTTTACGGTCTATAACAGGTACATGGTTATATACTATATGTCCCATGTTTACAGTCTATAACAGGTACATGGTTATATACTATATGTCCCATGTTTACCGTCTATAACAGGGACATGGTTATATACTATATGTCCCATGTTTACCGTCTATAACAGGTACATGGTTATATTCTATATGTCCCATGTTTACCGTCTATAACAGGTACATGGTTATATACTATATGTCCCATGGTTACGGTATATAACAGGTACATGGTTATATAATATATGTCCTATGTTTACGGTCTGTTACAGGTACATGATTATATAATATATGTCCCATGTTTACGGTCTATAACAGGTACATGGTTATATATTATCCCTTGTTGACACAAAGGAAGAAATAATATGTAGTTAGTCTTCGTCATCAATACAAAATAGCACAAGGAAATAAAAAGATAATAGGAGCGAATGACCCCTAGTGCTGACCTCTGATATGAATAGTGATGAGAAACAATTTAATATTTGGGATATCCCTAGTGATTCATTACTTAATTGTATGTTGTGGAGTGTAAATACCCCGGGACGTCTACATTACATTGTGAGAGCACTTTACCTGTTGTTATAACTCTATCAACCTAATTTTTACATCGTCTCGTCTGTTATTGATATGGTAATTAGAGTTTAACCCGATTTGCCATGTCGAGTAGAGCTCTAAGCGCCTCAGATAGTAGGAACCACGCTATAACGGTATTCCTGGTGATTTCAGCATTTCCTTGTTGACAACTTAACATCAGTGGTTAATAAGTAAATGACAGGTGTATGACGTCTTGACCTCAGATAAAATTACTTTCAAAGAGACAGTATATCTATTTTTAGAATTATATCTTAAAATGCAAGCGATGTATATTAAATGATAAACGTGTTGTCGCGTAACAAGAGGAAAACAAATTGATATTTACAAGTTAATTAGAGTGTAATTAGATAAATAGATAATGTCTAACATTTTAATAAAAATACTTCATAAAGTTAGGATTGTTTGGGATAGTTCTTTGATTTACAGTATTTATGTAGGTAGACAAGTACACAGTTCGGTTGATAAATGGACACTGATTTCGTTCCCTGTCAATGCATGTAATATCATGATATCTTCAATACTCAATTGATCATGACAACTCTGCAATTTCGTCATCTATCGTAATCGTAAACATTTCCGAATTTGTAAACAAAAAAAAAAAAAAAAAAATACCGAACGAATCGGGTAAAATAAGTTTGTTGACGTGGTAATGATAACGGGGTACATCAGGTGATATACTGTGAGTCAGTACGAACTGTAACAGAAAGAACAATAATTTCCATTACTAATAAGTGGAGATCGATCTGTACATGATTTTTTCCCGATATCTTTAAGTTGGGGTTGGTTTATATTACGATGTTTATTATAATGGCAGGATATTCGGTTAAACATATACGGCAGGATATTCGGTTAAACATATACGGCAGGATATTCGGTTAAACATATACGTGTAATATACCGGAATTACACACAGAGCTACCATTCCTTACCATTGCTGTCATATGATATATTTAAAAATTAAACGCTTGGTTGGAAACCATTCCATTTATCTGCTCCCAGATTGCATTTTATGGACAATAAATACAATCTTACACAATCTTATTTAATCTTATGTAATTGTTATTTTTACATTTACATAAACAAAGACGTCCTTTATTTTTCACCCATTACCCTGTATATTCATTTGAAATAGCATCTTTAAATCCAATTCCTAACCTAGATTGGATTCGTAACCAATATGACACACAGTACACAGCCTTGCCGTGACGATGATCAGCATAGCGCCAAAATGACGTCATAGTAACGCAATTGTTCTCAATCAAAATCCTTTTGCGTTTAATTCATTCGTAGCGCATCGCGAAGCATTTCCATGACGTTGATCAAAATAACCAAAAGTACATGTAACGTCATGTGATCTTGACTTCATCTATATACGCTTATATTTACATTTGGATGGCAAAGCCATGATATAAACAAACTAAACAAATTTGCAGTCTATGAGAGTATAACTGACACCCAAAGCGTGACACCATTCTATGCATAACTGACACCCAAATCGTGCATTCAGGTGTTATTCATACGCGACCTGAGGTACGGACGGGATACCCCGGAACTACTTGCAACCAATGTAAACAAATGGCATCATATTATTGCTCATCATGCTATCGGATAGAGTACGAGACCAGAAAACAAATCTTAAAATGTAAAACGAAAATAAAGGTAAGAATGGTTAACAATCACGAAAATGGAAATAAAACAAGATTTAATAAACGCATATGTTGACAGATATTTGTTCCGGGGCCAGAGTGGAAAATCATTACACACCACATTGTTTGCGCGCCACCGCCATCCAGTGTTTGAATGACAAAAATTTTGAAACCCGACACATCATGTTAAATGTCAAATCATAAGAACGAGGCTTCTCTCCGGTCCTACAATAGAACAGTTTCTTCTTCACAAAAGAAAGCATCAAGTGGTGCATTATCGTGGTACCCGTCACAAGCAACGTTGTCGCTGAAGCTCGTCTAACTCCCTCGGCCACTGTCACTTCTCTCATTGGTCGTATCCCTGACACCGGTGCTGTTGTAGCTACTATAAACTGTAATGCTGCTTCCATGCAATCAAAGAACATGTTTACACCTGGTTTTTTGGCGAATTCCACTTCCTCCCACTGCACATTCAACTTTCATAGCTAAACTCTGTCAATGCTGTCAGCCGTTGCGTGCGCGTGGTGACGGGTGAAATTTCCATCCGCAGAATTGTTCCGGATGGTAAATTTTTAAAACAAAATCCGAAATCGTTAACAAACTGAATAATTCATCCGTATATTCTGAAATACTGACTACCAATATTATTGATATTGTTATTAAAATATCTGATGATGTTTTCAGTATTTTTTTAATTATTTCCACGCACTCTTTTTTTTTTTTTTTTTTTGCCAATCAGCACGTGAATCACAATAGGCTGTTCAATTTGTTGACCTCTGACAATGGAAACGTCGGTAAAAGTAAGATTTTAAATTATAATGAAAATTAAAGTTGAAATCGAAAAGAAACTAATATAGAAAACGTAAATATAAGCATTAAACTGTCTTTTTATGGATTATATGGTCTATATAGATGCCAGAGCTTTACAGACAATCATTTCATAATGCGCTAGCGCGCATTATGAAGATTGTCTGCAAAGCTCTGGCATCTATACTGAAACGAAAAAGAAACGCAACTTCAAATTGTAGGTTTAATAAAATAATACTTGTGAGCATTATGTTTAAATTTCATATGTAATAGTTAATATTGAATATTGATGTAACATCCTTTAAATGTTTAGAGATTTTTAAGAACAGGTCACTTTGCTAGAAGGTCATGATTGGTAGTACCCTACGTGAATCCAAGTTGAAATGGCAGCAGTTTTGAAACCGTGCCCTAATATCGTGTGTGTCCTCCTCGAACAGTTATCACATCTCTAATTCTTTGTTGCATTGAGTTCATCAGGGCATTGACTTTCCGTATTGGAATGTTATTCCATTCTTGGACGAGTGCATTTGCTAACTGAGGGAGGGTATTTGGGGGGTTACGGCGATTTCGAATTCTTCTGTCTAATTCATCCCACAAATGCTCGATTGGGGACAGGTCGGGGCTATATGGAGGCCAATCTATAGGAACAATGTTCTGTGTCGCAAGAAAGTCTCTACAGACTCTTGCAACGTGTGGTCTCGCGTTATCTTGCTGAAAGGTTAGATGATGCTGCCTAACAAACGGCACAACATGGGGCCTAAGGATCTCATCCCGATAGCGTACGGCCGTTAAATTCCCATTGACTATCACCAAAGGCGTCTTCAAACCATGGGAGATTCCCGCCCAAACCATAACTGATCCACCCCCAAATCGGTCGTGTTCCAAAACACAGGCGTCAGCAAAACGTTCGCCTCGACGCCGGTACACACGTTGACGGCCATCTGCTCGAAATAACGTGAATCGAGATTCATCGGTGAAGAGCATAGACCTCCAACGTCTCATAGGAAAACGTCTGGGCATATGTGCCGTTGCCCATTGCATACGACGTGCTCGACGTTGCGGTGTTAGTGGTAAACCAACGTACTGTCGCCTTGCACGCAAATTAGCCTCACGCAGTCTGTTGATCACTGTTTGGGGATGAATTCGACGGTTATGATTACCAATCGTATTCCTTGCCGTTTCAGCGGCCGTTAATTTCTTGTTACGCAGGTGTGCCAACCTAAGAACCCGGTCTTGACGTCGCGACGTTACGCGTGGACGTCCTGATCTCGGCTGGTCATCGACTCTTCCTGTTGCGTTAAGACGTGAAACTAATCGACTAATAGTCGATTTGTGAACTCTGAATTGTCGAGCGACGTGAAGTTGCGTGTTCCCTGCCAGAAGCATCGCTATAGCACGTCCTCTATCAACCTTTGATAACCGTGGCATAATTGTAAAAGGAATTATTGTTTGCAAAAGTATTGGCGATGATGTGGCTCAATGTTAGTGATGAATTGATACTGGTTTGAATGAAAAAAGAACGCATATGTTTGTACAGGCACGGTTTTTGATGTTTTTACCGCGCCGGAAGTGCATAGGTCTCTAGTCACACTTGGGTGATTTTGAAGATTGGTATGGGTGTTAGGCAGGGTGCATGTTTATTTCTGCGATTTTTATACAGATATGTATATTTAATACAAAATTAATCACAATTTTCCATGTTGCGTTTCTTTTTCGTTTCAGTATATATAGACCATATAATCCATAAAAAGACAGTTTAATGCTTAAATAGATATGCAATTCAAGAACAACACTGATGCAATGAGAGACTGCGGCGTCAAATATAAATATTGATAAAAATATTAATATTTATTACATTTTTACCAGTGAAATATCAAAAATTATTCATTCTGTAAAAGTGATATTTTTCACTAGTAGAAAAATATCACTTTTGCTGATTTGACCAATCAAATTCATGATTAGAAAATACCAAAATAATTGACCAATCAGAAAGCCCGACATATATGTCAGCACCTGGACAGGGGGAACTACTGTTTTTGTTTACAAATTATTGCTGTAGGCCTAGTTAGCATACGGGGTAGGTTTTTCGTTAATACAAAATGTAATACACAGAATATCTAACAGTGTCTTCAGTAATACCAAATATATTTCACTCGTGTGGCTAATATTTTGATATTTTTCACTCGTGCTGCGCACTCGTGAAAAATATCAAAATATTAGCCCCACTCGTGAAATATATTTGGTATTACTGAAGACACTGTTAGATATCCTCTATATATAAAATTTTTAATAAGTACATAAATAGCAATAAGTTTAAGTAGTATAACTGGCCGTGGCTTCACACTCAAGTCCGACTGTAATTCAATCACGGCACCATGAGACAACTCGTTTTGTGTATTTGTATACATTATTTAGATTGGACTTTTAAATGGCTGTCTATTTTAATGATGCGAGGAAACTGTGTCTTCGATGTTGCTATTACATGTCTGATATACAGTTTCATAACAAATATGTATCTCGATATTATAGGCCGGGAAGTCACTAGACTCCTATATCATAGATATCAATACAATGTTTGTCATCAAAACAGCATCGACCTTTAACTTTCTAGTACAATCACAAATATTTTTGTTCGATTGGATATTTACATATTGAAAACATTTTGCGGATAGATTTGACCTATCAGACAACATAAACTAAGGAATCAACAGAGCATGTTTTCATGTTATACCGCTGATGAGGAAGTTAAGGATCAGTTTACGGACGGAAGTATACCACCTACACACCTATCTACCGTTTAGAAGGTCGTACGTGGCCGATTTTGTGTCCTTACTCATTTAATACAGTCATCGTTTTCATACACAATGTTACTGGCGTGTTGTTTACAAGATGTCATGAGATAAATTGACAAACAGAAAAAAATCTTTATATTTGACCTGTAATTGCAACACTTTGACATTTTAATGTCTGGAAGTAAAATATTCCCTCGGAAAATACTTATGCAACATCCCAGCATGTTTAAATTCCCCAAAACTACAGCATGAATAATGCTTATATTAGTATAAGAAGCAGTAACTTATTTTAAAGACATCAGAATTAGCGGCGTGTCACAAAACAATACTACCCGTCAATATGCTGACACGGAAGGTAAAATGGTTATAGACATAATTATAATGAAAATATATATCTCTGTCTCTCTGTAAATATATATCATGTAAATATATATCTCTGTAAATATACATCATGTAAATACATATCTCTGTAAATATACATCATGTAAATATATATCATGTAAATATGTATATCTGTAAATATATATCATGTAAATATATATCTCTGTAAATATATATCATGTAAATATATATCATGTAAATATATATCTCTGTAAATATATATCATGTAAATATATATCATGTAAATATATATCATGTAAATACATATCTCTGTAAATATATATCATGTAAATATATATCTCTGTAAATATATATCTCTGTAAATATATATCATGTAAATATATATCTCTGTAAATATATATCATGTAAATACATATCTCTGTAAATATACATCATGCAAATATATATCATGTAAATATATATCTCTGTAAATATATATCATGTAAATATATATCTCTGTAAATATACATCATGTAAATGTATATCTCTGTAAATATATATCTCTGTAAATATATATCATGTAAATATATATCATGTAAATATATATCTCTGTAAATATATATCTCTGTAAATATATATCATGTAAATATATATCTCTGTAAATATATATCATGTAAATATATATCTCTGTAAATATACATCATGTAAATATATATCATGTAAATATATATCTCTGTAAATATATATCATGTAAATATATATCTCTGTAAATATACATCATGTAAATGTATATCTCTGTAAATATATATCTCTGTATCTCTGTAAATATAAATCATGTAAATATATATCATGTAAATATATATCATGTAAATATATATCTCTGTAAATACATATCATGTAAATATATATCTCTGTAAATATACATCATGTAAATATACATCATGTAAATATATATCATGTAAATATATATCTCTGTAAATATATATCTCTGTAAATATACATCATGTAAATATATATCATGTAGATATATATCTCTGTAAATATATATCATGTAAATATATATCTCTGTAAATATATATCTCTGTAAATATACATCATGTAAATATATATCTCTGTAAATATATATCATTTAAATATATATCTCTGTAAATATATATCATGTAAATATATACCTCTGTAAATATATACCTCTGTAAATATATATCATGTAAATACATATCTCTGTAAATATATATCATGTAAATATACATCTCTGTAAATATATATCTCTGTAAATATATATCATGTAAATATATATCTCTGTAAATATATATCATGTAAATATATATCTCTGTAAATATATACCTCTGTAAATATATATCTCTGTATCTCTGTAAATATAAATCATGTAAATATATATCATGTAAATATATATCATGTAAATATATATCTCTGTAAATATACATCATGTAAATACATATCTCTGTAAATATATATCATGTAAATATATATCTCTGTAAATATATATCTCTGTAAATATATATCATGTAAATATATATCTCTGTAAATATATATCTCTGTAAATATATATCTTGTAAATATATATCTCTGTAAATATATATCATGTAAATATATATCATGTAAATATATATCATGTAGATATATATCTCTGTAAATATATATCATGTAAATATATATCTCTGTAAATATATATCTCAAACAAATTTATCATAAAAACAGGCAATAGTATAAAAAACACTAAAACAAAAATTATACATGTATACCAAATTACAAGACATGCAAGTTCAAGTTCAAGTTCAAGTTCATTTATTACTTTGAGTCTTACGACTCATCAGTGTAAACATATGATATACAGGATATTTACATATATACAAAATGTTAAATTGGCCACAGGAGAATGAACAAAGCAATAATATGATATAATAGTAACATCAATCAATATTATTATTACAATATATATATATATCTCATGCTTGTGATCGGCACTTATTTGCCGCTAATTACAGATTACATTACAAGACATGCAGGATAGCACAGCAAACCGTGCGAGTGTTAGTCAATTGAATCCGTACTACGATGTATTTTGTTTATAACAATGGTATGACGTGTCTAGTCATCTTTCATTATACACTGTATTCCACAGCATAAATAAGTAATTGTCACAGCTTATTATGTTTCTAAATTGAAACAAAAATTTATATCTCGATGGCTTTCCCTCTGTGTTAACATTTACGTTATTGATTTGGAGATTTTGATAACGATACAACAGACAGAAACAAACGATAGACGAAATCGTAAACAAACGAGTGGACGAAATCGTAAACAAACGAGTGGACGAAATCGTAAACAAACGAGTAGACGAAATCGTAAACAAACGAGTGGACGAAATCGTAAACAAACGAGTGGACGAAATCGTAAACAAACGAGTGGACGAAATCGTAAACAAACGAGTGGACGAAATCGTAAACAAACGAGTGGACGAAATCGTAAACAAACGAGTGGACGAAATCGTAAACAAACGAGTGGACGAAATCGTAAATCTAAGGGAAAAAACGAGTGGACGAAATCGTAAATCTAGGGAGAAAACGAAGGCAAAATATTGACATGAACATAATTAACATTGATGAATGTAATGGCTAATTTGATCAAAGCTATAATATTGACGACATGGAGTTACGTATATGTGTCTTTTAAACTATACGTTAACATAAAGTATGGGGCAAATCAAGAAAATAAAACAAAAATATTTCATATTATTGTTTCACGTCTTAACAATTGTTTTTAAATGTCACATTCATATTTTTATGATTAAACCTATGTTGCTGTCATGTGATTGTTTCCTTCCAAATATATTGATAATTGATTTAAACATATTTTATTTGCATCCATATATACAATAGGATTGGACACACGTTGTCCAACTGATAAGAAGCCCTTCCCAAAAAGAATTTATACAATTCAATCATGAACAAGATGGCATATTTGCATATTTACATAACGTTTTTTATTGTTTTTATACTTTTTTTCGTATATTTTTTTTTTTTTTTTGACACATCGAGTAGTCGTATGTTAAGTGAGTACTTTATAGTGAACGTTCATTCACAAATTGGGAAGAAGGCCAGGAAAAAGGAAATTATCAAATATTATCACTGAAACGAAATCCAGCGTAAATACTTGGGAACCCAACTTCAAAGTATGTAGATATTTGGTTATAAAAGATAACGCTGCTGACTTTAATTTTCTTCTTCCTTTCAGGAAATCCCCATTTTACATTCCATGATTCTATGCTACATCGTAAGTGTAATAGAGGCTTCTGACTGTGTTGGAAGTCGATACCCAGAAGAACCCAGATTCAGCGAGGTGAAAGACGAATATATGGATCGCGCATTCGGTCCACTATTTCATATGCTGCGAACTGATGAATCACCGAACATCAAGGAAATTGGATTAAACAGTGAAAATGTCTTCAGTCAATCTAAAAACAAAAAATGTCCGGAAAGAATAAGTCCGGAATCGATAAAAAACGGCCAGCTATCAACTTGTCCCTCCGACTATAAGTTTACATACGACGAAGATCGGTTACCTAGAGTCATTCCTTTTGCTGTGTGTAGGTGTCCACACTGTGTACCTGTAGATGGCTGTGACGACAAGTGTAGGGAACAAACCACGTGTCGGCCTGTCTACACGTACAAAACCATATATCGGAAACAATGTACTTCACGTGGCATCTATGAGTGGATCAGTGATATTGTAAAAATTCCAGTCGCCTGTACATGTAGTGTGAAACACAAACCGAGGTCATAACATGTCGAAGAATACTCAGTCGGAAAGATACGGGTGAGTGGTAAATCTCAGGAGTATTTGGTGACCCTCAAAGACGCCAGTGGGGAGCCTCATCCCCACCCTTATGACCACTGTAACCTTTGTGGGTGTCGCACCTGCCATACATGTGTTATACATATTAGTGAGATTAACGGTTATTTGAAGTATTGCGTTCCAGATTTATTTATTTGTGATTTTGTAATTTGTATTAACCAACATCCAGGCCATTTTGTATTACGTTTCCAAATACATATTTCGACATGGAAGATGGTTTGTTGATTTTCTCGTGAAATACAACATCCACCAAATACTATTGTAGTGTATATGTGTGAAATGCATTCCTATAATTTGAACGTACATGTACTTGCATCAGGTAAAACAATATGGTTTTTTTTGTTCTATGCATGCCATGAGAGCGATTTTAATTTTTTATCTGTTGCTAAGTAATACTTTAATTATTTTACCTACAATTTTCCATGGATGCTACCATTTTCTGAGTACGTCCTATGAATACAATGCTTACTAACTAGGGCCTTTAAGGTGCTCAGTACATTTGCGCTGAGAAAGATTTGCGAAATAAACAAACGGTTTGTAATCAATGATAAACCCCTCTACAAATGTTATTATATTAGATGATAATGAATATTTATGGTGGCGTAACATGGGGAGTATAAGTGTCATGATCCACTTTTATAAAAGGTTTATAGCAGTGTGGTGATTAATGTAGAATCCGTGTTAAAATGGCACGCCAGTTTAAAAAAAAACAACGTGATATTTCAGGTAAACGTTTAGCCTTTCCCAAATCAAGTATGTTACGAACGACAATTTATGATATAAGCTCTATTGTAATATTTGAAAACAAGTTTGAATTTTTGAGAAAAATCACTTAATGACATAAAAAGAAGCATGTTGCCTTTGGGTACGTTGATGTTACTTACGACTCGGTGAATAACGGCTGTATGACTTATATACTTAACGTATATCAGGGTCAGTTCTTCATCGCTCAAAATGTCGCTAATTACATTATCCTTTTTATAGTTTTATAGTTTTATATTTTATCAAAATTTACCTCATTACTGTATGTGTACATGCTTTATGCTTTTATACTATTACATGTATACACTTGTCCATTGATAATATTTGTATTCTGTGTTGAGGAATCAATGTTTACAACGGAATATTTACATAAACTGTGACCTGATGTCTTGTCTACAACGGAATATTTACGTAAACTGTGACCTGATATGACGGAATATTTACATAAACTGTGACCTGAAGTCTTGTATACGACGGAATATTTACATAAACTGTGACATGATGTCTTGTTTATGACGGAATATTTACATAAACTGTGACCTGGTGTCTTGTCTACAACGGAATATTTACATAAACTGTGACCTGATGTCTTGTTTATGACGGAATATTTACATAAACTGTGACCTGATGTCTTGTTTACAACGGAATATTTACATAAACTGTGACCTGATGTCTTGTCTACAGCGGAATATTAATTTTCGTTATATAGAATGTCCTTTTTATGCACATGGGTATTGAATAAGTACATACTTTTGTGCCGCATACACTGTAGGGTATTTATACATTAATACATTATATAGGGTATTTAATGCTACGGTATTGACACACATGCATTGTAGCTTTTCCATATAACATGTTAACACTATTTTGCGTTACAAAAATAAAATATTTCATATAAAAATCTACTTTTTATTATTTTTGTTATATAAAGTAGTATGTAATGATAACTTTACTCATTGTAGATATTTTGTCTTCTATATGACCAAGACCCTTAAATCTACATCTTCAATCAATTTTTCATATGACCATTCAAACTCATTCAGTAGTGGAAGGAACCACGAAATAACCAGTACCTTTAACGTAGGAACACTGGTTTTGTCTCTCGGTGTTGTCAGCTGAGAAAGTGATTATCCATGAAATCGATCCTGATTGACGTGGCGGATGACATCGATGGCGGATACGACACTTACTCTTCAGGAAAACATGATCTTGTTCTGCTTGTATTGTACATGTTTCAATAATAATAATTATATGTCGTGTATTTGTATAATGGATGCGTTGGTATAACACTAAGAGATTGAACTAAACATAGTATCCTTAAACGGATATCATACACTGGGAGATTGAACTAAACAGAGTATCCTTAAACGGATATCATACACTGGGAGATTGAACTAAACAGAGTGTCCGTAGATGGATATCATACACTGGGAGATTGAACTAAACAGAGTATCCTTAAACGGATATCATACACTGGGAGATTGAACTAAACAGAGTATCTGTAGACAGATATCATACACTGGGAGATTGAACTAAACAGAGTATCCGTAGACGGTTATCATACACTGGTAGATTGAACTAAACAGAGTATCTGTAGACTGATATCATACACTGAGATATTGAACTAAACAGAGTTTCCGTAGACGGATATCATACACTGGGAGATTGAACTAAACAGAGTATCTGTAGACGGGTATCATACACTGGTAGATTGAACTAAACATAGTATCCGTAGACGGATATCATACACTGGTAGATTGAACTAAACAGCGTATCCGTAGACGGATATCATACACTGGTAGATTGAACTAAACAGAGTATCCGTAGACGGATATCATACACTGGTAGATTGAACTAAACAGAGTTTCCGTAGACGGGTATCATACACTGGTAGATTGAACTAAACAGAGTATCTGTAGACGGATATCATACACTGGTAGATTGAACTAAACAGAGTATCTGTAGACGGATATCATACACTGGTAGATTGAACTAAACAGAGTATCCGTAGACGGATGTCATACACTGGTAGATTGAAATAAACAGAGTGTCCGTAGACGGATATCATACACTGGGATATTGAACTAAACAGAGTGTCCGTAGACGGGTATCATACACTGGTAGATTGAACTAAACAGAGTATCCGTAGACGGATATCATACACTGGGAGATTGAACTAAACAGAGTATCCGTAGACGGATATCATACATTGGTAGATTGAACTAAACAGAGTATCCGTAGACTGGTATCATACACTGGTATATTGAACTAAACAGAGTATCCGTAGACAGGTATCATACACTGGTAGATTGAACTAAACAGAGTATCTGTAGACGGGTATCATACACTGGGAGATTGAACTAAACAGAGTATCCGTAGACGGGTATCATACACTGGTAGATTGAACTAAACAGAGTATCCGTAGACGGATATACACTGATAGATTGAACTAAACAGAGTTTCCGTAGACGGATATCATACACTGGTAGATTGAACTAATACACTGACAATCTAGAACGATATTATTACGCTCGTGAACACGTGTCACGTCTACTGTTACTGTAGATAGGAATAAAGCTAACAAAGATAAGTGTTGACAGAATACGGAAATCTGGAGGTTTTTAATAGTTAGAAATAATATGTCAAATTAGAATGAACGAATCGGGGATAAGTTTTTAGATTCAACAGTGCAATGCCGGTTGTCTGACGAATGGCTGTTTTTGTTGTGTTCTCTTGACGTTAATCTATTGAATGGAATTGCACACAGAAAGCTTTTTATTTATTTGATGTACAGATATTATTATTTTTTTTTGCAACTAAAGTCTCTGCTTCCAGTTAAATTTTAGATAAGGTAAAGGTTGGATATCGTAAAAGGATCTTCCAAATCTAAACACCCACATGCAATGTTTCGATATTTTTTGAGCTGGGAAGTTGAACTATTGTACTAGGAAATGATATACACAATGTCTGTTTAAACCATGGTTCATAAATCATACGCTCATAAAGTCAGTGGTTACATTTACCCAAGCTAAACGTTGTCTTAGCTGACTATATATAACTTTATTTTTTGGTGATGTGTAGGTAAGCCAATATAGAAAAAATAGGTGGTATGTTTACTATTGTTAAAGCAACGAATTAATTATATTGCACACGAAGAGCTATTTACATGTATAGTGTTCCAGGTGTCATGTACCGTATTTAAGCATTTAGACAATGATTTTGACAACATTCCTTTACTAAGTATTTGATAACTCTACATTGTACATATAATGAGACAGGGCGATACGGAAATAAGGAAGGTCGGAACGTGTATATTGTAGTGAAAATCGGGGGAGTTATCTCCCTTGGTTGGAGCTCATTCCGCACGTGAGCTAGTATAAAATCCCGCGGGGTGTCAGAGAGCGGTCTCTTTGATCCTGAACCCTGCAATGCACACATACAGCCACTAAACGTGAGTACTCGTCACTGTATTGTATGGGTTTTGGGATACGGGAGCATTCATTAGTCTACTAGAGAAGGCTGGTGAGAACCCTACACCAGTTTTCTCTACACTGGTGTCAGAAGTGGGATAGGTTCAGCGAGGATGTAGACGACGTAGTCCCCCTTGCTCATCGCAATTTCTGCCCCCAGGAAACCCAGGAGCTCCAGGGGAGTATCAAGCGGGCGACAGCCTCACATTTGGATGCAACCTCCTCAGACGAGGACGAGGACGACTCTGACAATGAGGGAGACCCCTCAGGAAGACCTGACACAGTCGTTAACTGGATGGAAGGATTATCCAGTGAGACCCTGGGTAAACAACAAACCCAGGACCCCTGCATAGCGCCAGTCTACCACTGGTTAGACCAGAACATCGAACCGACAGAAGGAGAACTGTTCTCGTATGGTCGATCCGTGAAAGCTTTGTGGTTGCTACGCGCCATGTTATCCATCAGGCAGAGAGTGCTGTACGTCGTTCCAGAGGGACACCAACGTCCCAGGGTGGTTCTCCCACAACAGCTCCAAGCGATGGCCTTGACCTGTGCCCATGATCACACCGTAGGGGGCCATATGGGGGAGAACAAGACCTACAAAAGACTGAAACACCATGTCTGGTGGCACACAATGAGGTTGGATGCTAAACTGCATGTCCGTTCCTGTACCACATGTACCCGCAATAAGAAAACTAGGAAGCCTAGAACGAGCTTAGGAACCTTCCACGCAGGTTTCCCCATGGAGAGGGTCCATGTGGACATACTGGGACCTTTCACACCCAGCAAAGCCGGAAATCGATACATCTTAATGATGGTAGACCAGTTCACTAAATGGGTCGAGTTGGCCGCGCTCCCGAATCAGTCCGCGGAAACCATCGCGTATAGTTTTGTCGAACAGATCCTGTCCACATTCGGGTGTCCTCTCCAGGTACACACAGACCAAGGCAGTAATTTTGAGAGTCAGCTATTCACCGAGCTGTGTCAACTGCTAGAGATTACCAAAACCCGCACAACACCCTACCACCCGAGCTCAAACGGACAGGTGGAACGCCTCAACCGGACAGTACTGCAGATGGTGAGATGTTGCATACAGGGACAGGATGATACTTGGGACTACTACCTCCCAATGATCAAGATGGCTATGCACGCAACTGAGAACAGAAGCACGGGATTCACCCCAAACATGCTAATGCTGGGACGGGAGGTGTTTCAGCCTTTGGACCTGATGGTGGGTTCACCACCGCCTAAGGCGGAGACGTCCCACCAATGGGTCAGGCACCTCACCGAGTCATTTTCCCGTATACACGAACTAGCTCGACAACACCTAGGACGCACACAGCGCCGACAGAAGAGAGATCACGACTCAAAACTGACAGAGAACATATTTCGGGTAGGAGACATAGTATACAAAAGAGATTCATCCACCAAGGTCGGGAGGAGCTCCAAGCTCAAGCCGCCATGGCTGGGACCATATCTAGTGGAAACATGCAAACACCCAGTCTACAAGATCAGGAACCGAAGAGGGGCCAAGTATTGTCACCACGATCGCTTAAAGCTCTACGCGGGGGATACGTTTCCCATATGGCTACGCCGCCTAAGACACAACCTCCTACCGGAGGCCGCGTACGATGATCCCTCGCGGACGGAAGTACCCTCGGACGAGGAGGACATAAACCCGTGTAACGCGAGTTCAGGAGAGGACAACGACGCTCCGACGGCGAGTCGTGGGGGGAAACACCCCGGAAGCGGTAGTAACACACCGCCAAGTGTGGTGTCCCCGAACAAACCATCAACAGGCCCCGGGGTCTCGAACCGCCCGAATACCGTTGGCTCTCCCGATAGCACTTTGAGGGGGGACCAGAATAAACCAATAACGCGTACGGGGAGACAAACCAGACAACCCCGTAGATTTGACAACTACTTCCTACACTAGGTTATACTACGGGAGGGGGGAAGGTAAGTTAGGCAAGCGAATACAGGTGGTGTGTGTAGGCACAAATGCAGGTGGTGTATAGGAGTATATAGATAGAAAATGCTACTATTCCGATCCATCCAATGCAACTCTCAGTCAATTCTGTTGCAGGACTACAAATGGATATCCTAGAGATACACCACAGGGAAGATGGGCTCGAGGACCTCCTTAGGGAGGTCCAAGGGTTACTAGAACCCGAAGCCCCATTGCCAACGACCCCCAAATGGCCGGTGGATGGGACTTCACCCTCAGGGACTCCACCGTCCACAGGGACGGAGGAGTCCAAAACGTATACAAATCCGACTCCTCAATTGGAGTCGGAGACTTCCTCGTCCCCAGGGCCCGTCGGTGCTCCCCTGGCAGAGGCGGAGAAGACGGACCTTGAGGGCGACAACATTCCCCCTGAAACGTCCGGGGGGGATGCCCCTTCACCAACCCGGGGCCCCACTAAAACACCAAACCCGATATCCACCTTGCCACCGCTTTATAGGAGCTGGAGGTGACGGTGAACCCCCTAAATATCCAAAATAGAGAAATGCCTCCTAGGGTTCCAAATTATTTGTAGAACCTCAAGGGGGCAAGTCTTAAAAGTCTATGTAACCAGTAATGTGCACCCCGGGGTTCCAGTGGAACCTCAGCAGGCAGCATCCCAATTGATATTTATATACTTGATGAAATATCGGAATTCTCTAATTCTCGGAAGGAGGGTTTAGAGTTCAAGGCACTCTGGTGCTGATGGAACTTTAAGTCCCTCAAGGGGGGCGTGCAGTCACACAGAGATCTCTCCTCAATTTGTGGGTCCGAGAGCCTCTGAGGGTGTGCACGCTGCCACAACACCAACAGATTGATAAGGTGTGAGGTTCTATACCTCCAGCACAAGTTCTCAAGGTCACCGCAGGCTCCCCCCTTGAGTATTCAGGTGGAGAGGGAGGAATCTGTGGAGACAGGTATATAGCTTACCTGAGAGACCCTCCCCTGAGAACTAATACATATAATTAAAATTCGACTCAGGTCATCAGGTAGCCATTGGTCACAGAGAGCACACCTCATCTTAAGAGAGGGGGTAAGGAATGGAGTACACTTCTAATATAAGTAGTTTTTTTATCAAGAGTGCTCTCCAATAAAAGGGGGGAGGGAATGGAGTGTCTACACTCCTAGTATTTTTATCCTATGAAACTATCAGTTTTGGTTTAATTGGTTAAAAGACATCTAATGTATATAGGATCAGTTATGGCTTAAGTGTTGCCCATAGAACCGTCGGGTACTGGGACCTACCACTTAGTAGTGGAACCCTCATCCGAGTGGGGCTGGGACTTAACAAGCAACTTAAAGCCTTTCCTAACATAGGGAAATGTAAATATTGTACATATATCAGTTGCACAAATAGTTATTCTTCATCTCAGCAGGTATAATTTCATGAAGTAAGTTGCATTAACCCTCAATAAAATCCCTCCACATAAAACAGTAAATGGTTGTTCAAGGAACCCCTGGGTTTTCTCAGGCTGGGGCCTTCGGAACAACCCCAACTCCCTTAAGTTTGGATATTTAAATATATACTCAGAGTTAAATGTTAGTTAGGAAGTCTGAGGATAAAAACCCTCTGACCGTCGTCTAACACAGCAGTTATATACATAGCTGCTATTAGTAAAACAAAAATAGAATTTCAGAAATTAGGATCTCGGCTATTCTGAAAGAATCTCCCATGTGAGTAACGGTTCCAAAGTGCACCGTTTCCAGTCATGGGAGTTAGACAACAGACATAGGATTAGATCTAGCTTAAGGAGGCCCACACCCTCGTCGTCCCTCGGAAGATCATCAACCCTAGAATCTGGAGCCCTCCATGCCATTGGATCCATGAATGCTAGGACACCCACCAATTCTTCCCAGGGAGTGTACAGAGTCCATGAGGGGGCCTTCATAAAACAGGGAGGAGTGTAGTGAAAATCGGGGGAGTTATCTCCCTTGGTTGGAGCTCATTCCGCACGTGAGCTAGTATAAAATCCCGCGGGGTGTCAGAGAGCGGTCTCTTTGATCCTGAACCCTGCAATGCACACATACAGCCACTAAACGTGAGTACTCGTCACTGTATTGTATGGGTTTTGGGATACGGGAGCATTCATTAGTCTACTAGAGAAGGCTGGTGACAACTAAAGGCTGGTGACAACTAAACGTGTATCCAAGTTGTCATTATATAAAAGTATAAACTGTAACATTCCTCGATGTTGAAGCTAGTCCATGTTAAATCTTATATATTACGTAAAATTCTGAGAGTCTACACTAGTGTTCCGTATCTCATGTGGTTTAAACAGATAAGCTTTAAATCTTAATATAATAAAGAGTAACTTCAAGATAGTCTGAAAGGGAACCACTGTACAAAGCTCATCAAGTAAATACAATTCAAACAAGAATTGTACACTTCCGGTTTGAAGATAATTTTAAATTTTTGAATTCCAAATAGGGTTAAATATAAATTAAGAACAATGACAGGTGCGTTTTCTTTCCGCATGTTGTGAAATACACATGTATAAACATGCTAATAACGTAACTATATGTATCCGATTGTTGTGGATTTTAGTATACAACGATAAGTTGCACGCTACGAACGGAAATGTTCAGTGTTTGGAATGGTACTTAGGTCTATTTTAAGGGATTTATTTTTACCGAGGTACTAATCTAAGTCGTGATGTTGTATGTGAGGAGATATTTTTGACGTCATAGAAATATTACTTTTTATAAACCATTTTAAGTATGCTTCATATTATGGTCCAAAGTCACCAACAGCTAACCTCTAAGTATTTGTTACTACGCTCTGTCTTTAGGGGTGGTTTGTCAATTGTCTATTCGCAGCAAAGTTGCCAGATATGGTATGATCAAGGACATTTACATCTTAACCTTATGTCGGAAAAGTCGATTCCTTAATCATCTGAAGCTGTTTCTGACATGCAATGATATCATAGATTCTAGCACACTATTATTTTATGAACTATTAACTTTTTGTTCAGATTATATTTTCCAACGAGAGTTCCTTTCGATTTTCCCGACACACCTTTCAAGAGATGAGGCACCAATGGCTACTGGTCATTCGTCCTTGTCCCTCACGCCATCCCGGGCTTGTTCCTTACAGTACGCTAACATCAGTTTATAGAAGGGGAACAATAGATATTAAAACAATACTTATTGTTGGTGCCCGGAAGACGACCGGCATTGGTTCATAGCCACATACGCATTGTCCTGCAAGTAAGAAAATCCCAACCATATTTACATCTTAACCTTAACCTTACACCTTTTTAATTAAATGCAAAAATAAAGTGTAATTTAAAGAACTGTTAGTAACAACCATTGGGTACCTATTACACTGTCATAATTATGATATTATAATAGTAAGTCGCGGGGACAGCTAGATAGATACGAGACTATATAGGGAGGACACAATCAGGAGGAAATGCATCATATTTTAATTAAATGTGAAGCAAAATGTCCCTACCATTATAGAAACCTCTCGATAAATTGACATATGCCGCTACCATTTTAGAAACCTTCCAATATATTGACATATCAGCGGTAAAAGCTTAATTGTTCCTTTTACTGTAGAATTGTATGTTATCAGTTAATATTGGTTTGATTGAATATGTTTTGGAGTAAATTTCCTGGAAATTTTAAGTTTCGGTTCTGACAAAGATGTGACCGGACAGAGAAGTGACCGCTGAGGACACCACACCGGTCACGGTAGGACTTGTGATTTACATATCACCAGTGCCCGCTGAGGACACCACACCCGTCACGGTATGACTTGTGTGATGTACATATCACCAGTGCCCGCTGAGGACACCACACCCGTCACGGTATGACTTGTGATTTACATATCACCAGTGCCCGCTGAGGACACCACACCCGTCACGGTATGACTTGTGTGATTTACATATCACCAGTGCCCGCTGAGGACACCACACCCGTCACGGTATGACTTGTGATTTACATATCACCAGTGCCCGCTGAGGACACCACACCGGTCACGGTATGACTTGTGTGATTTACATATCACCAGTGTCCGCTGAGGACACCATACCGGTGACGGTATGACTTGTGATTTACATATCACCAGTGTCCGCTGAGGACACCACACCGGTCACGGTATGACTTGTGTGATTTACATATCACCAGCGTCCGCTGAGGACACCACACCGGTCACGGTATGACTTGTGATTTACATATCACCAGTGTCCGCTGAGGACACCACACCGGTCACGGTATGACTTGTGATTTACATATCACCAGCATGGCAGTAGATTTGTGTTGATGTCGTCGGGTATATACTATTTCTAGTTCGTTAGAAATAATTACATTTCTTTAATGTATGATATTTTCAAAAGCTTTCCTAACGTTGAAAATAGTCCGAAATAAAGTGACCTCATGAGTTTGAAATAGTCATATACAGCGGACTTTATCGTGTAATCAACACACCGCTAAAATCTGTGATAAACAGGGGATATATAGCGAGTGTTAACGTAATATCGATTTTACTCAGATCGATATACATGATACATACCAGGATAATAATTAACAATACTCCTTACCGGCCTATGTCCCGAAGTACAGGTAAAGAGAGCATGTCACGTGCTCTCTTGAATTTATCACACGTTCGGTTCAACTCCGAAAAATCCTTCACACGCATCACAAAGGTATCGCATTGTTAACGAAATATCTAGAAAAACATTCTACATAAGTCAGAGTTCCGCTTTCGACCTTATAATATCAAGAGTTTCGGGCCACACAAGTCAGAGTTCGGCTGTTGTCGTTGTGATATCAAGTGATTTTGCCCCAGGAATCGGAGCAGTAAAGCAGTCCAGAGTTTGAAAGTTTCCTACAGACGCATACAACATGAATTTGAGCATCGAGACAGTCCACATCGCTAACAGGGATAGAAGGATGTCGGCGGCTCATCAATCCACTTTCCTAATGGCCAAGGTAATAAAAGTGGTAATATTACTTCTCTTTATGACAGAGTGGGTTCCAAGGAATTAAAACTGGTTACTAACAGAGTCGATAACAAGGAATTAGAACAGGTTTAAACAGAGTCGGTAACAAGGAGTTAGAACAGGTTAATAACAGAGTCGGTAACAAGGAATTATAACGGGTTAATAACAGAGTCGGTAACAAGGAATTAGAACAGGTTAATAACAGAGTCGGTAACAAGGAATTAGAACAGGTTAATAACAGAGTCGGTAACAAGGAATTAGAACGGGTTAATAACAGAGTCGGTAACAAGGAATTAGAACAGGTTAATAACAGAGTCGGTAACAAGGGATTAGAACAGGTTAATAACAGAGTCGGTAACAAGGAATTAGAACAGGTTAATAACAGAGTCAGTAACAAGGAATTAGAACAGGTTAATAACAGAGTCGGTAACAAGGAATTAGAACAGGTTACTAACAGAGTCGGTAACAAGGGATTAGAACAGGTTAATAACAGAGTCGGTAACAAGAAATTAGAACAGGTTAATAACAGAGTCGGTGACAAGGAAATATAACAGGTTAATAACAGAGTCGGTAACAAGGAATTAGAACAGGTTAATAACAGAGTCGGTGACAAGGAAATATAACAGGTTAATAACAGAGTCGGTAACAAGGAATTGGAACAGGTTAATAACAGAGTCGGTGACAAGGAAATATAACAGGTTAATAACAGAGTCAGTAACAAGGAATTAGAACAGGTTAATAACAGAGTCGGTAACAAGGAATTAGAACAGGTTAATAACAGAGTCGGTAACAAGGAATTAGAACAGGTTAATAACAAAGTCGGTAACAAGGAAATATAACAGGTTAATAACAGAGTCGGTAACAAGGAAATATAACAGGTTAATAACAGAGTCAGTAACAAGGAATTAGAACAGGTTAATAACAGAGTCGGTAACAAGGAATTAGAACAGGTTAATAACAGAGTCGGTAACAAGGAATTAGAACAAGTTGATAACAGAGTCGGTAACAAGGAATTATAACAGGTTAATAACAGAGTCGGTAACAAGGAATTAGATCAGGTTAATAACAGAGTCGGTAACAAGGAATTAGAACAGGTTAATAACATAGTCGGTAACTAAGAGTTAGAACAGGTTAATAACAGAGTCGGTAACAAGGAATTATAACAGGTTAATAACAGAGTCGGTAACAAGGAATTAGAACGGGTTAATAACAGAGTCGGTAACAAGGAATTAGAACAGGTTAATAACAGAGTCGGTAACAAGGAGTTAGATCAGGTTAATAACAGAGTCGGTAACAAGGAATGAGAACGGGTTAATAACAGAGTCGGTAACAAGGAATTAGAACAGGTTAATAACAGAGTCGGTAACAAGGAGTTAGATCAGGTTAATAACAGAGTCGGTAACAAGGAATTAGAACAGGTTAATAACAGAGTCGGTAACAAGGAATTAGAACAGGTTAATAACAGAGTCGGTAACAAGGAATTAGAACAGGTTAATAATATAGTCGGTAACTAGGAGTTAGAACAGGTTAATAACAGAGTCGGTAACAAGGAATTATAACAGGTTAATAACAGAGTCGGTAACAAGGGATTATAACAGGTTAATAACAGAGTCGGTATCAAGGAATTATAACAGGTTAATAACAGAGTCGGTAACAAGGAAATATAACAGGTTAATAACAGAGTCGGTAACAAGGAATTAGAACAGGTTAATAACAGAGTCGGTAACAAGGAATTAGAACAGGTTAATAACAGAATCGGTAACAAGGAGTTAGAACAGGTTAATAACATAGTCGGTAACAAGGAATTAGAACAGGTTAATAACAGAGTCGGTAACAAGGAAATATAACGGGTTAATAACAGAGTCGGTAACAAGGAGTTAGAACAGGTTAATAACAGAGTCGGTAACAAGGAATTAGAACAGGTTAATAACAGAGTCGGTAACAAGGAATTATAACAGGTTAATAACAGAGTCGGTAACAAGGAATTATAACAGGTTAATAACAGAGTCGGTAACAAGGAATTAGAACAGGTTAATAACAGAGTCGGTAACAAGGAATTAGAACAGGTTAATAACAGAGTCGGTGACAAGGAAATATAACAGGTTAATAACAGAGTCGGTAACAAGGAATTAGAACAGGTTAATAACAGAGTCAGTAACAAGGAATTAGAACAGGTTAATAACAGAGTCGGTGACAAGGAAATATAACAGGTTAATAACAGAGTCGGTAACAAGGAATTGGAACAGGTTAATAACAGAGTCGGTGACAAGGAAATATAACAGGTTAATAACAGAGTCAGTAACAAGGAATTAGAACAGGTTAATAACAGAGTCGGTAACAAGGAATTAGAACAGGTTAATAACAGAGTCGGTAACAAGGAATTGGAACAGGTTAATAACAAAGTCGGTAACAAGGAAATATAACAGGTTAATAACAGAGTCGGTAACAAGGAAATATAACAGGTTAATAACAGAGTCAGTAACAAGGAATTAGAACAGGTTAATAACAGAGTCGGTAACAAGGAATTAGAACAGGTTAATAACAGAGTCGGTAACAAGGAATTAGAACAAGTTAATAACAGAGTCGGTAACAAGGAATTAGATCAGGTTAATAACAGAGTCGGTAACAAGGAATTAGAACAGGTTAATAACATAGTCGGTAACTAAGAGTTAGAACAGGTTAATAACAGAGTCGGTAACAAGGAATTATAACAGGTTAATAACAGAGTCGGTAACAAGGAATTAGAACGGGTTAATAACAGAGTCGGTAACAAGGAATTAGAACAGGTTAATAACAGAGTCGGTAACAAGGAGTTAGATCAGGTTAATAACAGAGTCGGTAACAAGGAATTAGAACGGGTTAATAACAGAGTCGGTAACAAGGAATTAGAACAGGTTAATAACAGAGTCGGTAACAAGGAGTTAGATCAGGTTAATAACAGAGTCGGTAACAAGGAATTAGAACAGGTTAATAACAGAGTCGGTAACAAGGAATTAGAACAGGTTAATAACAGAGTCGGTAACAAGGAATTAGAACAGGTTAATAACATAGTCGGTAACTAGGAGTTAGAACAGGTTAATAACAGAGTCGGTAACAAGGAATTATAACAGGTTAATAACAGAGTCGGTAACAAGGGATTATAACAGGTTAATAACAGAGTCGGTATCAAGGAATTATAACAGGTTAATAACAGAGTCGGTAACAAGGAAATATAACAGGTTAATAACAGAGTCGGTAACAAGGAATTAGAACAGGTTAATAACAGAGTCGGTAACAAGGAATTAGAACAGGTTAATAACAGAATCGGTAACAAGGAGTTAGAACAGGTTAATAACATAGTCGGTAACAAGGAATTAGAACAGGTTAATAACATAGTCGGTAACAAGGAAATATAACAGGTTAATAACAGAGTCGGTAACAAGGAATTAGAACAGGTTAATAACAGAGTCGGTAACAAGGAAATATAACGGGTTAATAACAGAGTCGGTAACAAGGAGTTAGAACAGGTTAATAACAGAGTCGGTAACAAGGAATTAGAACAGGTTAATAACAGAGTCGGTAACAAGGAATTATAACAGGTTAATAACAGAGTCGGTAACAAGGAATTATAACAGGTTAATAACAGAGTCGGTAACAAGGAATTATAACAGGTTAATAACAGAGTCGGTAACAAGGAATTAGAACAGGTTAATAACAGAGTCGGTAACAAGGAATTAGAACAGGTTAATAACAGAGTCGGTAACTAGGAGTTAGAACAGGTTAATAACAGAGTCGGTAACAAGGCGTTAGAACAGGTTAATAACAGAGTCGGTAACAAGGAATTATAACAGGTTAATAACAGAATCGGTAACAAGGAATTAGAACAGGTTAATAACAGAGTCGGTAACAAGGAAATATAACAGGTTGATAACAGAGTCGGTAACAAGGAATTATAACAGGTTAATAACAGAGTCGGTAACAAGGAATTAGAACAGGTTAATAACAGAGTCGGTTACAAGGAATTAGAACAGGTTAATAACAGAGTCGGTAACAAGGAATTATAACAGGTTAATAACAGTGTCGGTAACAAGGAATTATAACAGGTTAATAACAGAGTCGGTAACAAGGAATTAGAACAGGTTAATAACAGAGTCGGTGACAAGGAATTAGAACAGGTTAATAACAGAGTCGGTAACAAGGAATTATAACAGGTTAATAACAGAGTCGGTAACTAGGAGTTAGAACAGGTTAATAACAGAGTCGGTAACAAGGAATTATAACAGGTTAATAACAGAGTCGGTAACAAGGAATTATAACAGGTTAATAACAGAGTCGGTAACAAGGAATTAGATCAGGTTAATAACAGAGTCGGTAACAAGGAATATAACAGGTTAATAACAGAGTCGGTAACAAGGAAATATAACAGGTTAATAACAGAATCGGTAACAAGGGATTATAACGGGTTAATAACAGAGTCGGTAACAAGGAATTATAACAGGTTAATAACAGAGTCGGTAACTAGGAGTTAGAACAGGTTAATAACAGAGTCGGTAACAAGGCATTATAACAGGTTAATAACAGAGTCGGTAACAAGGAATTATAACAGGTTAATAACAGAGTCGGTAACAAGGAATTAGAACAGGTTAATAACAGAGTCGGTAACAAGGAAATATAACAGGTTAATAACAGAGTCGGTAACAAGGAATTAGAACAGGTTAATAACAGAGTCGGTAACAAGGAATTAGAACAGGTTAATAACAGAGTCGGTAACAAGGAATTATAACAGGTTAATAACAGAGTCGGTAACAAGGAATTATAACAGGTTAATAACAGAGTCGGTAACAAGGAATTATAACAGGTTAATAACAGAGTCGGTAACAAGGAATTAGAACAGGTTAATAACAGAGTCGGTAACAAGGAATTATAACAGGTTAATAACAGAGTCGGTAACAAGGAATTAGAACAGGTTAATAACAGAGTCGGTAACAAGGAATTAGAACAAGTTAATAACAGAGTCGGTAACAAGGAATTATAACTGGTTAATAACAGAGTCGGTAACAAAGAATTAGAACAGGTTAATAACAGAGTCGGTAACAAGGAATTAGAACAGGTTAATAACAGAGTCGGTAACAAGGAATTATAACAGGTTAATAACAGAGTCGGTAACAAGGAATTAGAACAAGTTAATAACAGAGTCGGTAACAAGGAATTAGAACAGGTTAATAACAGAGTCGGTAACAAGGAATTATAACAGGTTAATAACAGAGTCGGTAACAAGGAATTATAACAGGTTAATAACAGAGTCGGTAACAAGGAATGAGAACAAGTTAATAACAGAGTCGGTAACAAGGAAATAGAACAGGTTAATAACAGAGTCGGTAACAAGGGATTATAACAGGTTAATAACAGAGTCGGTAACAAGGAAATATAACAGGTTAATAACAGAGTCGGTAACAAGGAATATAACAGGTTAATAACAGAGTCGGTGACAAGGAAATATAATAGGTTAATAACAGAGTCGGTAACAAGGAATTATAACAGGTTAATAACAGAGTCGGTAACAAGGAATTATAACAGGTTAATAACAGAGTCGGTAACAAGGAAATATAACAGGTTAATAACAGAGTCGGTAACAAGGAATTAGAACGGGTTAATAACAGAGTCGGTAACAAGGAATTAGAACAGGTTAATAACAGAGTCGGTAACAAGGAATTATAACAGGTTAATAACAGAGTGGGTTACAAGGAATTAGAACAGGTTAATAACAGAGTCGGTAACAAGGTATTATAACAAGTTAATAACAGAGTCGGTAACAAGGAATTATAACAGGTTAATAACAGAGTCGGTAACAAGGAAATATAACAGGTTAATAACAGAATCGGTAACAAGGGATTATAACGGGTTAATAACAGAGTCGGTAACAAGGAGTTAGAACAGGTTAATAACAGAGTCGGTAACAAGGAATTAGAACAGGTTAATAACAGAGTCGGTAACAAGGGATTAGAACAGGTTAATAACAGAGTCGGTAACAAGGAATTAGAACAAGTTAATAACAGAGTCAGTAACAAGGTATTATAACAAGTTAATAACAGAGTCGGTAACAAGGAGTTAGAACAGGTTAATAACAGAGTCGGTAACAAGGAATTAGAACAGGTTAATAACAGAGTCGGTAACAAGGAATTATAACAGGTTAATAACAGAGTCGGTAACAAGGAATTATAACAGGTTAATAACAGAGTCGGTAACAAGGAATTATAACAGGTTAATAACAGAGTCGGTAACAAGGAATTAGAACAGGTTAATAACAGAGTCGGTAACAAGGAATTAGAACAGGTTAATAACAGAGTCGGTAACTAGGAGTTAGAACAGGTTAATAACAGAGTCGGTAACAAGGCGTTAGAACAGGTTAATAACAGAGTCGGTAACAAGGAATTATAACAGGTTAATAACAGAGTCGGTAACAAGGAATTAGAACAGGTTAATAACAGAGTCGGTAACAAGGAAATATAACAGGTTGATAACAGAGTCGGTAACAAGGAATTATAACAGGTTAATAACAGAGTCGGTAACAAGGAATTAGAACAGGTTAATAACAGAGTCGGTTACAAGGAATTAGAACAGGTTAATAACAGAGTCGGTAACAAGGAATTATAACAGGTTAATAACAGTGTCGGTAACAAGGAATTATAACAGGTTAATAACAGAGTCGGTAACAAGGAATTAGAACAGGTTAATAACAGAGTCGGTGACAAGGAATTAGAACAGGTTAATAACAGAGTCGGTAACAAGGAATTATAACAGGTTAATAACAGAGTCGGTAACTAGGAGTTAGAACAGGTTAATAACAGAGTCGGTAACAAGGCATTATAACAGGTTAATAACAGAGTCGGTAACAAGGAATTATAACAGGTTAATAACAGAGTCGGTAACAAGGAATTGGAACAGGTTAATAACAGAGTCGGTGACAAGGAAATATAACAGGTTAATAACAGAGTCGGTAACAAGGAAATATAACAGGTTAATAACAGAATCGGTAACAAGGGATTATAACGGGTTAATAACAGAGTCGGTAACAAGGAATTATAACAGGTTAATAACAGAGTCGGTAACTAGGAGTTAGAACAGGTTAATAACAGAGTCGGTAACAAGGCATTATAACAGGTTAATAACAGAGTCGGTAACAAGGAATTATAACAGGTTAATAACAGAGTCGGTAACAAGGAATTAGAACAGCTCAATAACAGAGTCGGTAACAAGGAAATATAACAGGTTAATAACAGAGTCGGTAACAAGGAATTAGAACAGGTTAATAACAGAGTCGGTAACAAGGAATTAGAACAGGTTAATAACAGAGTCGGTAACAAGGAATTATAACAGGTTAATAACAGAGTCGGTAACAAGGAATTATAACAGGTTAATAACAGAGTCGGTAACAAGGAATTATAACAGGTTAATAACAGAGTCGGTAACAAGGAATTAGAACAGGTTAATAACAGAGTCGGTAACAAGGAATTATAACAGGTTAATAACAGAGTCGGTAACAAGGAATTAGAACAGGTTAATAACAGAGTCGGTAACAAGGAATTAGAACAAGTTAATAACAGAGTCGGTAACAAGGAATTATAACTGGTTAATAACAGAGTCGGTAACAAGAATTAGAACAGGTTAATAACAGAGTCGGTAACAAGGAATTAGAACAGGTTAATAACAGAGTCGGTAACAAGGAATTATAACAGGTTAATAACAGAGTCGGTAACAAGGAATTAGAACAAGTTAATAACAGAGTCGGTAACAAGGAATTAGAACAGGTTAATAACAGAGTCGGTAACAAGGAATTATAACAGGTTAATAACAGAGTCGGTAACAAGGAATTATAACAGGTTAATAACAGAGTCGGTAACAAGGAATGAGAACAAGTTAATAACAGAGTCGGTAACAAGGAAATAGAACAGGTTAATAACAGAGTCGGTAACAAGGGATTATAACAGGTTAATAACAGAGTCGGTAACAAGGAAATATAACAGGTTAATAACAGAGTCGGTAACAAGGAATTATAACAGGTTAATAACAGAGTCGGTAACAAGGAAATATAACAGGTTAATAACAGAGTCGGTAACAAGGAATTATAACAGGTTAATAACAGAGTCGGTAACAAGGAATTATAACAGGTTAATAACAGAGTCGGTAACAAGGAATTATAACAGGTTAATAACAGAGTCGGTAACAAGGAATTAGAACAGGTTAATAACAGAGTCGGTAACAAGGAATTAGAACAGGTTAATAACAGAGTCGGTAACAAGGAATTATAACAGGTTAATAACAGAGTCGGTTACAAGGAATTAGAACAGGTTAATAACAGAGTCGGTAACAAGGAATTATAACAGGTTAATAACAGAGTCGGTAACAAGGAATTATAACAGGTTAATAACAGAGTCGGTAACAAGGAAATATAACAGGTTAATAACAGAGTCGGTAACAAGGAATTATAACAGGTTAATAACAGAGTCGGTAACAAGGAGTTAGAACAGGTTAATAACAGAGTCGGTAACAAGGAATTAGAACAGGTTAATAACAGAGTCGGTAACAAGGAATTAGAACAGGTTAATAACAGAGTCGGTAACAAGGAATTAGAACAAGTTAATAACAGAGTCAGTAACAAGGTATTATAACAAGTTAATAACAGAGTCGGTAACAAGGAGTTAGAACAGGTTAATAACAGAGTCGGTAACAAGGAATTAGAACAGGTTAATAACAGAGTCGGTAACAAGGAATTATAACAGGTTACTAACAGAGTCGGTAACAAGGTATTATAACAGGTTAATAACAGAGTGGGTTACAAGGTATTATAACAAGTTAATAACAGAGTCGGTAACAAGGAATTATAACAGGTTAATAACAGAGTCGGTAACAAGGAATTATAACAGGTTAATAACAGAGTCGGTATCAAGGAATTATAACAGGTTAATAACAGAGTCGGTAACAAGGAATTATAACAGGTTAATAACAGAGTCGGTAACAAGGAATTAGAACAGGTTAATAACAGAGTCGGTAACAAGAAATCAGAACAGGTTAATAACAGAGTCGGTAACAAGGAATTATAACAGGTTAATAACAGAGTCGGTAACAAGGAATTAGAACAGGTTAATAACAGAGTCGGTAACAAGGAATTAGAACAGGTTAATAACAGAGTCGGTAACAAGGAATTATAACAGGTTAATAACAGAGTGGGTTACAAGGAATTAGAACAGGTTAATAACAGAGTCGGTAACAAGGTATTATAACAAGTTAATAACAGAGTCGGTAACAAGGAATTATAACAGGTTAATAACAGAGTCGGTAACAAGGAATTATAACAGGTTAATAACAGAGTCGGTAACAAGGAATTAGAACAGGTTAATAACATAGTCGGTAACAAGGTATTATAACAGGTTAATAACATGAGTCGGTAACAAGGAATTATAACAGGTTAATAACAGAGTCGGTAACAAGGAATTAGAACAAGTTAATAACAGAGTCAGTAACAAGGTATTATAACAGGTTAATAACAGAGTCGGTAACAAGGAATTAGAACGGGTTAATAACATAGTCGGTAACAAGGAATTAGAACAAGTTAATAACAGAGTCAGTAACAAGGTATTATAACAAGTTAATAACAGAGTCGGTAACAAGGAATTAGAACAGGTTAATAACAGAGTCGGTAACAAGGAATTATAACAGGTTAATAACAGAGTCGGTATCAAGGAATTAGAACAGGTTAATAACAGAGTCGGTAACAAGGAAATATAACAGGTTAATAACAGAATCGGTAACAAGGGATTATAACGGGTTAAAACAGAGTCGGTAACAAGGAGTTAGAACAGGTTAATAACAGAGTCGGTAACAAGGGATTATAACAGGTTAATAACAGAATCGGTAACAAGGGGTTATAACGGGTTAATTACAGAGTCGGTAACAAGGAATTAGAACAGGTTAATATGTGGAAGGGGTTAAATAAAAACCGTTGTAATTTTATCTTCCACATTCATATGTCAATTGTCGATTTAATGTGGATGAATACTTTATTATAACAGTAAAAATGCTTCCACATCAGAATCGGATGATTATAGGTAACCTTCAATTTCTAATTTAGTACAAATTGAAAACTGTGATATAATTTTCAAACCGATGTTTTTCCCCAGAACCAATGTGTCTAGTAATATAATGGCATCTTTTAAAAATGATATAGATATAGGACCTTAAATTGGTTTTTATTCCAAATGAAATTATCTGAATAAACATTTTACCATTGAAAGCCTTGACGAGCAAAAATTAAAACGAGTTTCATACAATCTCATATAAAATAAAAACTCATGTAAGATACTTTTAATCATATAACTCAAAAAACTATCCTTTAAAAGTAAAAATGTCGAGGACGAAATCAAACCGAGGCAGCCATTTTGTTGCGCCGTTTTCAGTTTTGATTTTATTTTTCTAGTCAAAAATCTTACTGAAATTGGCACATCTAGGTACCAAGGGGAACCTACTCATTACGTTTGAGAAATACCTCTTCGATACTTTTCAAGAAATGTCGATAACGAAATTCAAATCTCAATATCCAAGATGGTTGCCTGTCGGCCATTTCGTTGTTCTGATCAAAAATCTGAATTCAATTGGCACAAATACCGACCAAGGGAAACCTAAATGTGAAGTCTGAGGAATATTCCTGCAGTACCTTTCAGAAAATAGCAAAAAACAAACTTCAATTCGCAAAATCAAACATGGCCACCTTTCGGCTATTTTATTTTTTCTGATCAAAAATGTAAATTTAATTGGCACAACTAGGAATCAAGGGGAACCTTGAGTTTGAGGAATATTCCTCAAGTCCTTTTCAAGGAATAGTGATAACAACGATTTTTACGGACATGTAGACTACAGACGGACGACAGATGTACAAATGACGGACGACGGACCACTGACGGACGACGGACCACTGAAGGATAACTGAAGGACGACGGACAACTGACGGAAGACGGACAACTGACGGAAGAGGGTCAACTGACGGATGACGGACCACCGACGGACGACAGACGGACAACTGACAGATGACGGACCACTTGCGGACGACGGACCACTGACGGACGACAGACGGGCAACTGACGGACGACGGACAACTGACGGACAACTGACAGACGACGGACCACTGGCGGACGACGGACAACTGACGGACAACTGACGGACGAGGGTCAACTTATGGACGATGGACCACTGACGGACGACATACATACTACTGAAGGACGACACACGGACTACTGACATACGACAGACGGACCACTGACGGACGACAGACGGACAACTGACAGACGACGGACCACTGACGGACGACGGACCATGACGGACGACGGACCACTGACGGACGACAGACGGGCAACTGACGAACGACGGACAACTGACGGACAACGGACCACTGACGGACGACGGACGGACGACAGACGGACCACTGACGGATTTGAACATTCCACCATCTAATGATGTTAGGCTAGATGTCGTTCAAGGGTATATTACACTAGTGACATGCGCAAAAGTATAACACGGGCGAATTCCCTGGTAAAAGGTAGGTTATAAAATAATATGCCAATACCAATATCCGTAAAACATTACAGTAGCTAAATAAGAGAGTAATAAAGAAATTATTTTGTATGTAATGCTTAAAAGATTTTACGTTTGAGGTTTAATTAATATCATACATAGTGAATATTTTGTTTGTAAAGATAAGTTTACCATGAAGGACCTGTTGGCCGTAACACCTGTGTGTGAGAGATAAGATATGACAATTGTGTATTTTCTCTGATAAACATCATATTTTATTGTTTCAATTTATGTGGTTCAAACTTTATATGTATGCAATGCATTGCCATTAGAAAAGAATACCAATTGTAATCCAGCTTAGATGGGACACCCAAATGAAAGTTATTTATAAAACAGCGCCTATCTATTTTCATAATATACTGTGATTATGCACTCAATATTTTACCATATTTGTATAATGCTTTTTCTGAAAAGGTATTATTAATATTATCAAGGATTTAGGACGAAGGCGGTCATCTGTCGACGTATCACGTCACCAGATATCAGATTCCTTGATCACCACAGCAGTACCGACATCCGTCAAATTGCCTAAATTGTCTCCGGTCAGACTTAGCAACCGACGTCACTCCGCTCCCTATACATTTCTAGGAAATATCACAACATTACCAACACGTGCTCTATCAGGTATTGATGCTGTCAATGAAAACTTGTACGGTGTAAACACAAGAAAATTCGCTCTGGATAAAAGACGGGAAAGGTTCCGAATCCAAGAAGAAAGGAGTCGAGCCGATGCGATAATGCCACACAGACGAAAGACGTCCATGCCTTCCATTGACGATATTATCCCATCAATTGGCAAAGCTTCTGGAAATGTACCCCTGAACAGTCAGCGGAGGATACTACAGAGAAACAACTCGGTATACCTGATATATAAATACCTGGTAGATACCAGGGAGAGTTTGTCTACAGAGGTTCAGCTGGAGATAGAGAAACTAAAACACACCAACTCTTAGGGAACTATCATCGAGTGAATGTTGTTCTAAACACAGTGTACTGTTTTGATAAACACGGCAGTATGGATCCCGTCTTGTGACAGTTCTACTTTATGTTGGGATGTGATGTCGTCTCGGGTCGGTTACAGTACGATCCTACATCCTTCAGTTGAATATCGCGGACCAGAATAAAATACCTCCGATATTTTATAAAACTCGCCTGTAGTGGTTTTATGACGGAAGTGATACCCATTATTTGTTCCAAATACAATGACACTTAATATTTAAATAACATTGGAACGTACTGTTTGTTACAGATTAGCTTAGATGCAATCACGGAAGAAATAGATTTACCGAAATAAAAAATAAAAAATACACAAAAACGTGTCGGTGTAGTTTGTACATAGTGTACAGTGTTAATAGATCTGAACTGAGGGAGCAAAGCTTGCTCGACAGTTTAACAGTTTTAGTTCATTCTCTTTACAAACAGAGAAAATCAACATTACATACAATATTGATGTTTACAAACATAGTTTGTAGTATACACTGCATAAAAGTTCGTTCAATACAGGATGGTATATTTAATCATACAATTGTTTGTACACCTAATACACATCGCGATTTGCATGTAGAGTTAAATGTGACACTTAGGTCTGTGTACAGTCAAAAATACATATATATTTTATTTTTGAATGTTTCCTTGTTCGTTTCGTTTGATTTCGTTTCGTTTCGTTTTGCTTTCGTTTCGCACTTTTATTACACAATGTTGATGGTAAGATGGATCCTTCTTTTATTCATTCATTCATTCATTCATTCTTTAATTCCTCATAAAGAGACACAGAAAAGAATAAAGATAAATACAAAGCAATTATTTTTAGGTATGACAGTCAGTGATTTTCAAAGGGGAAGGAACGGGGGGAAATTGGGTCATCGCGTTCTCGTCGCGAAGCACAGGTAAGATGGATACTTCTATGCACAGGTAAACTCTATCGAGGGCACAAGGAAGGACACTATTATCGGTAATCTGATGGTGAGAAGGTTTTGATCTCGCTTAACTTCCTGGGCTCTCGGTAAATACAGTATGTAATTCAAGACAGAAATGTATAAAACAACAACAACAACAACAACAACAACAAGCTCCAATTAGTGCTAACCGAAAAAAATGACGACATGTTTTACCGTTGAAAGTTAACATTAGGCTCCGTCATAACACACCGCCAACTGATACGCCATGCTGAGGTAGCCTAACGAGGCCTGTACCGAGAAGTGAATCCTTATTTGATAAGTAAGATGTAAATAGAAATTACTTGTTTGCAGCTGTCGGCATTAAGAACCGCTATTGGGTGTTTAATATCTAATAACATGGATGTACCTTAAACGTTCCCCTCTATCACCCACTCCGATGACACACCCACTCCGTGTTTACCGACATGATGATTCCGGTGTCTATTAATGACATACCCGAGCCCTAACACGAGAAGGAGGAACTAGACGGGTACCCGTGGGTACACAATCGGAAATCCTATTGTTAGGCACAGTTACGCGAATCTTGTTTCCGCGTGGCTTTAAATACTTTTAGGTATGTTTAAACATTATCTTTTGGAAATTCTATTGTAAATTTGTAATCTTAGAATTTTAAAAAAATCCCATAAAATAGTGATATATATTAAAAAACAAAAACAAAACAATCCCACTGTTAGTTATAAGAAAACTTGACAAGGTGTGACAGAACTTATTGACAATCAGCTATGGATTCAACTCACACGGTAATCACGTTTATATTTCTTGAGGATTAATTCTTTTGTGTGGAGCTACTATTACCTTCTATTGACGGAATTCTGCAAAACAATGAATTTCGAAAACGCTATAAATAGTGGATGTCGTGTAACATTGGAGATGTATTTGGTATACTTAAACATTTCTAATGTAATTTAGCAATTCATTAGTACGAACAAAACACCCCTTATACATTGAGAAATAGAAATAATTTTGTTATTCCTAACTATAGGCTTTCCAATACAAATACATCCTTTTTACCTTCAACTCTTCGTCTATGGAACGAACTAGATCATAATATTAGATCTTCTCCTAGCTTGAGCATTTTCAAAAATGCTATTACACCAGATATAAAAACATTAAAACCTCCCAGTTATTATGGTTTTGGTGATAGGAAAATTAATGTAATTCACACCAAATTAAGGTATCAAAATAGTTCTCTCAAATATGACTTATTTCGTTTTAACCTGGTAGAAAATGCTGAATGTATTTGTGGTAACCCCTGTGAAAATGCCTTTCATTTTTTCTTTGAGTGTCCAAGTTATGATATACAGAGGCAATTACTTTTTCTTAGTCTTCGAAATGTAGATATAGATGCAGCTATAAACTTACAGTTACTCCTATGTGGAAATGTTCATCTGCCTGTAGACACTAATTTAATCATATTCAGAAATGTGCACAAGTTTATAAAAACAAGTAATAGATTTTAAAATGCATGATATTTGTTTGTTCTGTACTTCCTGCCTTTTGACAAATCGGAGAGCAATGTTATAAAGATATTGAATTGGTGACCTTTAGTCTTTATTTTGTCAAATATTGTAATTTTGTATTTGTTTTGGGAAAGGGCGTTGATAAGTTGCAAGAAGTTGTACCCAATCCCTTTGTACTTTTTGACAATAAAATATGTTTGAATCAAATAGTACGAAAGCCGGTTGGGACCATTTTCGTAGAAGAAAATAATATTTTTTTTCGCGTTATTACGCGAAACTTTTTCCCCCTTTCCTGATTTGCCAATTCTAAACATTCTCACTTTGCTCAAATATTTTATCAACCCCGAATCCGTGCTACAGAGTGGTACAATCACCCAATAACTCGAGTTCGTACTCATATATAATAACAGGGACATTCCCGCAATCTGTGACGTCAAATCCAGGGTGATATAATAATCCAACAACTCGATTATGCACCCGAATATAGTCACAAGGGAGTTTCCAACTATCCGTGTCGTCAAAAATGTATGCTCACATGTACATGTAGGTATGTGCTCCCGGACAGAGTTTAATAGACTGAAATGTTTTAGCATTTACATTTTGAGCAATTTTTTTAAGCAACAACAAATAATGAAGTTTAAATTCGTTGCTGACTTTGACTTATTGTCATTTTGAACTTTTCTCCAGTCGATCACTACTTTTTATTCAATCCTATGACAGGTAATGATACTTATTCTGTAATATGAAAATGTTGCAGTTTTGTCAAATAATAAAGCAGTTATCCTCCTGTTTTCTCGAGTTTATAAATCATCATATTCACCTGAAAAATGTCGATAATTGTAATTGTAATTATAATATCACGAAACGTTTGCGTTATTATGCGAAGCAGGTTATATAAGACGGTGAAATGGTTTCAGAGTATCAGATACTGACTGTAATGTTGTAATTCATTGAGAATGAATAATGCAACATCGTATATATCCGAGAACTTATTTCCTTATTGTTAAACACTATCGTTTCAAATATCGTTTAAATGTTGAATTGCTTAGAACAACTCTATCCACTTGTTAAAAACTCAAAATTTCAGCTCGGGATAGGCCGAGCTCAAAATAAAATCTCACTAAACTGTCGTGCCTCATGTTGATACTCTTCAAAAGTAGCCGATACTTCTTATATCTATATATATATTTGTGATATAACGCGTTAGTTTCGCGTAATAACGCGTTAGTTTCGCGATTTAACGCGAAAAAAATATTATTTTCTTCTACGAAAATGGTCCCAACCGGCTTTCGTACATTAGCCTACCGTCACGCCATAAAACCTTTAATTCGCACACTCCAATAATTCGCCGTGATACTTCTCGGAGAACTCGCCCGCGAGGATACTGATCCAAATATGGTATTTGTGACGATATATGAATAAAGCTACTCTAACAAAATCGTTATCAGATCTCTCTAACGAGGCTTGCTACACTCTCGGAAATGGGTCCATGTTAGAGGGCAGGGTAGGAAGACTATGGTAATCCTTCTTAACATATAAGCCCGGCTTACACATCAATGTTAACATTCCACATTTTTTCTGGGTTCTTTTGTTATTTTTGTCGTGAAATGTACTGATCAGACAGCAGTACGTTTGACGTTTTACTTGATAATGTCGTATCTGGTTTCAGTAAAATCTTAATTAAAATGATTGCATTTCGTAAAAGCTTGACAATAACAATCTCTGGTAACAAGGAAAAACAATGTGCGTTAAAAATGATAAGTCATTACCATAGTTATAAAAGAGCTTTCTACAACGACCTATCTCAATACCGAATATCTGAGTGATATGTCAAGGAATATACATTTAATAGCCTTTAGTACCTAACATTACGTAGTTTATATAGAATCGCAAAATTGTATGAAATACAGCCAAAGGTTTCCGTAATAGGATTTTTTTTTGTGAATTATTGTAAAAAAATGATATTCATTGTGATCCTATCATGCTTTTTCTCAATTTATTCAAGCATTGATGCATATTTGTTTAGTTTCTTTGGGGTATGAAAAAAAAATGTTTGTAAACTGTATGATTCCGCGTATTCTTACAAAAGTTTGCAAACATTTTTTTTTATATACGTATGACTTGATTTCCCGTCACATCATGGAAGCAAAACATATGAGTCTGACCCATTTGGGTTAATAATGATTCATATTGTAATAGATCAGGGAAAAACTATATAACCAAATAGCATGGTACCATCACTCAGTTTCCATCGCTGACTTCTGTTATGTACTTCGTGTATAGCACTCACCAATCGCAACACCTCGGCCAATTCCGTCAAGGTTCCGGGATTGGCCGAAATATTGCGATCGAGTCAATCACTTGACACACGATCGCAGAATACAAAAATGTGAAAAAATACTCATCTTTTTTATTTTCTCGGTTTGTCACTTCTGATAAAATCAACCGTAAACAAAATAAAAAAGACGTCACTGCACAGTTTTAAGTCAAAAGGTATCTAAATGATATGAACTACATGGTATGTCTGTAAATCTCGTCAACACATTTTCTTATATTGATTGTAACAAATATCATACGCAGGTTTTCACACTTTGGTTGTGTTTTAGGTGATGCGACTCCTTTTATATACTATTCTACAGCAGATTTCCTCAGCGCTCGCGTCTGGTGTGAGGGATTGTCAAAATGAGCATGTGCCAGAACAAACCATACGTGACGTTATAGCTAATGACTTTATGGACCGTGCACTTCACAGATCCTTCAACTTAATCCCACCTCTCAGGAAGAACTTGGCGAAGGCTTCTAAAGCGGACCAATATTACAGGAACACCAAAAAAAGAAGTGAAGTGTATACTTTGTTTGGGGAGAGGTCGTGTCCTAACGCTACCGACTCCAAATCCGCTGACGTCATCGCCAGGACTACGTGTCCCTGGTATATCTATATGGATGTGGACGACGGTCGGTTGCCCAGGGTTATGGCTTTCGCGCGCTGTAAGTGTAAGAAGTGTGTTGGCCAGACGGGAAATATCTGCATGCCTGTGTATTCCTATCCGACTGTACTGCGACGGATCTGTCGGTCTGACGGATACAAATATATTCCGGTGACAGAAAAACATCCGGTAGGCTGCACATGCGCGGTGGTGAGAGACATATCCGTGCATATTGTTACCAAAGTGATGAAGCCAAGTAGAAATCAGAACTAAACCTTAAAGCTATAAAACCGATAATGTAGTTATACAACAGATTGTGTTGTAGTTATACAATAGATTGTCTTGTAGCTATACGACAGATTGTGTTGTAGCTATACAACAGATTGTGTAGTAGTTATACAACAGATTGTGTTGTAGCTATACGACAGATTGTGTAGTAGTTATACAACAGATTGTGTTGTAGCTATACAACAGATTGTGTTGTAGTTATACAACAGATTGTGTAGTAGTTATACAACAGATTGTGTTGTAGTTATACAACAGATTGTGTTGTAGTTATACAATAGATTGTGTTGTAGTTATACAACAGATTGTGTTGTAGTTATACAACATATTGTGTTGTAGTTATACAATAGACTGTGTTGTAGTTATACAATAGATTGTGTTGTAGTTATACAACAGATTGTGTTGTAGTTATATTGTGTTGTAGTTATACAACATATTGTGTTGTAGTTATACAATAGATTGTGTTGTAGTTATATTGTGTTGTAGTTATACAATAGATTGTGTTGTAGCTATACAATAGATTGTGTTGTAGCTATACAACAGATTGTGTTGTAGCTATACAACAGATTGTGTTGTAGCTATACGACAGATTGTGTTGTAGTTATACGACAGATTGTGTTGTAGTTATACAATAGATTGTGTTGTAGTTATACAATATATTTTGTTGTAGCTATACAACAGATTGTGTTGTAGCTATACGACAGATTGTGTTGTAGCTATACAACAGATTGTGTTGTAGTTATACGACAGATTGTGTTGTAGCTATACAACAGATTGTGTTGTAGCTATACGACAGATTGTGTTGTAGCTATACGACAGATTGTGTTGTAGTTATACGACAGATTGTGTTGTAGCTATACAACAGATTGTGTTGTAGCTATACGACATATTGTGTTGTAGTTATACAATAGATTGTGTTGTAGTTATACAACATATTGTGTTGTAGTTATACAACATATTGTGTTGTAGTTATACAATAGACTGTGTTGTAGTTATACAATAGATTGTGTTGTAGTTATACAACAGATTGTGTTGTAGTTATACAATAGATTGTGTTGTAGCTATACAACAGATTGTGTTGTAGTTATACGACATATTGTGTTGTAGCTATACAACAGATTGTGTTGTAGTTATACGGCAGATTGTGTTGTAGCTATACGACATATTGTGTTGTAGCTATACGACATATTGTGTTGTAGTTATACAATAGATTGTGTTGTAGCTATACGACATATTGTGTTGTAGTTATACGGCAGATTGTGTTGTAGCTATACAAAATATTGTCTTGTAGCTATACGACAGATTGTGTTGTAGTTATACGACAGATTGTGTTGTAGCTATACAACAGATTGTGTAGTAGTTATACAACAGATTGTGTTGTAGCTATACAACAGATTGTGTTGTAGCTATACAACATATTGATGTAGTTATACGACAGATTGTGTTGTAGCTATAAAACAAATTGTGTTGTAGTTATACAACAGATTGATGCAGTTATACCACAGATTGTGTTGTAACTATACAACATATTGTGTTGTAGCTAATATCATCTGTATACCTCTGTGGAGAATTGACTAGAAATCCTAATATATTAAATTATATGCCATCAGAATCGCCTCCCTTTGATACCGTCCCCTTCTAAGTTGAGTATAGATACATTTTTATTGTTAGTTGATAGTCCACATTTACAAAACATTCTACATATGTTTACATTAATTTATAGCAGTATTTTGATTGATATGTTAGAACAGTAATGTATAACGCTATTGTTGTCATATTTATATAACAGAGATATCCAATATAGGCAGCTAGAGGTGTATTTAATCATTCATTTAAGACCGACTCATTAGTATGCAATTATTGACTAAATTATTCCATAGTATTAACATGTCATCAGAATTACCTCCCTTTGCTACCTTTTTTGTCACATCTGAAGACAATTATATTGGCATTTGTGTGTAGTTTGTTAGTGTAATCTTTTATTATCTAATCACTAATACAGGATTATGGTTACTAGTTTCACGCCGTTCTGGAATAGTACCACCATAACTGAATTAACATGACTTGCTCAGAATCGAACTGCTGCCGACTGGACATTATCTGTGTGTAATACCAGTAGCAGTACGTCCCTGGCAATACTTTTTATTATCACCTTAAACATTTTTATTGATCTTAAGGACATGCAACTGTGATGTAAAAAAAAGTTTTACCAAATTATGATCATTTGAAATAAATATTTTATAGTCATAAGGAAATAGTATTCATGTTTATATAGACCTGTACGTATATAGACCTGTACGTATAGATAGCTGTTTATATAGACCTGTACGTATAGATAGCTGTTTATATAGACCTGTACGTATAGATAGCTGTTTATATAGACCTGTACGTATAGATAGCTGTTTATATAGACCTGTACGTATAGATAGCTGTTTATATAGACCTGTACGTATATAGACCTGTACGTATAGATAGCTTACTATGGCGGTGGACGGTATAGTGATGTTTATATAGACCTGTACGTATAGATAGCTTACTATGGTGGTGGACGGTATAGTGATGTTTATATAGACCTGTACGTATAGATAGCTTACTATGGTGGTGGACGGTATAGTGATGTTTATATAGACCTGTACGTATATAGACCTGTACGTATATAGACATGTACGTATATAGACCTGTACGTATAGATAGCTGTTTATATAGACCTGTACGTATAGATAGCTTACTATGGCGGTGGACGGTATAGTGATGTTTATATAGACCTGTACGTATAGATAGCTTACTATGGTGGTGAACGGTATAGTGATGTTTATATAGACCTGTACGTATAGATAGCTTACTATGGCGGTGGACGGTATAGTAATGTTTATATAGACCTGTACGTATATAGACCTGTACGTATATAGACCTGTAAGTATAGATAACTGTTTATATAGACCTGTACGTATAGATAGCTGTTTATATAGACCTGTACGTATAGATAGCTGCTTATATAGATCTGTACGTATAGATAGCTGTTTATATAGACCTGTACGTATAGATAGCTGTTTATATAGACTTGTACGTATAGATAGCTGTTTATATAGATCTGTACGTATAGATAGCTGTTTATATAGACCTGTACGTATAGATAGCTTACTATGACGGTGGACGGTATAGTGATGTTTATATAGACCTGTACGTATAGATAGCTTACTATGGTGGTGGACGGTAAAGTGATGTTTATATAGACCTGTACGTATATAGACCTGTACGTATAGATAGCTTACTATGGTGGTGGACGGTATAGTGATGTTTATATAGACCTGTACGTATATAGACATGTACGTATATAGACCTGTACGTATAGATAGCTGTTTATATAGACCTGTACGTATAGATAGCTTACTATGGCGGTGGACGGTATAGTGATGTTTATATAGACCTGTACGTATAGATAGCTTACTATGGTGGTGGACGGTATAGTGATGTTTATATAGACCTGTACGTATAGATAGCTTACTATGGTGGCGGACGGTATAGTGATGTTTATATAGACCTGTACGTATATAGACCTGTACGTATAGATAGCTGTTTATATAGACCTGTACGTATAGATAGCTTACTATGGTGGTGGACGGTATAGTGATGTTTATATAGACCTGTACGTATAGATAGCTTACTATGGTGGTGGACGGTATAGTGATGTTTATATAGACCTGTACGTATATAGACCTGTACGTATATAGACCTGTACGTATAGATAGCTGTTTATATAGACCTGTACGTATAGATAGCTTACTATGGTGGTGGACGGTATAGTGATGTTTATATAGACCTGTACGTATAGATAGCTTACTATGGTGGTGGACGGTATATTGTGTAATTATGTAAAACAATTAAATTTCAAGCCATTATCTCGTCAAAGTATAGCCCTGAGATACTATGTACTCTGTGACAGACACAACTCTTCAGTGATATTGCTGTTGGCCATTGTCATTTCTTTGTTCATGGAAAATGAAGTTTATAAGTTATACAACTTGTGTCCAAGTGTCCAATTCGAGACATCCCCGACCTATATAATCGATATATTCTCAGAAATCTCCCACTTCCTACTGTGTGGTGTTGTTTTCTTTAATAAAGCATTCACATAAGTTAAGTGAATCAATTTCGATCCCTGCGTACAAAACTACATCTTCAGAGTCAGACGACATTATGAGAATAAGATCTAATTCTACTCAGATGCACACAGGTAATGTATACACCTGTTATGTACACACATGTAATGCTCACACCTGTAATGTATACACCAGTAATATACACACCTGTAATGTACACACCTGTAATGTATACACCTGTAATATACCCAACTGTTATATACACACTTGTAAAGTACACACCTGTAATGTATACACCTGTAACATACCCACCTGTAATGCACACACCTGTAATGTATACACCTGTAATGTACACAACTGTTATATACACACTTGTAAAGTACACACCTGTAATGTATACACCTGTAATGTATACACATGTAATGTACACACCTGTAATGTACACACCTGTAATGTACACACTTGTAAGGTGCAAACCTGTAATGTACACACCTGTTATATACACACATGTAATGCACACACCTGCAATGTACACACCTGTAATGTATACACCTGTAACGTATACACCTGTAATGTACACATCTGTTATGTACACCTGTAAAGTACACATCTGTAATGTACACACCTGTAATGTATACACCTGTAATGTACACACCTGTAATGTAACCACATATAATGAATAAACCTGTAATGTACACACCTGTAATGTATACACCTGTAATGTACACACCTGTAATGTACACTTGTAATGTACACACCTGTAATGTATACACCTGTAATGTACACACCTGTAATGTAACCACCTGTAATGTATACACCTGTTATATACACACTTGTAAAGTACACACCTGTAATACATACACTTTTGGAAAAAAATGCTCATTATGCTACTTGAACAACAACCCCTTTACAGTATATTACAATACAATTCAGGGTTCATGGACAACTGCTCAACCGGTATAGACAAAGCCTAACGTTTGAAAAGCAATTGCTTTAAAAAGATCAAAACCTCAAAAGGTTTTCATCGCGCTTATCTATGTGATCTTCTGAATTATTTCCTGGTTAAACTATTCAATATAACACTAACATTAAGGTTCTTGTGCCAACACGTCACACAAAAGCAATGTGTTGAGTTATCTCAGGTGTAGGTATTATGAGAGTTATCTCCCCTCGATCTTTGGTACACAATTATGAAGGCCACCTCCCACACACACAATGAGATGGCGGTATTCATGTTTGAAGGCCACCTCCTACACACTGAGTTTACTAAATACTATATCCGTGAACACATTTCTACACTTCCTCGTTCATTCTCCTCTTAGTAATATATCAAAATAATCTGTTTTCTAGTGTGATAATTAATAGTTTTGTAGCAGAACTGGACCGGGTCGATCATCGGCGACGAGGTAGCTAAATTGGTAGAGTATCCGGCTAATGTTCCGAGGTCCCGTGTTCGAACCCCGGTCTGGCCGTGCATTTTCCCGCTCCTACCACAAATTAAGACTACAGGATACATTTGTATATCAACCGTGAGTAGGAATCGATACACAATCTATTTAGATTGTTTCCACGTGTACATTTTCTAAAGGTCGAGGTCGAGTCAAAGGTGAAATGGCCATTTTGAAGAAAACGCTATCTTAAATTAGTGTGTGTGACGTAGCACTTCCCCGTTTGGTTTGTTTGGTTTGTTTTTGTTTAACGTCCTATTAACAGCCAGGGTCATTTAAGGACGTGCCAGGTTTTGGAGGTGGAGGAAAGCCGGAGTACCCGGAGAAAAGCCACCGGCCTACGGTCAGTACCTGGCAACTGTCCCACGTAGGTTTCGAACTCGCAACCCAGAGGTGGAGGGCTAGTGTTAAAGTGTCGGTACACCTAAACCACTCGGCCACCGCACTTCCCCGTATGAACATCACTAAAGGTCAACGTCACAATAACAAAATATTATAAAAACTGATTTGTCCTTCAATTGTGTCCAAGTTACACTGATGGACATAAAACAGACACATGAATACCTAAACCAAACATGTGTTAATAACGCCATGTACTAATTGTCATTTTACACACGAAGTTCAGCTCTCTGATCGATCGTATTTAGTTCGAAAAAAATAAGTGCTACATTTTGTAATTGTTCGATTGGAAAATATAAACATTCTTTTTAGTAAAAGGCAAAAGTATTATATTAACCACTATACTTTATATAATACAACTTGTTTTTATTATTGAAGCTAAAGTTTCAATATAAAATGAAAATAACTCATCTCTCTTTTTCCTTCATCGAAATCTTTGAATGATTATGATCTTGACGAAGTTAACAAGCATAAGCCACCACTAAAAGTTGCACTGCTGGGAAAGACTTGAGGTAAGTGTATTGTCGAGGTGTAATCAAAACACTCCGATACCCGAGGGTGGCCATATCTGTGATAATTTATATGTCTATGTGATAGATAAGCTGGTACAGTGCCGCCATACATCTTCTCGGTACAACTATAACACATAATGCTAACTACACTTCAATTAGTTTATTGAGAGTGAATAGTTACCTAATAAACTCGAGACTTTAACTCTCACATACAAATGTCATATCCTGTCTTGTTCCCGTTTATAACCCTGCTGGTCTTAACGAAGTACAACCTGCGCTTATTTTTTCGAGTACCTTCACGTACTCATTCCGACCGCTGTCGTCACATCCGGTTCTTCGCATGACATTCGCATAGTAATATATCTCGGAACATCTTTGTCTCCGTACCGGTTGTATGTCACCCAGACTGCTAAAACACGTGCTTTGGTGTTCACATTTTGCTTCATATATCACACGTGGGATCCTATTGTTGTCTTCATTACGTACGTAGGTCCAGGGACACACAGCCCTCACGCGGTCTTCTAAGAAAGCTGGTCCTCGCGGTACAACCGACATTGGCGTTCTCACGACGTCACCTCCTGACGTCATTAAACCTATATATCCTGGATCCGTCATTGCTCTAGTTTCATTAATTAAATCAGAAACATGTTTTCTAAATATTGGCGGACTTGTCTGAGAATCACACGACTGTTGTGCTACGGTGTAATCAGGCAGACCCTGAAGTAAACAGAGGCCTAGAAGAACTGTAAAATCCTGTAAAAGAGAGTGTTATACTGAACAAATAATTCTTCATAGCGTCATCCATAAAAACGATTCCGTTCTAAGATCACATTTTAAATAACAAAATATAAGAGCAATTTTTAATCATTTTAGTCTGGTTAATATGTTCCCTAACATTTTATATTCTGAAACTAAATTTTAACTCTCTTTATAACAGAGAGGACATTGGTACGTTTCGATAACAGCGTCTGATCATTTTGTTGTGTAGTATTTTGGATGAAAACTGATTAAAATTCAACTTAAAATATCCTTAGGCCTCTGAGAATTGAATTTCTTCTTGAACACATGTTATTACAACACTATCTTACCATTTTTGTGAAGTAGTCTGTTTTCTCTGTCAACGTTTTATGCCGAACTACATACATTTATGTAGTTATAAAGCATTTGACAGGGTATTCCTAACAATCATTGATTTACTGTTTCCGGCAGACGAAGTTTGGAAAACAATGAACGCATTAGACGGATACGTTCTGTAATAGACATGCTCTGGATTTGTTATTTTCTGGAAGACATTGTGTGGAAATTTGAAACATGTGTTTTATTTTGATAGTTTATACAATATCATAATAGAAAACAACACGGAGATAAGATAGACAGATCCGGCATTTTTCCTGTTAAATTATCCGGATATTAGTAACTACACAAGGCAGTCAGTAAGGATAAGGAAGGTAGAGCACGTCATTGTTTACTCTAAACAATAGGAATCTAAAACATCCATAATTTCCAGTATGGATTATCAAAAACTTATTGTGAAGTCACCAAACTAAATTACGAGATTCATCCAATTATGTTTGTAGAGTATTGTTCTCTTTTTATCTCTGAAGTCACAGTGGGGCGTTAATTTAAGGGGACATTGTGCCATTAATATGATAAACTACATGGTTTGTTGTCTCGGTATTGATATTGGAGGATGAGTGTAAACCAGGTCTCCAGGTAAACCAGTATATAGGACCAGGTCTCTAGGTAAACCAGTATATAGGACCAGGTCTCTAGGTAAACCAGTATATTATAGGATCAGGTCTCCAGGTAAACCAGTATATAGGACAAGGTCTCTAAGTAACCAGTATATATGACCAGGTATCTAGGTAAACCAGTATATAGGATCAGGTCTCTAGGTAAACCAGTATATAGGACCAGGTCTCTAGGTAAACCAGTATATAGGACAAGGTCTCTAGGTAAACCAGTATATAGGATCAGGTCTCCAGGTAAACCAGTATATAGGACAAGGTCTCTAGGTAACCAGTATATATGACCAGGTATCTAGGTAAACCAGTATATAGGATCAGGTCTCTAGGTAAACCAGTATATAGGACCAGGTCTCTAGGTAAACCAGTATATAGGACAAGGTCTCTAGGTAAACCAGTATATAGGACAAGGTCTCTAGGTAAACCAGTATATAGGACAAGGTCTCTAGGTAAACCAGTATATAGGACAAGGTCTCTAGGTAAACCAGTATATAGGACAAGGTCTCTAGGTAACCAGTATATATGACCAGGTATCTAGGTAAACCAGTATATAGGATCAGGTCTCTAGGTAAACCAGTATATAGGACCAGGTCTCTAGGTAAACCAGTATATAGGACAAGGTCTCTAGGTAAACCAGTATATAGGACAAGGTCTCTAGGTAAACCAGTATATAGGACCAGGTCTCTAGGTAAACCAGTATATAGGATCAGGTCTCTAGGTAAACCAGTATATAGGACAAGGTCTCTAGGTAAACCAGTATATAGGACAAGGTCTCTAGGTAAACCAGTATATAGGACAAGGTCTCTAGGTAAACCAGTATATAGGACAAGGTCTCTAGGTAAACCAGTATATAGGACAAGGTCTCTAGGTAAACCAGTATATAGGACAAGGTCTCTAGGTAAACCAGTATATAGGATCAGGTCTCTAGATAAATCAGTATATAGGACAAGGTCTCTAGGTAAATCAGCATATAGGACAAGGTCTCTAGGTAAACCAGTATATAGGATCAGGTCTCTAGGTAAACCAGTATATAGGATCAGGTCTCTAGGTAAACCAGTATATAGGACAAGGTCTCTAGGTAAACCAGTATATAGGATCAGGTCTCTAGGTAAACCAGTATATAGGATCAGGTCTCTAGGTAAACCAGTATATAGGATCAGGTCTCTAGGTAAACCAGTATATAGGACAAGGTCTCTAGGTAAACCAGTATATAGGACAAGGTCTCTAGGTAAACCAGTATATAGGATCAGGTCTCTAGGTAAACCAGTATATAGGACAAGGTCTCTAGGTAAACCAGTATATAGGACAAGGTCTCTAGGTAAACCAGTATATAGGACAAGGTCTCTAGGTAAACCAGTATATAGGACAAGGTCTCTAGGTAAACCAGTATATAGGACAAGGTCTCTAGGTAAACCAGTATATAGGACAAGGTCTCTAGGTAAACCAGTATATAGGACAAGGTCTCTAGGTAAACCAGTATATAGGACAAGGTCTCTAGGTAAACCAGTATATATGACCAGGTCTCTAGGTAAACCAGTATATAGGATCAGGTCTCTAGGTAAACCAGTATATAGGACAAGGTCTCTAGGTAAACCAGTATATAGGACAAGGTCTCTAGGTAAACCAGTATATAGGATCAGGTCTCTAGGTAAACCAGTATATAGGATCAGGTCTCTAGGTAAACCAGTATATAGGATCAGGTCTCTAGGTAAATCAGTATATAGGACAAGGTCTCTAGGTAAACCAGTATATAGGACAAGGTCTCTAGGTAAACCAGTATATAGGACAAGGTCTCTAGGTAAATCAGTATATAGGACAAGGTCTCTAGGTAAACCAGTATATAGGATCAGGTCTCTAGGTAAACCAGTATATAGGATCAGGTCTCTAGGTAAACCAGTATATAGGATCAGGTCTCTAGGTAAACCAGTATATAGGACAAGGTCTCTAGGTAAACCAGTATATAGGATCAGGTCTCTAGGTAAACCAGTATATAGGATCAGGTCTCTAGGTAAACCAGTATATAGGACAAGGTCTCTAGGTAAACCAGTATATAGGATCAGGTCTCTAGGTAAACCAGTATATAGGATCAGGTCTCTAGGTAAACCAGTATATAGGATCAGGTCTCTAGGTAAACCAGTATATAGGACAAGGTCTCTAGGTAAACCAGTATATAGGATCAGGTCTCTAGGTAAACCAGTATATAGGACCAGGTCTCTAGGTAAACCAGTATATAGGACAAGGTCTCTAGGTAAACCAGTATATAGGACAAGGTCTCTAGGTAAACCAGTATATAGGACCAGGTCTCTAGGTAAACCAGTATATAGGACAAGGTCTCTAGGTAAACCAGTATATAGGACAAGGTCTCTAGGTAAACCAGTATATAGGACAAGGTCTCTAGGTAAACCAGTATATAGGACAAGGTCTCTAGGTAAACCAGTATATAGGACAAGGTCTCTAGGTAAACCAGTATATAGGACAAGGTCTCTAGGTAAACCAGTATATAGGACCAGGTCTCTAGGTAAACCAGTATATAGGATCAGGTCTCTAGGTAAACCAGTATATAGGACAAGGTCTCTAGGTAAACCAGTATATCGGACAATGTCTCTAGGTAAACCAGTATATAGGACAAGGTCTCTAGGTAAACCAGTATATAGGATCAGGTCTCTAGGTAAACCAGTATATAGGACCAGGTCTCTAGGTAAACCAGTATATAGTATATCCGTATCGATAAGACTAGGTGCCCGGTCCAATGGGCTTTCCTGTCGCTATAATGCGTATATCAGAGGAATGGTAACATATGTATAGATGATATATGTATATATTGTGAACCAAGTGGAAATAAATAAGGAAGAGTTCCTAAACACCCACATGTAAGTCCTACTCCTTATATACCACCATTCGTTCTAATTCTGTGTCGGTCTACGTCTTTCCACCTTTCATAATATTAACGATCTCTCCATGTCGTAATGTAGTTTTAACAGTAGAATATTGACGTGTCAGAAATGGACCCACAATGTGAATGTCTCTAAACCTAGAGTACTGACACGTCAGAAATGGACCCACAATGTGTATGTCTAAACCTAGAGTACTGACGTGTCAGATGGCCCCACAATGTATATGTCTCTAAACCTAGAGTACTAACATGTCAGAAATGGACCCACAATGTGTATGTCTAAACCTAGAGTACTGACGTGTCAGAAATGGACCCACAATGTGTATGTCTCTAAACCTAGAGTACTGACATGTCAGAAATGGACCCACAATGTGAATGTCTCTAAACCTAGAGTACTGACACGTCAGAAATGGACCCACAATGTGTATGTCTAAACCTAGAGTACTGACGTGTCAGAAATGGACCCACAATGTGTGTGTCTCTAAACCTAGAGTACTGACGTGTCAGAAATGGCCCCACAATGTGTGTGTCTCTAAACCTAGAGTACTGACGTGTCAGAAATGGACCCACAATGTGTATGTCTCTAAACCTAGAGTACTGACGTGTCAGAAATGGACCCACAATGTGTATGTGTCTAAACCTAGAGTACTGACGTGTCAGAAATGGACCCACAATGTGTATGTGTCTAAACCTAGAGTACTGACGTGTCAGAAATGGACCCACGATGTGTTTGTCTCTAAACCTAGAGTACTGACGTGTCAGAAATGGACCCACAATGTGTATGTCTCTAAACCTAGAATATTGACGTGTCAGAAATGGACCCACAATGTGTATGTCTCTAAACCTAGAGTACTGACGTGTCAGAAATGGACCCACAATGTGTATGTCTCTAAACCTAGAGTACTGACATGTCAGAAATGGACCCACAATGTGTATGTCTCTAAACCTAGAGTACTGACGTGTCAGAAATGGACCCACAATGTGTATGTCTCTAAACCTAGAGTACTGACGTGTCAGAAATGGACCCACAATGTGTGTGTCTCTAAACCTAGAGTACTGACGTGTCAGAAATGGACCCACAATGTGTATGTCTCTAAACCTAGAGTACTGACGTGTCAGAAATGGACCCACAATGTGTATGTCTCTAAACCTAGAGTACTGACGTGTCAGAAATGGACCCACAATGTGTATGTCTCTAAACCTAGAGTACTGACGTGTCAGAAATGGCCCTACAATGTGTATGTCTCTAAACCTAGAGTACTGACGTGTCAGAAATGGACCCACAATGTGTATGTCTCTAAACCTAGAGTACTGACGTGTCAGAATTGGACCCACAATGTGTATGTCTCTAAACCTAGAGTACTGACGTGTCAGAAATGGACCCACAATGTGTATGTCTCTAAACCTAGAGTACTGACGTGTCAGAAATGGACCTACAATGTGTATGTCTCTAAACCTAGAGTACTGACTTGTCAGTGAGGGCCCTACAATATGTGTTTCTCTAAATCTGAGTGGTATGCTTTTGTGTTTATTATTACTTACTTTTCAAATAGTTCTCTTTCTTTTCTGTTTACAGTTTAAACACCGCCTGCTTTTCTCATACGGTTCTTTACATAATTTTCTACATCTGTCTCTTCGTCTCCTCTTTTCTTTACAATCTTCGCCTTTTGTTCGGTCGCATTCTTTTCCCCTTGTTTCTCGACAACCACTTCCGTCTACTTCTTGTTTATATATAAAGAGAAAACAATAAATTTACATACAAAGTTTATAAAAGCTAACGAATGTTCCACTGAAAGCAAATCAATGCACTTCTATCTATTTGTATGAGGGGATGATGATGATGTAATATTAAAGAAATCTTCAGCTTTGAGCAAACAAAAGGCAATAACAGTCATACGGGATTATAAATCTAATTGGACAATAACTGATCACGTGATGTTAATATGAACAACAGGAAAATATCGCCATATAATCGTATTGGTACACAAAATGAAATCGATCAATCGGGGACAAAATATGAACGAGGTATAGACGTAGAAATAGACTAGGAAATCCAAAGGAATAAGCGTCTTATGCTTTAACGACGACACTCAGTTTTAATGCAACAAGATTATTATTTTGAAGATAGAATTCCTACTTCCAAAATACGAAGGGACTAATAACTATGAATTAATACATACAAAGTTTAATTGTAGATCACCTCAAATGATGGAAAAGTGCGTACAGAAACAGGTCAATGAAGATCAGAGGAAATGTAGGAATATATACAGAAACAGAATCAATATCAATCATTACAAAATGTAAGAATATCAACAGTAACAGGATCAATGAATACCAAAGAAAATAATGAGAAAACGTATGCAGAAATATGATCATTATATCAAATAAAATGTCGGATTGTCATAGCAGACTTATACCTGTAGTGTCACTGTGGACAAACGTCAGACCTTCAGACACGGTAATATATAACAGTAGACTTACCTGTAGTGTGGACACACGTCAGACCTACAGACACGGTAATATATAACAGTAGACTTACCTGTAGTGTGGACACACGTCAGACCTACAGACACGGTAATATACAACAGTAGACTTACCTGTAGTGTGGACACACGTCAGACCTACAGACACGGTAATATATAACAGTAGACTTACCTGTAGTGTGGACACACGTCAGACCTACAGACACGGTAATATATAACAGTAGACTTACCTGTAGTGTCACTGTGGACACACGTCAGACCTACAGACACGGTAATATATAACAGTAGACTTACCTGTAGTGTCACTGTGACACACGTCAGACCTACAGACACGGTAATATATAACAGTAGACTTACCTGTAGTGTCACTGTGACACACGTCAGACCTACAGACACGGTAATATATAACAGTAGACTTACCTGTAGTGTCACTGTGGACACACGTCAGACCTACAGACACGGTAATATATAACAGTAGACTTACCTGTAGTGTCACTGAGACACACGTCAGACATACAGACACGGTAATATATAACAGTAGACTTACCTGTAGTGTCACTGTGACACACGTCAGACCTACAGACACGGTAATATATAACAGTAGACTTACCTGTAGTGTCACTGTGACACACGTCAGACCTACAGACACAGTAATATATAACAGTAGACTTACCTGTAGTGTCACTGTGGACACACGTCAGACCTACAGACACGGTAATATATAACAGTAGAGTTACCTGTAGTGTCACTGTGACACAGGTCAGAACTACAGACACGGTAATATATAACAGTAGACTTACCTGTAGTGTCACTGTGACACACGTCAGACCTACAGACACGGTAATATATAACAGTAGACTTACCTGTAGTGTAGACACACGTCAGACCTACAGACACGGTAATATATAACAGTAGACTTACCTGTAGTGTCACTGTGACACACGTCAGACCTACAGACACGGTAATACATAACAGTCGACTTACCTGTAGTGTCACTGTGACACACGTCACACCTACAGACACGGTAATATATAACAGTAGACTTACCTGTAGTGTCACTGTGACACACGTCAGACCTACAGACACAGTTATATATAACAGTAGACTTACCTGTAGTGTCACTGTGACACACGTCAGACCTACAGACACGGTAATATATAACAGTAGACTTACCTGTAGTGTCACTGTGGACACACGTCAGACCTACAGACACGGTAATATATAACAGTAGACTTACCTGTAGTGTCACTGTGACACACGTCAGACCTACAGACACAGTAATATATAACAGTAGACTTACCTGTAGTGTGGACACACGTCAGACCTACAGACACGGTAATATATAACAGTAGACTTACCTGTAGTGTCACTGTGGACACACGTCAGACCTACAGACACGGTAATATATAACAGTAGACTTACCTGTAGTGTCGCTGTGGACACACGTCAGATCTACAGACACGGTAATATATAACAGTAGACTTACCTGTAGTGTCACTGTGGACACACGTCAGAACTACAGACACGGTAATATATAACAGTAGACTTACCTGTAGTGTGGACACACGTCAGACCTACAGAAACAGTAATATATAACAGTAGACTTACCTGTAGTGTCACTGTGACACACGTCAGACCTACAGACACGGTAATATATAACAGTAGACTTACCTGTAGTGTCACTGTGACACACGTCAGACCTACAGACACGGTAATATATAACAGTACACTTACCTGTAGTGTCACTGTGAAACACGTCAGACCTACAGACACGGTAATATATAACAGTAGACTTACCTGTAGTGTCACTGTGAAACACGTCAGACCTACAGACACGGTAATATATAACAGTAGACTTACCTGTAGTGTGGACACACGTCAGACCTACAGACACGGTAATATATAACAGCAGACTTACCTGTAGTCTCACTGTGAAACACGTCAGACCTACAGACACGGTAATATATAACAGTAGACTTACCTGTAGTGTGGACACACGTCAGACCTACAGACACGGTAATATATAACAGTAGACTTACCTGTAGTGTCACTGTGACACACGTCAGACCTACAGACACGGTAATATAACAGTAGACTTACCTGTAGTGTCACTGTGACACACGTCAGACCTAAAGACACGGTAATATATAACAGTGGACTTACCTGTAGTGTGGACACACGTCAGACCTACAGACACGGTAATATATAACAGCAGACTTACCTGTAGTCTCACTGTGACACACGTCAGACCTACAGACACGGTAATATATAACAGTAGACTTACCTGTAGTGTGGACACACGTCAGACCTACAGACACGGTAATACATAACAGTCGACTTACCTGTAGTGTCACTGTGACACACGTCACACCTACAGACACGGTAATATATAACAGTAGACTTACCTGTAGTGTCACTGTGACACACGTCAGACCTACAGACACGGTAATATATAACAGTAGACTTACCTGTAGTGTCACTGTGACACACGTCAGACCTACAGACACAGTAATATATAACAGTAGACTTACCTGTAGTGTCACTGTGACACACGTCAGACCTACAGACACGGTAATATATAACAGTAGACTTACCTGTAGTGTAGACACACGTCAGACCTACAGACACGGTAATATATAACAGTAGACTTACCTGTAGTGTCACTGTGACACACGTCAGACCTACAGACACAGTAATAAATAACAGTAGACTTACCTGTAGTGTGAACACACGTCAGACATACAGACACAGTAATATATAACAGTAGACTTACCTGTAGTGTGGACACACGTCAGACCTACAGACACGGTAATATATAACAGTAGACTTACCTGTAGTGTCACTGTGGACACACGTCAGACCTACAGACACGGTAATATATAACAGTAGACTTACCTGTAGTGTCACTGTGACACACGTCAGACCTACAGACACGGTAATATATAACAGTAGACTTACCTGTAGTGTCACTGTGGACACACGTCAGACCTACAGACACGGTAATATATAACAGTAGACTTACCTGTAGTGTCACTGTGGACACACGTCAGACCTTCAGACACGGTAATATATAACAGTAGACTTACCTGTAGTGTCACTGTGGACACACGTCAGACATACAGACACAGTAATATATAACAGTAGACTTACCTGTAGTGTGGACACACGTCAGACCTACAGACACGGTAATATATAACAGTAGACTTACCTGTAGTGTCACTGTGGACACACGTCAGACCTACAGACACGGTAATATATAACAGTAGACTTACCTGTAGTGTCACTGTGACACACGTCAGACCTACAGACACGGTAATATATAACAGTAGAGTTACCTGTAGTGTCACTGTGACACACGTCAGACCTACAGACACGGTAATATATCACAGTAGACTTACCTGTAGTGTCACTGTGACACACGTCAGACCTACAGACACGGTAATATATAACAGTAGACTTACCTGTAGTGTCACTGTGGACACACGTCAGACCTACAGACACGGTAATATATAACAGTAGACTTACCTGTAGTGTCACTGTGACACACGTCAGACCTACAGACACGGTAATATATAACAGTAGACTTACCTGTAGTCTCACTTTGGACACACGTCAGACCTACAGACACGGTAATATATAACAGTAGACTTACCTGTAGTGTCACTGTGGACACACGTCAGACCTACAGACACGGTAATATATCACAGTAGACTTACCTGTAGTGTCACTGTGACACACGTCAGACCTACAGACACGGTAATATATAACAGTAGACTTACCTGTAGTGTCACTGTGGACACACGTCAGACCTACAGACACGGTAATATATAACAGTAGACTTACCTGTAGTGTCACTGTGACACACGTCAGACCTACAGACACGGTAATATATAACAGTAGACTTACCTGTAGTCTCACTTTGGACACACGTCAGACCTACAGACACGGTAATGGTTCGTTCCACCAGTACACATGTATCATCAGAGCATTGTTTTTTCCATAACACCTTCACCCGTCGTGTGATGGGTTCACATGTAAAGTTGGCCGACATGTTATTCCCGTTACATGTTGACGGGAGTCCGTGAGTCTTATCCATTACCATTATCCGACGAGGGATCCGATTAATGTTGTCATCAACGGTGAATGTCCACGGACAAATTGCACTGCTATAATCATCGGGTGACTCCTGTACCGGTTCCTCTGTCTGAATATGTTTGAATGTAATATTAAGTAATCCGTTTGTTGTATCCTGAACGAATGTGTCCGCCATTGCCCCGATTACCAGGAGCATCACAAGGAAAAAAATCATCTGGAAATAATTTTAAAAAAAAATTGTACAAATATAAACGGCTATTACTAGATCTATAAGGTATTGATTAAATAAAAAATCTGTGAAAGGCAATGAATACAGAAAAAAGAAACAAGTTTTCATGAAGAGCCCACTGATGGAGAAACAATATATATCAACAGCTGTTTTTAATTGTAATCTTAATGCTTTACAACAATGATAACGCCTTAATACCATTGCTACTTTGTGTGAATAGTTATACTGGTGTATTAAGGATCACCTTATTAACAAACAAAGGATATTTTACAGACCTATAAATCACGTGATATCAGTGATATTTTACAGACCTATAAATCACGTGATATCAGTGATATTTTACAGACCTATAAATCACGTGATATCAGTGATATTTTACAGACATATAAATCACGTGATATAAGTGATATTTTACAGATCTATAAATCACGTGATATCAGTGATATCTTACAGACCTATAAATCACGTGATATCAGTGATATTTTACAGATCTATAAATCACGTGATATCAGTGATATTTTAGACCTATGAATCACGTGATATCAGGGATATCTTACAGACCTATAAATCACGTGATATCGGTGATATTTTAGACCTATAAATCACGTGATATCGGTGATATTTTACAGACCTATAAATCACGTGATGTCAGTGATATTTTACAGACCTGTAGATCAAATGATATTTGTGATATTTTACAGACAGACCTATAATTCTAGTGTTATTTTACAGACCTTTAAATCACGTGATATTAGTGATATTTTACAGACCTATAAATCACGTGATATCAGTGATATTTTACAGACCTATAAATCACGTGATATCAGTGCTATTTTACAGACCTGTAGATCAAGTGATATCAGTGATGTTTTACAGACAGACCTATAAATCTAGTGTTATTTTACAGACCTTTAAATCACGTGATATTAGTGATATTTTACAGACCTATAAATCACGTGATGTCAGTGTTATTTTACAGACCTATAAATCACGTGATATTAGCGATATTTTACAGACCTTTAAATCACGTGATATCAGGCATATTTTACAGACCTGTAGATCACGTGATATCAGTGATATTTTTCAGACCTATAAATCACGTGATATCAGTGCTATTTTACAGACATGTAGATCAAATGATATTTGTGATATTTTACAGACCTATCAATTTAGTGAGATCAGTGATATTTTACAGACAGACCTATAAATCTAGTGTTATTTTACAGACCATTAAATCACGTGATATTAGTGATATTTTACAGACCTATAAATCACGTGATATCAGTGATATTTTACAGACCTGTAAATCACGTGATATCAGTGATATTTTAGACCTTTGAATCACGTGATATCAGTGATGTTTTACAGATCTATAAATCACGTGATATCAGTGATATTTTACAGACCTATAAATCACGTGATATCAGTGATATTTTACAGACCTATAAATCACGTGATATCAGTGATATTTTACAGATCTATAAATCACGTGATATCAGTGATATTTTAGACCTATGAATCACGTGATATCAGGGATATCTTACAGACCTATAAATCACGTGATATCGGTGATATTTTAGACCTATAAATCACGTGATATCGGTGATATTTTACAGACCTATAAATCACGTGATATCAGTGATATTTTACAGACCTATAAATCACGTGATATCAGTGATATTTTACAGACATATAAATCACGTGATATAAGTGATATTTTACAGATCTATAAATCACGTGATATCAGTGATATCTTACAGACCTATAAATCACGTGATATCAGTGATGTTTTACAGATCTATAAATCACGTGATATCAGTGATATTTTACAGACCTATAAATCACGTGATATCAGTGATATTTTACAGACCTATAAATCACGTGATATCAGTGATATTTTACAGATCTATAAATCACGTGATATCAGTGATATTTTAGACCTATGAATCACGTGATATCAGGCATATTTTACAGACCTATAAATCACGTGATATCAGTGCTATTTTACAGACCTGTAGATCAAATGATATTTGTGATATTTTGCAGACAGACCTATAAATCTAGTGTTATTTTACAGACCTTTAAATCACGTGATATTAGTGATATTTTACAGACCTATAAATCACGTGATATCAGTGTTATTTTGCAGACCTATAAATCACGTGATATTAGCGATATTTTACAGACCTATAAATCACGTGATATCCGGCATATTTTACAGACCTATAAATCATGTGATATCAGTGCTATTTTACAGACCTGTAGATCAAATGATATTTGTGATATTTTGCAGACCCATAAATCTAGTGATATCAGTGATATTTTACAGACAGACCTATAAATCTAGTGTTATTTTACAGACCTTTAAATCACGTGATATTAGTGATATTTTACAGACCTATAAATCACGTGATATCAGTGTTATTTTACAGACCTATAAATCACGTGATATCAGTGATATTTTACAGACCTATAAATCACGTGATATTAGCGATATTTTGTAGGCCTATAAATCACATGATCTCAGGCATATTTTATTTAGTTTGGCCTATAGATCCAGTAATATCTTACAGGTCTATAAATCACTATTTATTTTACACGCCTATAAATCACGTGATATCTTACAAACTTATAATCACTACTCTGGTGCAATTGAACAAAAATAACTGAATCAATTGAGTATGTATCACGGCCAACCATAGTTATAGCTGTTGACATGTTATTGGCTGACAAATATGTTCGTTAATTTTGACAAAACATGCGCAAAGTATATGCTTCTGTAGAACACAATAAGTTTATGTAGATCACATCTATTGCACCAACACACACAAAAGGGGAAATGTGTTTGACCGGATATTATTTATTAAATCAATGATTCGCTATTGACATTGAAATGAAAACGGTTGTTGTGAATGACATCACAAAAAAATGGCATATAGGGAGGCATTCAAATCACCAAAAGTTTTCTTATTAATCACCATAAAGAACTCTTAACAGAACAAGTAGAGCGATTCCAAGAAAATAGTTCAATAGCTCTAAGTTTGAGGTAAAACATGAAGATTATTGAAGAAATCCTTAATTCCAAATTTTAATTATTTGTCTGGAAAACATTCTTCATACTACGCTAGGATGCCTTGATATTATTGATGTGTCACCTTTTTTATGTAATCTTTATGTGATTCACAGTCGCAATTTACACTTTATGGTAAAAACAGAACAAATTTTAATGCGATTAACAGAGTCAAATCCGCTAAAACAAATGCCCCTGTTGCATGCTCTAGACACTTGTGAACATAACGACATGGTTATTTGCGCGATATACATGTTTTAAATTAGCTAATTATGTTCTCCCGAAACGTTCATTTTTTTCGCATGCTTTACCGAAATTTACCAACAGCTTAACATATTACATACCAACAAAATTTCACAAGGTTATCTATAATACATACTGATAATAAATCAAGTTACATTAGTAAACTGCACTGGAGCAGTGATTTATAGGCTTATGAAAATATCACTGAATATTCTATCTAGACCACCCTTAATGAACCAGTGTGTGATATCACTGTATATTATATCTAGACCATCCTTAATGAACAAATATGTGATATCAAAAAACATATTTACCTCAATAGTTTAGAGAGCGGTACATACACGTGCGTAGTAGAGCTCTCAAAGGCTGGCGATATGGCACTGGACAGAACACGCGCAATTTTATGTGAACGGTAGATCGGGGAATCAGTTGTTACTAAGGACGGGCCGACGGTTATCACGACTGTTATCAGGTGTTATCATGACTGTTATCACGTGTTATCACGACTCTTATCACGTGTTATCACGACTCTTATCACGTGTTATCACGACTCTTATCACGTGTTATCACGACTGTTATCACGTGTTATCACGACTGTTATCACGACTGTTATCACGTGTTATCACGACTGTAATCACGTGTTATCACGACTGTTATCACGTGTTATCACGACTGTAATCACGTGTTATCATGGCGGATTTATTGTCCTACAATACATCTCTATTGTTCCTATTTAAATCATTACGATAAACAGTAGATTTTTTACAGACTGTTTTTAAAACAAGGACATTCTGTTTGTTTTTAATTTACAAAATCAAAGATTTTTTTTTTTTTTTAAAGTGAAACAAATACAAACCAAATATCAATCAACATAAATAAACAACATTTTATCAATTGCAGAAAGTTTCATTGGAGTCGAACAACAACAACGATGACACTATAATATAGCATGTGTTATACAGAATATAGCATGTGTTATACAGAATATAGCATGTGTTATACAGAATATAGCTGTTTTATCAATGACTGATTGGTAGTTTTTCAGAAACATCCTTTTATTTAATATCTCTGACTTATTGAATAACGACAAAACATGACATTAATATAAAAAAGAAGTCAATTTACAGAACAAATGTAAAGATATACAACAATCCCTTTCATACCTTCAAAGAAACAAGAACGTGTAAGTATGTGTGTATGGCTGACCACGGTCGAGATCATACTAACACTGTTTGCTGTGGTATCTGATCATTAGGATCTCTATATTTGTGGTTTTGATTCCTCATTGTGGCAAAGCATGGCGGACTGAGATGATATATTACTGTCGTAATGTAATACCAAGCCAACGTTAATCAACATGATACTTTTCAAACTGAGCGTTGCACAGCGAACACAATTGAGATATTGATGACTTTCATTAGAGACAGAATCCGTTACCTACTTTACTACAGTGATGCTATTATTACCAACTTCTATTTATAGACAATGTAACAGACGACAGTGTTCCATAACACTGAACAGCATTTTAAAGATTCATGGTAGACACAGATGTTTATTTATCAACAAAGATCCCGGATCCGGAACTACCGCGTGTCTATTTATGCGTCCATGACCACGTGGTGTCTTACGTAAGTAAACTAACTATGTAGGAAATGGCATCCTATTGGATATTTGAAATTTAAAAAAAAAACAAAAAAAAACGCAATTTAACGTTCAAAGTTACCGCATTCCAGCTAAATGGCAAACTATAGTAACGTTTGCTAATATAAACAGTGAACATGCCTACATTGTGTTAATTGAATAGTTTGTTCAGTTTTAAATGTCTGCTTTGTGTGAACAGTTCGTCTAGTTTAAATGCCTACATTGTGTGAACAGTTCGTCTAGTTTAAAGGCCTACATTGTGTGAACAGCTCGTCTAGTTTAAATGCCTACATTGTGTGAACAATTTGTCCAGTCTTCAATGCCTAATTTGTGTGAACAGTTTGTCCAGTCTTCAATGCCTAATTTGTGTGAACAGTTTGTCCAGTCTTCAATGCCTAATTTGTGTGAATAGTTTGTCTGATTTTAAATGCCTACAACGTGTAGACAGTTTGGCTAGTTTTAATGCCTAAATTTTGTGAACAGTTTGTCTAGATTTAAATACCTACATTGTGTGAACAGTTTGTCCAGTTTTAAATGTCTGCTTTGCGTGAATTGAATAGATTGTCTAGTTTAAAATGCCTACGTTATGTAAAGTTTGTCCAGTTTTGAATGCCTACATTGTAAGAATTGAACAGTTTGTCTAGTTTAAAATGCCTACATTGTAAGAATTGAATAGTTTGTCTAGTTTAAAATACCTACATTGTAAGAATTGAACAGTTTGTCTAGTTTAAAATGCCTACATTGTAAGAATTGAACAGTTTGTCTAGTTTAAAATACCTACATTGTAAGAATTGAACAGTTTGTCTAGTTTAAAATACCTACATTGTAAGAATTGAACAGTTTGTCTAGTTTAAAATACCTACATTGTAAGAATTGAACAGTTTGTCTAGTTTAAAATGCCTACATTGTGTGAACAGTTCGTGTAGTTTTAAATGCCTACAGTGTGTGAAAAGATAGGTTTAAATAAGATTAACTGAACCTAACTTCAATTGATTTGAACTTATCTCTAATTGAATTGTACCTATCTCTTATTGAATTGAACCTATCTTCGATTACGTACAAATAGGGAAAAGGGACCGCTCTCCTTGTCTTTCAGGTAATTTCGCTATCAAGATACTTGTTTCTGGTACTTCTTCCATGTCCAGCTGGCTTTCGTATCTCCCTAAAAGAGAGTTCCAATGAGGAGACATCGTTATTCTCATTTTGGCGCCAATAAATTAAATATAGGTGCAATTAATTGAAGATAGGTTCAATTTAATTGGAGATAGGTTCAATTAATTGAATATATGTTAATTTGGCGTTCCATATAGATTCAAATGTTACTTATATGGAGTATTGTATAAAGGCCAAAATAGTCGAATACCAAAATTTGGGCTAACCACTGGATAGTTGTTTTTTTTTATAATATACCGATTATAGTAGACCAAAGTAGTAGAAGAAAAAATGTGTGTTAGTATAGATTTTAAGTGATATTGTGTGTATATAATTTAGATTGAATGAAATTGTATCAGAGTGTACAGTACATGTATGCAAAATATGAAAAGAATGTGTGAGGGGATAGGATCTCTGATGAGTGAGAGATAGGATGTCTGATGAGTGAAAGCCCTCCTGCGTGAGGATATTTGTTTATAAATATATACATGCTTGTTGAATAAAATTGATTTGAAAAAAAAAAAAAAAAAAAAATGTTACTTATTTTATATATCAAGTAGTATGGTTAAATTAAAATGTAATTGGCATTATGTATCCAGTGGTGTGGTTAAATCAAAATGCAGATTGCTGATAGCACCTGTAATTGAATGGATCAATGTGTTTGAAAGACAAAACTGTAATAGTAAATATATATATGTGATTTGGGGCCTGATTATGAAAAAAAGATTAGAACAAGACATCTATTTTGGAAAGATGTTTTTATAGCTTGGAATAAGGTAACAAACAACAACGAGCCACAGGAATTTAATGATATAAAGCAATATCTTTTATAACACAATTCCTTATTTCAAATAGGTAAAAGATCAGTTATTTTTGCTAGGAATGGTATGAAAGGTGTTAAAAATGTATGTGATCTTATGTCTGAAGAGGGTTCTTTTTCAAATTTTGAAGAATTTAACATATTCACAATACATTCAAGTAATTTCTTATTGTTTAGTGGGCTTTGTCGGGCAATACAACAGCAATTTAGAATGAAGAACATAATAATGCAATCAACAGAACCACCATTTAATAGACCATGTATACTTCACCACATACAGAAACTACTTAGAAACAAAAAGGGGAGCCATGATATGTATAAAACATTAAATGAAACAAACATCTAAGGAAACACAGCAGAGATAAAATGGAGAAAAACAACACAATACACACCAGAAGTTTGGAAACAGCATTATATAATACCATTCACCACAACAAAAAATACAAAGTTACATTGGTGTCAGTTCAGACTACAGAACAGAATATACCTAACAAACTACTATTCAGCATTAATAAACAAAACTCCAAATGACACTTTCAATCTTTGTAACTATCAAAAAGAAACTATAGAACACATTGGAACTGCGAGAAAGTTAGAACAATCAGGAGGATCATTGCACTTTGGGTATGTGAAAAAAAAGCACAAATAAATGTAACCCTAAATATCAAGAATATTCTATAAGGTATTTCAACAACTGATCAAAAACAAAAAAATCAAAGCAATTTTATAATGATATACTCAAAATACTTCATGTATCTTACATCAGGGAAAAATCAGACACACATATCAATGAATTAAAAACATACATAACAAAAATGTACAAAATACATAAAACAATTACACAAAAACAAAATAAATTGCCAGTTTTTATTCCAAGATGGGAAAACTTCAAGCAATTATTTTCTCAACAACTTAAGTTAACATTAAAATGAAATACTACATGCATACATGTATATACAATAAGACATTGTTTTTAGCATTTCATCGTTATGTTAATAAACATAAGTAGCACATGTATATCTATACTTGTGTTATCTGGCCATGGGTTTACTAAATTCTAGTAAATAAATTTGCATTTGTCTATTTTATCCGATGTGGCTTGAACTTATTTTCTGAAAACTGTTAGCTATTTATCATTTATTGATAGACTGAGTGAGAGAATGAGTTTTTGTGTTATTGCTATGTTGTAATGTTTATGTGAGAGAATGAGTGTAAGTTTTTGTGTTATTGCTATGTTGTAATGTTTATGTGAGAGAATGAGTGTAAGTTTTTGTGTTATTGCTATGTTGTAATGTTTATGTGAGAGAATGAGTGTAAGTTTGTGTGTTATTGCTATGTTGTAATGTTTATGTGAGAGAATGAGTGTAAGTTTTTGTGTTATTGCTATGTTGTAATGTTTATGTGAGAGAATGAGTGTAAGTTTTTGTGTTATTGCTATGTTGTAATGTTTATGTGAGAGTATGAGATGTGTAACATTTGTGCAATAGTCCAAAATACTACGGCAGCCATGGTTGCTAAGATAATATAGTTCCAGTAAATCTACTGATGTACCCCATTTTGACTAACGCGCTTACTATAGGAAAGGTATGTTGCCAACTGCGGGCACGCTACCGTATAGCAGTCAAAATGAGGTACAATCCCTTAAACACAACACTTGGTTTAGACCTGTGCTCTCCATTATTGGTATAGTCAACATTTTGTTAAAACTTGAACTTACCATGTTAGTTAAGTCAAGGACTGACCATTATTGATACATGCATATACAACACGTATTTAAGACCTTGGCTGACCATTTTTAGTATACAACACGTATTTAAGACCTTGGTTGACCATTATTGGTATATACAACACTTAGGTAAGACCTTGGCTGGCCATTATTTGTATACACAACACTTAGTTAAGCATCGACTGACCTTTTTTGGTATATAAAACACTTAGTTAAGACCTTGGCTGACCTTTTTTGGTGGTTACAACACTTAGTTAAGACCTTGGCTGACCCTTATTGGTATATACAACACTTAGTTACGACCTGGGCTGACTATTATTAGTATATACAACACTTAGTTACGACCTGGGTTGACCATTATTGGTATATCGCGTGTGAGATGTTGGGAGAGACACGAGGCACACATCTGGACAAACTTGAAATAACGCAACGGAAATGCTGTCGCATTTTGCAAGGGTTTGATAAAAACTCGCCGTCTGAAAGCACTACAGAAAGAAACTCTTGGAATATGTAGAATGATGCATAATATAGATAGACATAGATTATTGTTTTTTGGAAGACTTTGTTTAACAGATACATCAAAAATTCATAAACAGTTGTTAAACTTTAATATAGGAATTTTTCTCATTTTTGCCTAGCAGAATGCACGGAAATATTCCGAACAATGATAAGTACACTTTATAAATATGGCCTAGAAGAATTCTTGAACAGTTCTATTAAGTATGGATGCTTCCCTAGTAGACTTGCTTGGAAATACACATTGAGAAATACTATTCAAAATACTGCGGAACGAGACTGGAAAGAGCGTATAATGCGGCGGACAGATCTGAATCGCTTCCGAAATATACATGTACGAATCTCTCCACATAATCTTTGGCTGTTGAGCTTAGCGTTACCCAACATGGTCCTAGAATTTGGATTTCTAATTAAACTCGGAGCACTACCCATTGCCAGTTGTGTGTGCGACTCTTGTAAACAACATGTTAATGACATTGTGAAGCACATAATGATAGAATGTCGAGTTTATTTTGATGTAAGAGACGCTCTACAAACATTAATAGTAAATCTACTTCCGGTTGTACAGAGTGTCAATATTTTGGGTGACGATGATAGACTTACAAATTTTCTACTTGGAGGAGAAACTATGGCATGACAGTGAGTCCTGAACATTGGAAACTACTCATGTTGGAGTCTGCGAAAACGTTTTACAAAATGAAACCAGTACTAACGGATTGGTTACACCGACTGTAGTGGTGTATCTATATTGGAACATGACGAGGAAATGTTATGAATTAAAGAAAAAAAATGTAATGTAAATATCAATAATATATCAATCAAAGACACTTAAATGTCATATATATTTCAATATTGTATAATTTTTCATAATCTTCACTTGTTGGAGGAAATAAAGATATTCAATTCAATTCAATTCAATTCAATTCAATTCAATTCAACACTTAGTTAAGCATCGACAGACCATTATAGGTATATACAACACTTAGTTAAGACCTTGGTTGACCATTTTTGGTATATACAACACTTAGTTAAGACATTGGCTGACCCTTATTGGTATATACAACACTTAGTTAAGGCCTGAGCTGACTATTATTGGTATATACAACACTTAGTTAAGACCTGAGCTGACTATCATTGGTATATACAACACTTAGTTAAGACCTTGGCTGACCCTCATTGATATATACAACACTTAGTTAACACCTTGGCTGACCCTCATTGATATATACAACACATATCTAAGCAAGGGCTGACCCACATTGATATATACAACACTTAGTTAACACCTTGGCTGACCCTCATTGATATATACAACACATATTTAAGCAAGGGCTGACCCTTATTGGTATATACAACACATATTTAAGCAAGGGCTGACTATTATTGGTATATACAACACATATTTAAGCAAGGGCTGACTATTATTGGTATATACAACACATATTTAAGCAAGGGCTGACTATTATTGGTATATACAACACATATTTAAGCAAGGGCTGACCCTTATTGGTATATACAACACTTAGTTAAGACCTGAGCTGACTATCATTGGTATATACAACACTTAGTTAAGACCTTGGCTGACCCTCATTGATATATACAACACATATTTAAGCAAGGACTGACCCTTATTGGTATATACAACACTTTGTTGTTAAGACCTGAGTTGACTATGCTGGTAGAGCTCACCCACCACTTGAAAGCTCGGGTCTGTATTTTCTGAAACGTTAATGTAGCTGATTCCTATATATTTTTGTTCGTAAATATCTGACCAGTATGATCCATATTACTTATCTACCATTCCTAAAACTATCGTAAAAATGTAATCCAGTAGTGTAATGCAATCAAGTTTCCAAAATGTTTTTACGACAGCCAATTCATAAAACAATTACGTTTCTAAGTGCAGAATTATTATATTATATTTTCCGTCGAGTGAGGAATATAAATTTTCAAAATCTCTGCTCATTGTTGGTAGTCAAGTAATAAAATGGTTTAAATAAATTAACAAGTTCTGTGTGTTATTGATAATTGCTAGACCTCGTTAATATCAAAATAAATTACCTTAGAACACATTAAGAACATATCGAATCGTAACTTGCAGTTTGGTTTAACATATAACGCAATGAGAACTTAGGTTGAAGCATCACATTAGCTCCGATATACAGAATACAAATTGTAATTTAGACTAACTGGTTCGGTATAGCTATCATAACTACCAAATAACACATATTATTGGACATATCTAAGAACTGATATTAACATAAAAAATAAGCAAATGCTTCCTCTGTTGATAGATTAATCAGAACATTGTTTTAATATTGGCTGACTAGTACATTGATACTACGGTATAATTTTATCACTAAAACTACAGAATATTGGTATATATTCCGTGTCAATGTCATGTATCAAGATATTTTTCACGTTAAACAAATCCTTCTCTTGGCCGCCTTGTTTTCATTTTCATACGAAGCTTAACATGCAGCAGATGACCTTGAAAACTTTCAATTTCAGATGTAACTTTATTGATAATGTCTTCAGATAACGATATACCCTGTAGAATAAGTATTTGTAATGAAGGACACTACAGACTATTCAACCGCTTACCTCGATTTTTATTTACAACTTAACTGTGTAAATTCGTGATTATTGTAATTTCCCAACTGTTAGTTTTTTTCCATTTACGGATAGTTACATCCGTTTTACCCCTACCTTTGGTGTTTATATGTACAACACAGGTTTTCGAGATATTCAGGTTGGCGAAGACATCACAGCATGGTCTAATTGGGAAATATCGAATTCTCTTGTGTGATGTGAAGTCGTGTTCGATGCGTGTTAATATGCCTTGTGGGTCCGTATCACGAGCGTACGATTCTCTTTAAGAAATCATATTTATGAAAATAAGCAAATCCACTAAACTTAATTAATGATGATGAAAGCACTCAAATTTGACAGTAAATTTATTACTATATTTCGTTTTGATGATATGAAATTCATTAAATGTACATATTCCACTCTTAATGAACAAAACTCCTTTGAATATGTTGAATATGTTTGGACATCTGTCGGCATATGACATGTAATGTGTCAGGACGACGTAAGAACCATAATGAACCAATATGATATCTGCATCACTCATATGTGTTGTTGTCTCCGTACACATGTAGCTCCAACCGGAAGTTTTTCAGTATATTCTATATAACGGGTCCCATTGTCCACCCTCCTAAGTACAGTTTCACTGTGGAATACATAAGCACATGTAAAGTCATCGCTTTCACTTTCTGGTATACCATAACAACGCTGCTCACATCGCAGGACGGCCACCGGAAGTGATGCCGGAAATCTATCAGGGTCGTGCCGAAGCTTGTAATACCATGGGCAGTTTGCTCGAGCGTAAACAGGTGTGTTCTTGGCGTATGGTTTTAGATCTCCATGTTTAGGACAATCCGTGCCGTAATCCATACTATCTGTTACTACTCTGTGGTTATCGGAACTAATCCATTCACGTTCTTTTCTGTCTCTCGTTAGGAATTCTGGCAGAATGAGTTTCATAACCCCAGTTTTAATTCTAAATGTTTCTATTAGTTTAAAATGGATTGCGATGACAAGCGCACATATATAACAACACAGTCTCATGGTAACCACAGGCTGAAAAAGATAAAAGATGGATATTAATCAATACATAAAATCTCCTCAATCAATTTTAATGCTTTTGACGGTAAATCGTTTTTATGGATGAGATAAAAAGTTTGTGTAAAAAGCTATCTAATTGTTATACAGTACTGAGCGACTGTCAAAGTATACTTATAGTTTTGATCAATTGGTATGTCAAGAAATTAATTCGGTGTCACTTTCCAATTTAACGAGATGATTTTCAACTGTCAAAATATGTTAAAACGTTATAAACAAAAACACAATATACAGAGAAACAACTTGATGTCTAAAATAAAATAAGGAAAATAAAACAGGACTTACCGTGTGTGTTCGTCGAAACAAAGAAATTCTGATTTCTGCCGAATCAAAATAATAGAAAGGCATTTTATCGCAGCTTTTATATACATTCTAATTACTTAAACACAGGATGTAAGAGATCCAAACCAACCAATACGTTAAAATAGCCACTACCGCATTCTATACATACCATATCTATGACGCAAGGCATTCTCATTAAAAGAATGAAGGGTCTCAATATGAACTTGATCAACTGTCTCTAAAATAAAGTAAATGTTTAAAGTACTGACACGATGTATGTTAGGGAGGAGTCAGTGTACATGTTGAATGATACAATCGTTGTTACAGAGGATAGATGGAAAACAGTTTGTACACAATACAGTTATAGATAGACGTCATCACGAGGGTTGTTATAGAGGATAGATGGGACTTTAGCTGTACACAGTACAGTTATAGATAGACGTCATCACGAGGGTTGTTATAGAGGATAGATGGGACATTATCTGTATACAATACAGTTATAGATAGACGTCGTCACGAGGGTTGTTATAGAGGATATATGGGACATTAGCTGTACACAATACAGTTATAGATAGACGTCGTCACGAGGGTTGTTATAGAGGATAGATGGAACATTAGCTGTACACAGTACAGTTATAGATAGACGTCATCACGAGGGTTGTTATAGAGGATAGATGGGACATTAGCTGTACACAATACAGTTATAGATAGACGTCGTCACGAGGGTTGTTATAGAGGATAGATGGGACATTAGCTGTACACAATACAGTTATAGATAGACGTCGTCACGAGGGTTGTTATAGAGGATAGATGGAACATTAGCTGTACACAATACAGTTATAGATAGACGTCATCACGAGGGTTGTTATAGAGGATAGATGGGACATTAGCTGTACACAATACAGTTATAGATAGACGTCACCACGAGGGTTGTTATAGAGGATAGATGGGACATTAGCTGTACACAGTACAGTTATAGATAGACGTCATCACGAGGGTTGTTATATAGGATAGATGGGACATTAGCTGTACACAATACAGTTATAGATAGACGTCATCACGAGGGTTGTTATAGAGGATATATGGGACATTAGCTGTACACAATACAGTTATAGATAGACGTCGTCACGAGGGTTGTTATAGAGTATAGACGGAACATTAGCTGTACACAATACAGTTATAGATAGACGTCATCACGAGGGTTGTTATAGAGGATAGATGGGACATTAGCTGTACACAATACAGTTATAGATAGACGTCGTCACGAGGGTTGTTATAGAGGATAGATGGGACATTAGCTGTACACAATACAGTTATAGATAGACGTCACCACGAGGGTTGTTATAGAGGATAGAAGGAACATTAGCTGTACACAATACAGTTATAGATAGACGTCACCACGAGGGTTGTTATAGAGGATAGATGGGGCATTAGCTGTACACAATACAGTTATAGATAGACGTCACCACGAGGGTTGTTATAGAGGATAGATGGAACATTAGCTGTACACAATACAGTTATAGATAGACGTCATCACGAGGGTTGTTATAGAGGATAGATAGGACATTAGCTGTACACAATACAGTTATAGATAGACGTCGTCACGAGGGTTGTTATAGAGAATAGATGGAACATTAGCTGTACACAGTACAGTTATAGATAGACGTCATCACGAGGGTTGTTATAGAGGATAGATGGGACATTAGCTGTACACAATACAGTTATAGATAGACGTCGTCACGAGGGTTGTTATAGAGGATAGATGGGACATTAGCTGTACACAATACAGTTATAGATAGACGTCACCACGAGGGTTGTTATAGAGGATAGATGGAACATTAGCTGTACACAATACAGTTATAGATAGACGTCACCACGAGGGTGTTATAGAGGAACGATGGGGCATTAGCTGTACACAATACAGTTATAGATCGACGTCCACCACGAGGGTTGTTATAGAGGATAATGGAACATTAGCTGTACACATACAGTTATGATAGACGTCATACACGTTATATGACTTAGCTGTACACATACAGTTAGATAGACGTCACACGAGGGTTGTTATAGAGATAGATGGACATTAGCTGTACACAATACAGTTATAGATAGACGTCATCACGAGGGTTGTTATAGAGGATAGATAGGACATTAGCTGTACACAATACAGTTATAGATAGACGTCGTCACGAGGGTTGTTATAGAGAATAGATGGAACATTAGCTGTACACAGTACAGTTATAGATAGACGTCATCACGAGGGTGTTATAGAGGATAGATGGGACATTAGCTGTACACAATACAGTTATAGATAGACGTCGTCACGAGGGTTGTTATAGAGGGATAGATGGGACATTAGCTGTACACAATACAGTTATAGATAGACGTCACCACGAGGGTTGTTATAGAGGATAGATGGAACATTAGCTGTACACAATACAGTTATAGATAGACGTCACCACGAGGGTTGTTATAGAGGATAGATGGGGCATTAGCTGTACACAATACAGTTATAGATAGACGTCACCACGAGGGTTGTTATAGAGGATAGATGGAACATTAGCTGTACACAATACAGTTATAGATAGACGTCATCACGAGGGTTGTTATAGAGAATATGGGACATTAGCTGTACACAATACAGTTATAGATAGACGTCATCACGAGGGTTGTTATAGAGGATAGATGGGACAATTTTATTCATGACCCAAGCTTTGCTATCTCATTCTTAGATTTACACAAAACTGCATTGATGAGTTCTGTTATAGCCGAGTATAATGTTCTGGTCTACTATAGCGCTGTGGTGTTGATACAATCTATTGCGTAGCTGTCGGGAATATACATTAATTATTATTATTCCGACTGGAAATGTGTTCTGCAATAGTTAAGGTTTAATATGATGCCACTTACTTTTTGTTACAATCCGTCAAGTTAATGAAATATATATTATTAATTCTTTAGGTAAGCCTAATGTCCCAGAAAACAATTTTGTAATTTTTGACAGATATACTAGGATTGTTCAGTCTATCCCAACATTGTGAAGCTAATAACAAATAAAGTGATAGCAAAAGTATGTGAACATAAATGTTGGATTCTAAATTACGTAGAATGAGAATAATGATACTCAATAGGATGTCAGTTTAACTATAGAATAATAATGAGAGTATTGTAACCAAACCGTGAACCTAAAATAGAGAAAAAACACAGAAATATGCCATGCTGAAAGACATGAATAATTCTTTCAGGAAACTCAAACAGTGCCAGCTTCATTCTGAGAGTACAATGATTTTACACATGATAAACTTCGTATTGTTGGATATCGTTTCCATCTTTGATCCTGATAAAATACATGCTGTACATCTGTGTAACAATGGTTAACAGATGTGATGGTCGACAATTACAGTTAGCATTGTTTACAGAGCTGTCGACCAATCAGATGCACTTGCATACCGCTTGGATACCGCTCTAAAATATACGGACTACTTCCGTTCGACAGTCGATGTATCGTCGGCTATCACCACCGCTTTTGGTCCATTTTTTTTTATCTCTTAATCATTGTCGCACGTCACAAGAATAACATGCATAGATATTAAAGGATTTTAACCAAGGTACGTTATTGAAGTTTTTATGCATTCGGTATTTTTGTCGGATTGAACTAGATACCCCTTCCCACTGCTGACCTTTGGAGTGTTACACTTTGTTGATATAGTAAGAGTAGGGGCAAATATATTTATCTATAAATTACTAACCAGAAGTCTATTATAGATGTGTATGAGATAGAACTAAATTACTAACCAGAAACCTGTGATATATGTGTATGAGATAGAACTAAATTACTAACCAGAAGTATGTTATAGATGTGTATGAGATAGAACTAAATTATTAACCAGAAGTATGTTATAGATGTGTATGAGATAGAACTAAATTACTAACCAGAATCTGTTATAGATGTGTATGAGATAGAACTAAATTACTAACCAGAAACCTGTGGTAGATGTGTATGAGATAGAACTAAATTACTAACCAGAAGTCTGTGATAGATATGTATGAGATAGAACTAAATTATTAACCAGAAGTATGTTATAGATGTGTATGAGATAGAACTAAATTACTAACCAGAAACCTGTGATAGATGTGTATGAGATAGAACTAAATTACTAACCAGAAGTATGTTATAAATGTGTATGAGATAGAACTAAATTATTAACCAGAAGCCTGTGATAGATATGTATGAGATAGAACTAAATTACTAACCAGAAGTATGTTATAGATGTGTACGAGATAGTACTAAATTACTAACCAGAAGTATGTTATAGATGTGTATGAGATAGAACTAAATTACTAACCAGAAGTCTGTGACAGATATGTATGAGATAGAACTAAATTACTAACCAGAAGTATGTTATAGATGTGTATGAGATAGAACTAAATTACTAACCAGAAGTCTGTGACAGATATGTATGAGATAGAACTAAATTACTAACCAGAAGTATGTTATAGATATGTATGAGATAGAACTAAATTATTAACCAGAAGTCTGTGATAGATGTGTATGAGATAGAACTAAATTACTAACCAGAATCTGTTATAGATGTGTATGAGATAGAACTAAATTATTAACCAGAAGTCTGTGATAGATATGTATGAGATAGAACTAAATTACTAACCAGAAGCCTGTGATAGATGTGTATGAGATAGAACTAAATTACTAACCAGAAGTATGTGATAGATATGTATGAGATAGAACTAAATTACTAACCAGAAGCCTGTTATAGATGTGTATGAGATAGAACTAAATTATTAACCAGAAGTCTGTTATAGATGTGTATGAGATAGAACTAAATTATTAACCAGAAGCCTGTGATAGATGTGTATGAGATAGAACTAAATTACTAACCAGAAGTCTGTGATAGATATGTATGAGATAGAACTAAATTACTAACCAGAAGTCTGTGATAGATATGTATGAGATAGAACTAAATTATTAACCAGAAGTCTGTTATAGATGTGTATGAGATAGAACTAAATTATTAACCAGAAGTCTGTTATAGATGTGTATGAGATAGAACTAAATTATTAACCAGAAGTATGTTATAGATATGTATGAGATAGAACTAAATTATTAACCAGAAGTCTGTTATAGATATGTATGAGATAGAACTAAATTATTAACCAGAAGCCTGTGATAGATATGTATGAGATAGAACTAAATTACTAACCAGAAGTATGTTATAGATGTGTATGAGATAGAACTAAATTATTAACCAGAAGTCTGTTATAGATGTGTATGAGATAGAACTAAATTATTAACCAGAAGTCTGTTATAGATGTGTATGAGATAGAACTAAATTATTAACCAGAAGTATGTTATAGATATGTATGAGATAGAACTAAATTATTAACCAGAAGTCTGTTATAGATATGTATGAGATAGAACTAAATTATTAACCAGAAGCCTGTGATAGATATGTATGAGATAGAACTAAATTACTAACCAGAAGTATGTTATAGATGTGTATGAGATAGAACTAAATTATTAACCAGAAGTATGTTATAGATGTGTATGAGATAGAACTAAATTACTAACCAGAAGTATGTTATAGATATGTATGAGATAGAACTAAATTATTAACCAGAAGTCTGTGATAGATGTGTATGAGATAGAACTAAATTATTAACCAGAAGTATGTTATAGATGTGTATGAGATAGAACTAAATTACTAACCAGAAGTCTGTGATAGATGTGTATGAGATAGAACTAAATTACTAACCAGAAGTATGTTATAGATGTGTATGAGATAGAACTTAATTATTAACCAGAAGTTTGTTATAGATGTGTATGAGATAGAACTAAATTACTAACCAGAAGCCTGTTATAGATATGTATGAGATAGAACTAAATTATTAACCAGAAGTATGTTATAGATATGTATGAGATAGAACTAAATTACTAACCAGAAGCCTGTGATAGATGTGTATGAGATAGAACTAAATTATTAACCAGAAGCCTGTGATAGATATGTATGAGATAGAACTAAATTACTAACCAGAAGTCTGTGATAGATATGTATGAGATAGAACTAAATTATTAACCAGAAGTATGTTATAGATGTGTATGAGATAGAACTGAATTATTAACCAGAAGTCTGTTATAGATATGTATGAGATAGAACTAAATTATTAATCAGAAGTATGTTATAGATATGTATGAGATAGAACTAAATTACTAACCAGAAGTATGTTATAGATATGTATGAGATAGAACTAAATTATTAACCAGAAGCCTGTTATAGATATGTATGAGATAGAACTAAATTATTAACCAGAAGTATGTTATAGATGTGTATGAGATAGAACTAAATTACTAACCAGAAGTCTGTGATAGATATGTATGAGATAGAACTAAATTATTAACCAGAAGTATGTTATAGATGTGTATGAGATAGAACTAAATTATTAACCAGAATCTGTTATAGATGTGTATGAGATAGAACTAAATTATTAACCAGAAGTCTGTTATAGATATGTATGAGATAGAACTAAATTACTAACCAGAAGTATGTTATAGATGTGTATGAGATGGAATTAATTACTAACCAGAAGTCTGTTATAGATATGTATGAGATAGAACTAAATTACTAACCAGAAGTATGTTATAGATGTGTATGAGATAGAACTAAATTACTAACCAGAAGTTTGTTATAGATGTGTATGAGATAGAACTAAATTACTAACCAGAAGCCTGTTATAGATGTGTATGAGATAGAACTAAATTACTAACCAGAAGTATGTTATAGATGTGTATGAGATAGAACTAAATTACTAACCAGAAGTATGTTATAGATGTGTATGAGATAGAACTAAATTACTAACCAGAAGTTTGTTATAGATGTGTATGAGATAGAACTAAATTACTAACCAGAAGTATGTTATAGATGTGTATGAGATAGAACTAAATTACTAACCAGAAGTCTGTGGTAGATGTGTATGAGATAGAACTAAATTATTAACCAGAAGCCTGTGATAGATGTGTATGAGATAGAACTAAATTATTAACCAGAAGTCTGTGATAGATATGTATGAGATAGAACTAAATTACTAACCAGAAGTCTGTTATAGATGTGTATGAGATAGAACTAAATTATTAACCAGAAGTCTGTGATAGATATGTATGAGATAGAACTAAATTACTAACCAGAAGTCTGTTATAGATGTGTATGAGATAGAACTAAATTACTAACCAGAAGTCTGTTATAGATATGTATGAGATAGAACTAAATTATTAACCAGAAGTATGTTATAGATGTGTATGAGATAGAACTAAATTATTAACCAGAAGCCTGTTATAGATGTGTATGAGATAGAACTAAATTACTAACCAGAAGCCTGTTATAGATGTGTATGAGATAGAACTAAATTACTAACCAGAAGTCTGTTATAGATATGTATGAGATAGAACTAAATTATTAACCAGAAGTCTGTTATAGATGTGTATGAGATAGAACTAAATTATTAACCAGAAGTCTGTTATAGATGTGTATGAGATAGAACTAAATTATTAACCAGAAGTATGTTATAGATATGTATGAGATAGAACTAAATTATTAACCAGAAGTCTGTTATAGATATGTATGAGATAGAACTAAATTATTAACCAGAAGCCTGTGATAGATATGTATGAGATAGAACTAAATTACTAACCAGAAGTATGTTATAGATGTGTATGAGATAGAACTAAATTATTAACCAGAAGTCTGTTATAGATGTGTATGAGATAGAACTAAATTATTAACCAGAAGTCTGTTATAGATGTGTATGAGATAGAACTAAATTATTAACCAGAAGTATGTTATAGATATGTATGAGATAGAACTAAATTATTAACCAGAAGTCTGTTATAGATATGTATGAGATAGAACTAAATTATTAACCAGAAGCCTGTGATAGATATGTATGAGATAGAACTAAATTACTAACCAGAAGTATGTTATAGATGTGTATGAGATAGAACTAAATTATTAACCAGAAGTATGTTATAGATGTGTATGAGATAGAACTAAATTACTAACCAGAAGTATGTTATAGATATGTATGAGATAGAACTAAATTATTAACCAGAAGTCTGTGATAGATGTGTATGAGATAGAACTAAATTATTAACCAGAAGTATGTTATAGATGTGTATGAGATAGAACTAAATTACTAACCAGAAGTCTGTGATAGATGTGTATGAGATAGAACTAAATTACTAACCAGAAGTATGTTATAGATGTGTATGAGATAGAACTTAATTATTAACCAGAAGTTTGTTATAGATGTGTATGAGATAGAACTAAATTACTAACCAGAAGCCTGTTATAGATATGTATGAGATAGAACTAAATTATTAACCAGAAGTATGTTATAGATATGTATGAGATAGAACTAAATTACTAACCAGAAGCCTGTGATAGATGTGTATGAGATAGAACTAAATTATTAACCAGAAGCCTGTGATAGATATGTATGAGATAGAACTAAATTACTAACCAGAAGTCTGTGATAGATATGTATGAGATAGAACTAAATTATTAACCAGAAGTATGTTATAGATGTGTATGAGATAGAACTGAATTATTAACCAGAAGTCTGTTATAGATATGTATGAGATAGAACTAAATTATTAATCAGAAGTATGTTATAGATATGTATGAGATAGAACTAAATTACTAACCAGAAGTATGTTATAGATATGTATGAGATAGAACTAAATTATTAACCAGAAGCCTGTTATAGATATGTATGAGATAGAACTAAATTATTAACCAGAAGTATGTTATAGATGTGTATGAGATAGAACTAAATTACTAACCAGAAGTCTGTGATAGATATGTATGAGATAGAACTAAATTATTAACCAGAAGTATGTTATAGATGTGTATGAGATAGAACTAAATTATTAACCAGAATCTGTTATAGATGTGTATGAGATAGAACTAAATTATTAACCAGAAGTCTGTTATAGATATGTATGAGATAGAACTAAATTACTAACCAGAAGTATGTTATAGATGTGTATGAGATGGAATTAATTACTAACCAGAAGTCTGTTATAGATATGTATGAGATAGAACTAAATTACTAACCAGAAGTATGTTATAGATGTGTATGAGATAGAACTAAATTACTAACCAGAAGTTTGTTATAGATGTGTATGAGATAGAACTAAATTACTAACCAGAAGCCTGTTATAGATGTGTATGAGATAGAACTAAATTACTAACCAGAAGTATGTTATAGATGTGTATGAGATAGAACTAAATTACTAACCAGAAGTATGTTATAGATGTGTATGAGATAGAACTAAATTACTAACCAGAAGTTTGTTATAGATGTGTATGAGATAGAACTAAATTACTAACCAGAAGTATGTTATAGATGTGTATGAGATAGAACTAAATTACTAACCAGAAGTCTGTGGTAGATGTGTATGAGATAGAACTAAATTATTAACCAGAAGCCTGTGATAGATGTGTATGAGATAGAACTAAATTATTAACCAGAAGTCTGTGATAGATATGTATGAGATAGAACTAAATTACTAACCAGAAGTCTGTTATAGATGTGTATGAGATAGAACTAAATTATTAACCAGAAGTCTGTGATAGATATGTATGAGATAGAACTAAATTACTAACCAGAAGTCTGTTATAGATGTGTATGAGATAGAACTAAATTACTAACCAGAAGTCTGTTATAGATATGTATGAGATAGAACTAAATTATTAACCAGAAGTATGTTATAGATGTGTATGAGATAGAACTAAATTACTAACCAGAAGTCTGTTATAGATGTGTATGAGATAGAACTAAATTACTAACCAGAAGCCTGTTATAGATGTATATGAGATAGAACTAAATTATTAACCAGAAGCCTGTTATAGATGTGTATGAGATAGAACTAAATTACTAACCAGAAGCCTGTTATAGATGTGTATGAGATAGAACTAAATTACTAACCAGAAGTCTGTTATAGATATGTATGAGATAGAACTAAATTACTAACCAGAAGCCTGTTATAGATGTGTATGAGATAGAACTAAATTACTAACCAGAAGTCTGTTATAGATGTGTATGAGATAGAACTAAATTACTAACCAGAAGCCTGTTATAGATATGTATGAGTGATAGATGTGTAAGTGTCATGTCGACACACACGTATAAGTATTATGGTGGTTTTACCATTATTATTGAAAAAGTGACATGTCGACACACACGTACAAGTAGTAACAATAATATGATAAATCCCTTTCTGTAGTTGCGAAGTAAGTTAACACAAAGGAATACCTTGAATTATTTTGAGATGTTTGCCTGATCGTAATTTTCGAAGGAAATCGAATAATAAAAATAATTAACATAAACAAATACAACATTAAGGCAGGCAAATAAAACATTTTGAAAAATTAGCTTGCAGTTCATGATACAAAGTCCAAATTACTTACATTTAAAGACAACAGCTTTCTTCTGTATGGCCCTCATGAAACTTATATGAAATTGGCTGTCTATAACAAACATTCTACATGCGCGACATAAATCTTTGTCATCGAAATGGATGTCAACGAGCAAGAACAGGTCGATGTGTCTAGTAACAAAACGGTCAAATGTCACATAGATAACATCAAGCTTATTAACAGGTAATAAAACATCATTTTATTGTATACATCGCGATTGCTAGTATCATAATGAAAGGATCCTTTCGACAGCACTTTTTTCCTGTCCGGAGAAATCAAGCAGAATTCTTGCCTCTTTGACATGTCACTTTGTCAAGTTGTAATGGTACAACCATTCTACTTATACGTGTGTGCATACATGTCACTCGGTCAATTTTTGACTGTCTACAACTATCCAAGTTATAGTTGTGAGTACAAGGCTCACCTCAGCCACCGTAGAAGAGTTGCTTTACATACAGTAGTATACACCTGTATACGATGTACGTAGGAAAATAAGTAGAATGCTACAACATTGAGTCAGCATTTTTCCTTCTCTGATACTACGGACCGAAAGTGTATTTATGTCATTATTGGCCAATGTAGGACGGAATACGATAAACAGGTATTGAATTGCGTAAATAAGTGATATGGAAAAAAGGAATTCCGGTTCATTGCAAGAAGCATTGCAACGCGATGAACCAACCATCACTCTCAACAAAAGCCCAATATTTTCCATTACCTCTGTTCATTAAAATACATATGACGTTTGAGTGTTAAATCAATAATTATCAGGTGACGTTTTGTAACACCAGTAGGTAAAAATGTAAGCTAGGTGAGTGAAATACTAGGCGACACTACGTCAAGGCGTTCGGTGGAGTTTTCAGACTTAGAACCGGGTTTTCTTAAAATGTGACACAGCTTTTGAGGGAAAAATGAGTCTCGGAATGGTGGTTTTCATCTTGTCACTTTTTCTACTGGATGACGCAATTGGTAAGTTAACAAGACAACAAATGTAACTACGCCATGTCGACATCGCTATAAGAAAGTGTCTAGAACTGAAAACAAGCTGGTCAGTCGGTATTGGTTAAACAAAGATAAGGTAGACTACTGAGCTTACGTCATCAGTATATCCAAAGACATGAGCCATGTTTTTGTTCCATTTTAATTACTCAGCCTCGTATGACAAAGTTTCACCTAAGAGAGGGGAACGGTTTGTTACATGAGTATGCCAACAGTCTTTGGGGAGATCGACAAAGATATCGTCGGCCAGAAATTCAATAATTTCTTTGTTATTTAAGTATTTCTGATACAGTACAACCCACACTTGAGATAAAATAACTCAACTTCTCTTATCTTATACATCATTTATGTATGGTGAATTATTGTTGTCATGATGACTATATTTCTGACATTTTGAGAATATTTCTTTGAAAAATGATATTTTCAGCATTTCCAAATACAGGTAAGTAGTGGATAATATGGTATACCTTAGGTAAATTACTGATGTTTGTACCAGATATTGATGTTCTTTTGATCATGGACTTTATGAACAAGATAAAAAGTCAATATACATGTTTGTAGTATCTGAAGATGTAATTCAATTAGCCATTCCTAACACAAATGTCTTATAACGCATATCACCCGTCATTGTATAATACTACGATACCATGTATGTACTGTTATTACTAACATATTACGTATTTCATCTGCTGTTTGGGACACATTCCTTTGAAGAAAAATAAATCTATCTGATTCTGCAAGCTTTATATTGTATAATACTATCTTGTGTAATTAAATAAATGTAGTGCCTTATAAAGATATTGATGGTCTGGTCGTGTGTAATTACACGGACTGTAGTGACGTAGTAATATACTGATGAAGATTTCGGTCTGATCGTGTGTAATTACACGGACTGTAGTGACGTAGTAATATACTGATGAAGATTTCGGTCTGATCGTGTGTAATTACACGGACTGTAGTGACGTAGTAATATACTGATGATGAAGATTTCGGTCTGATCGTGTGTAATTACACGGACTGTAGTGACGTAGTAATATACTGATGAAGATATCGGTCTGATCGTGTGTAATTACACGGACTGTAGTGACGTAGTGATATAGCTATGATGAAGATTAGATTCGATTATTAGTTTGAAGCTACTTTGGTTTAGTGGCTCTGGATTCAGCAGCAGAACCTTTTTATTAAATTCAGCTTTAATTCTATTAATATATATAATTTTTGTTTGTATACACGTTACGATACTAAGAGAGCTTAGAAAAATATGTATGGCCATTTTATCATATTAACTTAAATATATTTTAACTGATCAATGTATTATTAGTTGTACTAAAGTGATATAAATAGTTAACACACAACCTAAAAAGGTACAATACTATACAAACCGTCCACGTTATGAGTAACACAGCCGTGGGTGAGCTTTGATAGGCGAGTGTTACAGATAATATGTAGAAATCCTAATGAACACCCAGTTTGTGTAAATACGTCATACAAACTGATGATTTTTTAATGTAGTTTTCATTAACTCATTTGACGGGAAGTGACAGAGACGATTCTGTCGATATATGCTTGAGTTACGTTAGTTTCCATAGTTACAGAGATCGATCATTATGTTACATGTACCTTAAAACTGTGTATTGGAAGATAATTACATGGGACACCAAATAGAGTTTTACTTTCCTATGTACTGATATATAGTTTCATGTTTTTTCTTTTGTTGTTGTCAAATTATATGAAATATCATTATTTTTAATAAAGGGCAACTGTATGTATGTTATTTATATCTTAGAACCAAACTTGCATCAACAAGAAATAACCACAACAGACACAAGTATAAAAATTCCTAATATTATGTTCCAACATTAATTTCAGCATTCCTCATGAGTGATTTATTTAACTCTGAAGATTGTATCGAATAATGTTGTTTTATACTCCGATCATGTATCCATAATGAGAAGGCAGTCAATGAAAGTGTTGTAAATAAAAAAAAAATGGAGCGGGTCGGTGAGGTAGGGAGGGAGCATCATAACATCTAATTCAACCCCTGATTTGACATTGGTGATCAACTGTCAAGGTTTCAGGTCAAAGGTCGCACTCGATCGAACTGACATGTTATTACTCCAATAGTAAATATTCACATCATAGTAACCCATCGAATTATACACTTTATCAGATTTTATTGGTCACTGGTCAAGACTAAGTAACGTGTGTCAGAATGCCCTGAGGATATCTTATGTCATTGTAATATGATCACATTGCCCCCGTTGTGTCTACCTGTTTGTTTATAAGTAGTTAACATACGTGTTCCTCCTTATATATTCGCGTTGACCTTTTTTCGATTCGCCTTCCATTGTTATGAGAAGTTGCTCATCAAATTCCACTGAAGAACCGGATGTTCAGAACCCAAAAGGTCGAATGTTTATACAAAATGCCTACGAACCTTATTGCGAGACCATCACTGTGGAAACTGTAGTAACATGGCTGTGAGAGTATTTGTAGTTAGATTTGTGGGAGTAATTATTTAATGTTTATCCTGAAAACATGCAATAGACGTACCCAAATCCCCATCACTCACTTCCCCCACATTCTCCCACCTCCGCATCACGTCAGCAATGTAGTTGTGTATTGTCCATATAGACATTTCCGGCGTATTTTCCCCCATAATATAAAGATTTTGAAATACACTTCTTGAATTTCAGAAAAGAAAAGATTTCTTAAAATTCAAACTTATAAATGGAATCGTATTATAAGAAGACAAAAATGCAGTTTTAAGTAATTATAAAGAGTTGATAGTGAAGGAAATACATTTTTTATAATGCTCTGTCTTTTTAGTATGTTATTCAATGAATGTAATTTAATTACATGTACTATTTTAACAAGTTTCAACTTATATTTTATACCATTTTATTTACCATGTTGAATATATTTTATAATTTTTGATTAATCTTTACTATTGTGTGAGTCAACTAATGCTATTCCTCACATAAAATTCAACTCGGTGTATGTTTACTATGCAAAACATATCAACCTCCGAGAAGTTGATTACTTATTCCTTGTTCTATTACTTATTCGATTCAGCCATTACTTATTCAATTCCTTCATAACTTATTCAATTTCAATTTCTTTATTGACCGTAGGCCTTGTGGCCCATAAGTACATGATACAAATACACAATACATGAAAATGACAATGAAACAGCAATGAAATACATTGTGGAGAACGGGTTACATATGTAAAAATCGAATCTTATTTGCTTCGAATATGAATTTACCCAGGTTACATAATTCTTTGGTATTACTGACACTTAATAACTGTATTGATTTAAACATTGATGGCTTTTGCCAGTAGTACTTTTTAATTAAACGAATTCTTAAGTTGTTGTACATATTACACATTAATAAAAAATGAAATTCATCTTCAACTTCAGTAGTTGAATTATAGACTAAACAAAATCTCCTATTTCTTTCAATATTTTTATAACGACCCGATTCAATTGCTAAATAATGTGCAGACAAACGAAATTTGGATTGACATATTCTATGCTTCTTATGCATATACTTGGTTAGGTAAAATTCTGAACAATATGCTTATATAAGTAACATTTCGGTGAAGTTACTAACAAACTTCTCAAATATTGCTGTGCTTGATCAAAAATTCTTTGACGAATAAATGTTAACATAGTATTTGAATTGTATGATGACTGACATTGCCACACCTCACCAAAACCTAAAGAGCATAATAGCTCTTCAACATAACGTACCCAGTTGAAAACTAAACTGGTGTTTTTATTTAACAAAAACTTATATGCAGAATTTAAAATACAATGTTTGGTGTCAAGTAATTTGAACCAGTTTTTATTATCCTAAATTTTCTTGTGTATTCCAATGGGAGGCGTCCAAGTTCCAAGTACACCATCGCACTATTTGTATAATTTTTCACTTTAAGTAACCGTTTACAAAACATTAAATGTAAATTCTCGATGTCGGTTCCTTTGCTGGAACCCCACACTTCACATGAATAACACAATATACTACTAACGTATGTGTCAAACAGACTCAACATGGTGTTATAATTCAGACTCATGTTTGAACATTTTGAAAATAGGGCGAACATAGCCTTCCGTCCTTGATCAGACAGCTGTTTTTGAATACTATTAAATTTATTATTAAATCTCAAATCCATCATTACATATTCGTTTCCCCTTTACTAATTAGCACTTCAAATGGTTCAAAACTTATAATTAAACGTTCCCATTACCTATTCGAAGATTATATTCCTTATCCATACCTTGTTTCAAATTTGAAAACAAAAAATAGAATAAGAAATTATAGTATATCCAAAAGTACAATATGCAAAAATACATCAAACAAAATATGTACCAGGCCTTTTGTAACACATGTACTTGGAACGTCAAAAAGACATAGGCGAAACTCCAAGCTTGAGCTCAGTCATTGTACCCTTGTACAGACGAGATGTATCTATCAGGTAACAAACAAAGCATGCCCATATTTGGACATGGTGTTTTAATGTCGATACGCTAATGTATGTGTTCATGAATGTCGCCCTTTATCATTCATGAATGAATGTTAGCAACAACAACACATGCTCTTGAAATATATAACTGACGTATTTACTCAGAACATATCTGGAGGAAAAGCAGTATCCAATGGTCAAGAAATTCACAATTTTCGTAAAGCACATTTAAAGCCTTCTTTCCATGAGGAGATTTTTTTACTTTACCATATCTTGATATTGAAAAGATTTTTGAAATTACCTAAACGGCCTTCATGATTCTTGTGCAATATGTCCATTACTGTCTGTTGCAATGGTGTTACATCTTGATGGTTCACTGTCGGTTCGGGAGTTTGGCAAGGCGGGTTTATTTATCTATTTATTTAATTGTTTCACAAGTTCTATGTCTGCTATTACGTCCTAGCGGAGTGATCTCAATATATGTATATTAAGTTGTCATTGATAAGCTTCTCGTCGACCTTCAGACTATGAAGCAAACTTTTTACTACTCCAGCGGGGAATCCAACTGTAGCGGACGACATTTCACTGATTTCAGTGTCACCGTTAGCTCTACAGCACACCCTTGATATATGCTATACATACAGTTTGTCTCGGAAACTTTCGTTCAACAACACAAAACCTGTTTTAGTTTCGGGAACTTTGTGCTAAGAAGCAATGCATTCAAATTTTACTAGATTCTAGATTTCTATCTCGCGAAAGCGTATCACTTCGGAACAGACTCGACGCCGATCCAGACTTCTACAGATTCAAACGTATACACAACACGTACAGTGCTTTACATCTATTCAAGATCCCAACCAACGTTAAATATACGAGAGACGAATATTTAGTCTGCAAACTTATTACATCCGTGTGAAATGACACCCATCGCTACGGCACCGACGTCAGAACCCAAATTGGTGACGTCACAGTGTACTTAACTTCATGTTTGAAGTGCTTGATTACTTCATGGCCTTGCAAAACGTGAACAATAAACAACTCCTCAGAAACTCTCGTCTCCATCCTCCTGTCAGATTAACTCATCCTTGGCGAATTTCATCCGAAGCGTGTTATATTTCTGGGAAAGCAACACATACTTACGATGGCCGACAAGAGCCTGGCAAAATGAAATGAAAAAACTGTAACACTTTTTTTCATGGTACATTTTTTTCACTTCTTTTTGTACCATTGTATGGTACAGAAAGATGTGAAAGCGAAGTTGAAATGAGTCAGTCGCTTTTGTATCTTTTTGTACCAAAAAGCGGCCGAAAACAGCCATGGTACAGAAACATATGAAACGGCCCGACATAAAGGTTACCGAGTTTGACAAATGACTCCCAGATAAAGCTGTCATCACATACCCTGCCAATTAGTATCCCGGAATGTCTGGCTACTAAATGATCCAATCGTCATTTATATTGATGTGGGGCCTGCAAAATGGTCAATTGTCTATTTTAACTTTTAAATGACTTTTCATTTTAAAAATAACGTCTTTAATTTTTTTTTCCAGTGAGGAATTATTTGTACTTACATTGTCAATGTATCCAATCTGCCTCAACTTCTCGAGTAAAAGAAACTATATAGACACCGATGGGGTCCGTTTTGGGGAAATGGGACCATCAATTTTATTACGTAATAAAAACTTCTCGAGTAAAATAAACTATACACACCGATGGGTTTCGTTATTACGCTTTTAGCAGTGAAATATCGAAAATTAATCATTCTATAAAAGTGATATTTAATCAAAACCCTGCATACGACAATGGAAAAAGTTAAAAGATGATCCGGTATATTTTGCTATGAAAATGTAATAAACAGCATATCTAACAGCATCTTCAATAATACCAAATGTATTTCACTCATGTAACTAATATTTTGATATTTTTCACGAATGCACAAATATCGAAATATTAGCCCCACTCGTAAAATATAGTTGGTTTTACTGAAGACATCGAGGAATATATATATATTGTAAGACCATTAGAGAAATGCTGTAATGATTTTTCAATCGTTCAATTGTTTATCTCTAAAATGGAAATGACGACATTATACAAGTTTAATTTTATAATTCTTAGCCCCAAGGTACACCCCAATACACTATAGTTTCGACTCGATTTGTGTCCTCAGAAGTGATTTATACACTTTTCGGCTTGGTGTGACGGTGTTATCAAACCTTTGCTATTCGGGGTCAGCCCTGGTCATGGTGTTGGATGACGACATTCCGATGATTCTGATGGTACAGTTTTTTTCACATCTTTTGTACCACGAATGGTACAAAAAGATATGAAAAAACTGTAACGTTTTTTTCTTTGTACACTTTTTCATATCTTTTTGTACCAAAAATGGTACAAAAAGAAATGAATTTCTTTCAATATTTTTATAACGACCCGATTCAATTGCTAAATAATGTGCAGACAAACGAAATTTGGATAGACATATTCTATGCTTCTTAGGCATATACTTGGTTAGGTAAAATTCTGAACAATATGCTTATATAAGTAACATTTCGGTGAAGTTACTAACAAACTTCTCAAATATTGCTGTGCTTGATCAAAAATTCTTTGACGAATAAATGTTAACATAGTATTTGAATTGTATGATGACTGACATTGCCACACCTCACCAAAACCTAAAGAGCATAATAGCTCTTTAACATAACGTACCCAGTTGAAAACTAAACTGGTGTTTTTATTTAACAAAAACTTATATGCAGAATTTAAAATACAATTTTTGGTGTCAAGTAATTTGAACCAGTATTTAATTATCCTAAATTTTCTTGTGTATTCCAATGGGAGGCGTCCAAGTTCCCAGTACACCATCGCACTATTTGTAGAATTTTTCACTTTAAGTAACCGTTTACAAAACATTAAATGTAAATTCTCGATGTCGGTTCCTTTGCTGGAACCCCACACTTCACATGAATAACACAATATACTACTAACATATGTGTCAAACAGACTCAACATGGTGTTATAATTCAGACTCATGTTTGAACATTTTGAAAATAGGGCGAACATAGCCTTCTGTCCTTGATCAGACAGCTGTTTTTGAATACTATTAAATTTATTATTAAATCTCAAATCCATCATTACATATTCGTTTCCTCTTTACTAATTAGCACTTCAAATCGTTCAAAACTTATAATTAAACGTTCCCATTACCTATTCGAAGATTATATTCCTTATCCATACCTTGTTTCAAATTTGAAAACAAAAAATAGAATAAGAAATTATAGTATATCCAAAAGTACAATATGCAAAAATACATCAAACAAAAATATGTACCAGGCCTTTTGTAACACATGTACTTGGAACGTCAAAAAGACATAGGCGAAACTCCAAGATTGAGCTCAGTCATTGTACCCTTGTACAGACGAGATGTATCTATCGGGTAACAAACAAAGCATGCCCATATTTGGACATGGTGTTTTAATGTCGATACGCTAATGTATGTTTTCATGAATGTCGCCCTCTATCATTCGTGAATTAATGTTAGCAACAACAACACATGCTCTTGAAATATATAACTGACGTATTTACTCAGAACATATCAGGAGGAAAAGCAGTATCCAATGGTCAAGAAATTCACAATTTTCGTAAAGCACATTTAAAGCCTTCTTTCCATGAGGAGATTATTTAATTTTACCATATCTTGATATTGAAAAGATTTTTGAAATTACCTAAACGGCCCTCGTGATTCTTGTGCAATATGTCCATTTAATACTGTCTGTTGCAATGGTGTTACATCTTGATGGTTCACTGTCGGTTCGGGAGTTTGGCAAGGCGGGTTTATTTATCTATTTATTTAATTGTTTAACGAGTTCTATATCTGCTATTACGTCCTAGCGGAGTGATCTCAATATATGTATATCAAGTTTTCATTGATAAGCTTCTCGTCGATCTTCAGACTATGAAGCAAACTTTTTACTACTCCAGCGGGGAATCCAACTCTAGCGGACGACATTTCACTGATCTCAGGGTCACCGTTAGCTCTACAGCACATCATTGATATATGCTATACATACAGTTTGTCTCGGAAACTTTCCTTCAACAACACAAAATCCTGTTTTAGTTTTCGGGAACTTTGTGCAAAGAAGCAACGCCTTCAAATTTTACTATCTCGCGAAAGCGTATCACTTCGGTACAGACTCGACGTCGACCTAGCCTTCTACAGTCTCAATCCTATACACAACACGTACAGTGCTTAACACCTATTTAAGATCCCGACCAACGTTAAATTGACGAGAGACGAATTTTTAGTCTGCAAACTCATTACATCCGTGTCAAATGACACCCATCGCTACGGCACCGACGTCAGAACCCAAACTGGTGACGTCACTTAAGCATTGAACTGCTTTGATTTGGAAGTTATGGGCTGATGAATGCCAACTGAACAAAGGCAAATTTAATGAAGCGCGCTAGTTCAATGCTTATATTTACATTTGACAACGAATTTGAAAGATTATATCCAGGAATTTTACTCTGATAATGAATGAACAAACTTTTATCGTCAAAGACGGAATAGCCTTTTCAACAGCCATATTTCGTTATCGCCGACGTGACAAATATGACGTCACTATAATAATGACGTCATAATAAAGATTTGGAAGTTATGGACTCATAACTTCCAAGTGAGCTTGGTAAAGTTATATAGTGGGGCTGCAGTGTAAATGTAAATATAGTGTACTTAACTTCATGTTTGAAGTGCTTGATTACTTCATGGCCTCGTTAAACGTGAACAATGAACAAATTCCCCGAAACTGTCTTGTCGCCATCCTCCTGCCAGATTAACTCATCCTTGGCGAATTCCATCTAAAGCGTGTTATATTTCTGAGAAAGCAGCACATACTTATCTTGAATGAATAATGTAAACGCGTCTCGATACGGGTTACACATTCCCTAAGGAAGAGGCCCAGTAAATTGGTTATATTTTTTATTCTTTCAAATTCTTACATTTTTCGTTTGAAGATAATCTGTCCATTCATTGTCTTTTTTTCTGTACTTAATAATCTCCGGGAAAGAAAGATTGATAATTTGATCATAGAAAGTTTCTGCAAAATTTCATAAAATAGTTCATGGGTTTCTGAGAAGAAAAGCTGTATCAGATTGATTCAAACTGAGTTGTGATTGTGTGTTCTCTGTCTGTTTACATTGTATTTTATATCGATGCGCAATTCTAATCACCGTGCGTAATTATTACAAATTAATAGCATTGAACTTGTTCAACTTTTCACCTAGTGACAATGCACCGTAAATGTAAATATTTAACATTGAATAACGACAGAAAGGGGTCGAATTGATAGAACCTACGTATAGTACAACAGAAATGCTCACATGAAAATCAAGCACGTTGTCAGTGTCTCGTTTAAAATGATTATTTAATGTTAACAGGAGCAATACCTTCTAAGGTAGCCTATTCTCCTGCAGTAGTCGATGACCTCGCTACCCCAACGGATGTCCTGGAAGTTGACGCTCCGAGATGTGGCCAGGATTGCTATGGAAGCAACAGCTGCATGTCGTTTGCCTACGACGCAGCTAAAGGGCAGTGCATGAAATATGGAGGCAACTACTTTGGGAATTTCCAGAATCACTCTGGAAAACGATATCCGATGGACATCCCTCTCTACACTCGTCCAATGTACTTCTTTAATCTGTGTAGGTACTAATATGAGAACAGTAATGAGATAACTGTATTAAATTATATAACAATCTAAATTATAATAAACCTGTAATCTGTGTAGGTACTAATATGAGAGCAGTAATGAGATAACTGTATTAAATTATATAACAATCTAAATTATAATAAACCTTTAATCTGTGTAGGTACTACATATGATAGCATCAATAAGATAATTGTATCAAATTAAATAACAATCTAATTTCTTCATGTACAAAGAAGAGAGAAACCCTATTTCATACACGAAACACAATGATTGATATAAGTAATGATATCGAATTTAACGACATTTACTGTACAGCACATGCTCTTGACCGGGGCTACAGAATGGATAGAGAGGCAGGACTGTGTTACAAGGTAACCAATGGAAACGCGTCCCACGACGAAGCCGAGACTGTCTGTTCTAATGACCAGGCCCGACTGCTGGCCATCCAAACCACAACACAACTCAATGCCATACTGGACTACATCAACTCTACTAACGCAGGTTAGTGCATCTATATGTAAGCTCGTTAGGTCCATGTAATAAAAAAACAACAACAAACAAAAAAACAACAAAATAAAACAAATACAAAACACTTTAGGTTGTATACAGTAATGCTTCACTGTTGTGTAGTATTTGCAAGAGTGACAGCTTCAACTTTTAAATAATACTTTTCTGTATCTGTATCATACAGGTCCGCTCTGTTTGTGGTATACGTTTACGTTCTTACATGTAAATGGTCGAAATCAATGTAGATTAACTTTTTGTGTTTTAGAATCCAACTTTCCGTTACATGTGGCTGGTTCTGGACCGGAAATGACGTACTTCAACACAAAGCCGATCCCGGATACCTTGTTTTCCGTCAATGGAACTATCGCGCCGGGCAACTGTACCCAGTTAACCTCGACTGGCCTCTCAAACGGACTCTGCTTGGACACACTCTCCTTTGTTTGTGCTTACTGATGTGGAATCGTTCGCTGAAGAAGAACCAGTAGACTGGCCACCTGTCTCTAGGATATCCGAATTTTGAATAGAAATAGGCTTTATGGTTTTGATCTCGAGGATATATCAGATAAATACGGGGGAGAAAATCAAGGATTAACATCTAGTGGAGCAATTCTTAACCAGAAAGCTTAGGGGCTGGCGGCCAGTTTAGACAAGCAGTTTCGTTTTCCTTTCACCGTCCGGATGAAACATATAGCCACTTCAGTCTTACTTGTTGATCACTATCACATGAACCATCCATTCCCTGTTGATCACTATCATACTATCATATGATCCGCCCTTCCCTGTTGATCACTATCACATGACCCATCCCTTCCCTGTTGATCACAATCACGTGACCCACCCCTTCCCTGTTGATCACTGTCACATGACCCATCCCTTCCCTGTTGATCACAATCACGTGACCCACCCCTTCCCTGTTGGTCACTATCACGTGACTCATCCCTTCCCTGTTGATCACTATCACGTGACCCTACCCTTCCCTGTTGATCACTGTCACATGACCCGCCCCTTCCCTGTTGATCACTATCACATGACCCGCCCCTTCCATGTTGATCACTATCACGTGACCCACCCCTTCCCTGTTGATCACTATCACATGACCCGCCCATTCCCTGTTGATCACTATCACGTGACCCACCCCTTCCCTGTTGATCACTATCACGTGACTAAGCCCTTTCCTGTTGATCACTATCACGTGACACACCCCTTCCCGGTTGATCACTGTCACGCGACCTACCCCTTCCCTTTTGATCACTGTCACATGACCCACCCCTTCCCTGGTGATATCTATCACATGATCCACCCCTTCCCTGTTGATCACTATCACATGACACACTCCTTCCCTTGTGATCTGTATCACGTGACCCGCCCTTTCCCTATTGATCAAACACCACCCCACCTTACTTTCCAACATGGATACAATGCTTAGAAACATAAGTGTTACATTGAGTCTATCATGTTTTGTGTTAAAACGTGGGTGTGGTTATCTATATATAACTAGCTTGATAAAGAAAATACGGATGCATATTTTATTTTAGCTCGTATATATTCTATTTCAACCGACCTTTATTGTTTCTTAGACTTGTCGACAGTGCAATAAAAGGGAGGTTACTGGTACTTTCTTGATTATATATGAAAAAGAGAAGTTTAGGTAGAGTTACAATACTTACAATGCCATTAAAGCGATAGGGTTTCACTCGTACCACCAAGCTATATATTGAAATGTTGATCTCATCCAACACCTTGAGTATCCGTTCAGATACAGCGACGTTAGACTAGATAGCTACGTTTACACATCTTAACATAAATACAATATCTAAAACACAAAAAAGATAATGTCACCATATGTGTAAACAGACACGTCCATATGATAATAAAAAATGGATGAATTATGTGAAGGACTAGCTCATTTATACTGGCAGAGCTATACAGTTTATGACAAATATAATAGACGAACATTCAAGCATATATCATCATTTTCGGGATTGCCAGAAGAGGAATCCCAGAAACCTTTATAAAGTACATCATGATGGATTTTGCTTAGAAAACGAAGTCACAAACGAGGAATCTATTTTGGATTCAGCGTTTTCTCATAAGAAATGCAAAAGCATTTTTCAATTTTGCTAATACCACTGACTGAATTAATGTTCGCGACAATTATGATTTCCTGAATAACTATTTTCTTTGTAAATATTTTGTACTCTAGTTAATGAAGAATCAAAGAGTAATGATGATACAGGATTGTGATACAAATCATTTATTAGTACAGGATTGGGATACCGATCATTTTTTAATACAGGATTAGGATACAAATCATTTATTAGTACAGGATTGTGATACCGATCATTTTTTAAAACAGGATTAGGATACAAATCATTTATTAGTACAGGATTGTGATACAAATCATTTATTAGTACAGGATTGTGATACAAATCATTTATTAGTACAGGATAAGGATACCGATCATTTTTTAATACAGGATTAGGATACAAATCATTTATTAGTACAGGATTGTGATACACATCATTTATTAGTACAGGATTAGGGGACAAATCATTTATTAGTACCGGTTTAGGATACAAATCATTTATAAGTACAGGATTAGGGTACAGATCATTTATTAGTACAGGATTGTGATACAAATCATTTATTAGTACAGGATTAGGATACAGATCATTTATTAATACAGGATTAGGATACAAATCATATATTAGTACAGGATTAGGGGACAAATCATTTATTAGTACAGAATTGTGATACCGATCATTTATTAGTACAGGATTGTGATACAAATCATTTATTAGTACAGGATTAGGGGACAAATCATTTATTAGTACAGGATTGTGATACCGATCATTTATTAGTACAGGATTGTGATACAAATCATTTATTAGTACAGGATTAGGGGACAAATCATTTATTAGTACAGGATAAGGGTACAAATCATATATTAGTACAAGATTAGGGGACAAATCATTTATTAGTACAGGATTAGGGTACAAATCATTTTTTAGTACAGGATTAGGGGACAAATCATTTATTAGTACAGGATTGTGATACAAATCATTTATTAGTACAGGATTAGGATACAGATCATTTATTAATACAGGATAAGGATACAAATCATTTATTAATACAGGATTAGGATACAAATCATTTATTAATACAGGATAAGGATACAAATCATTTATCAATGAAGTCACGTTTCCTTATTTAGATTCGTGTTGCCCTTTTGTTTGTTGTATCTGTAATATCTTTAGATACTGAGTTGGTATTGTATTATATATTACATTGTTGTATTAATAATATCTTTTTTTGAAATTGATGTGTTTTCCCAAGACATGATGATAATTTGAATAATATTGCTCTCGTATTTTCTCTCTCTTGTGTTGATATTGTGATTCAATCCGTGTGTGTCGACGAATTGTCAGATTTTGTCCTTATTGACGCTCCCAACATTGGGTTACGTGTATAATACGGTATAGTTTATCCTTGTGTAGGATGTCATGTCCCTTTGTTTATGACGTTATAATACGGTATAGTTTATCCTTGTGTATGGATGTCATGTCCCTTTGTTGATGACGTTATAATACGGTATAGTTTATCCTTGTGTAGGATATCATGTCCCTTTGTTGATGACGTTATAATACGGTATAGTTTATCCTTGTGTATGGATGTCATGTCCCTTTGTTGATGACGTTATAATACGGTATAGTTTATCCTTGTGTAGGATGTCATGTCCCCTTTGTTGATGACGTTATAATACGGTATAGTTTATCCTTGTGTATGGATGTCATGTCCCTTTGTTGATGACGTTATAGTACGGTATAGTTTATCATTGTGTAGGATATCATGTCCCTTTGTTGATGACGTTATAATACGGTATAGTTTATCCTTGTGTATGGATGTCATGTCCCTTTGTTGATGACGTTATAATACGGTATAGTTTATCCTTGTGTGTGGATGTCATGTCCCTTTGTTGATGACGTTATAGTACGGTATAGTTTATCATTGTGTAGGATATCATGTCCCTTTGTTGATGACGTTATAATACGGTATAGTTTATCCTTGTGTATGGATGTCATGTCCCTTTGTTTATGACGTTATAATACGGTATAGTTTATCCTTGTGTAGGATGTCATGTCCCCTTTGTTGATGACGTTATAATACGGTATAGTTTATCCTTGTGTAGGATATCATGTCCCCTTTGTTGATGACGTTATAATACGGTATAGTTTATCCTTGTGTAGGATATCATGTCCCTTTGTTGATGACGTTATAATACGGTATAGTTTATCCTTGTGTATGGATATCATGTCCCTTTGTTGATGACGTTATAATACGGTATAGTTTATCCTTGTGTAGGATATCATGTCCCTTTGTTGATGACGTTATAATACGGTATAGTTTATCCTTGTGTAGGATATCATGTCCCTTTGTTGATGACGTTATAATACGGTATAGTTTATCCTTGTGTAGGATATCATGTCCCCTTTGTTGATGACGTTATAATACGGTATAGTTTATCCTTGTGTATGGATATCATGCCCCTTTGTTGATGACGTTATAATACGGTATAGTTTATCCTTGTGTATGGATATCATGTCCCTATGTTGATGACGTTATAATACGGTATAGTTTATCCTTGTGTGTGGATGTCATGTCCCCTTTGTTGATGACGTTATAATACGGTATAGTTTATCCTTGTGTAGGATATCATGTCCCTTTGTTTATGACGTTATAATACGGTATAGTTTATCCTTGTGTGTGGATGTCATGTCCCTTTGTTGATGACGTTATAATACGGTATAGTTTATCCTTGTGTAGGATATCATGTCCCTTTGTTGATGACGTTATAATACGGTATAGTTTATCCTTGTGTGTGGATGTCATGTCCCTTTGTTGATGACGTTATAATACGGTATAGTTTATCCTTGTGTAGGATATCATGTCCCTTTGTTGATGACGTTATAATACGGTATAGTTTATCCTTGTGTAGGATATCATGTCCCTTTGTTTATGACGTTATAATACGGTATAGTTTATCCTTGTGTAGGATATCATGTCCCTTTGTTGATGACGTTATAATACGGTATAGTTTATCCTTGTGTATGGATATCATGTCCCTTTGTTGATGACGTTATAATACGGTATAGTTTATCCTTGTGTAGGATGTCATGTCCCTTTGTTGATGACGTTATAATACGGTATAGTTTATCCTTGTGTGTGGATGTCATGTCCCTTTATTGATGACGTTATAATACGGTATAGTTTATCCTTGTGTGTGGATGTCATGTCCCTTTGTTGATGACGTTATGATACGGTGTAATTTATCCTTGTTTCTACCACAATGCCCCGTGTTATTCAACTCTCAGACAATCAGTTAATCATTACAGCTGTTGATTAACAATCTGTTTATACCACACGTGGTATAAACTCTGTACGCATTTTGATTGGCTAACACGGTGAACTTCGACCCAAGCTGCAATTGTTATTGACGTCATCAATAATCTAATGACGTCACATCACCGGGTCCCGGACGTCACCGGCACACTTTATTTGCATACGCGAAATTGTACTTGGCCACATTTCCCTTTGATTCAATCCGATATTATTGTGGTAGAAACAGGTCACACGACTCGAAATTGTTGGATATGGAATTTATTTCACACTCGTAAGTTATTTTTTAAAAGTTGCAAAAAACACTCGCTAAAGCTCGTGTCTTTTGTAACTTTTAAAAAATAACTTACTCGTGTGAAATATATTCCATATCCAACAACCACTCGTTGTGTAACCGCTATGTATGGATGTCATGCCCCTTTGTTTATGACGTCATACTGTTATATACATTAACGGTATGGTGTGGTATATCCCCTTCTGTTGTGGCTGTGGTATTGTCTCTTTGATATTTGTTCACATACAGTTTATGTCTTATATAACTAAATGGCGATTGTACGCAGGTACTCCCAATATTACTGAAATGAAAATTATGTTTTTATTACATAACGCGTTTGATTTTCCTTAACTATAGGCATAATCTTTATTGCATTTTTGCCGGTGAAATACAGAAATTTATCAAACTAATAAAACTGATATTTTTACTGCAGCGATGAGCAGTGTAAACATAAGATTTTGTAGTGAAATATATAAGATTTTGTAGTGAAAATATACGTTTTGCAGTGAAAATATAAGTTTTCCGTTTTTGGCCAATCAGAGCGGACCTTTGTATTCACCTCGTTGAAACTGGCCGATTTTTCCCATCGAAGCGGAGATAGATAAATTGGTTATTTTGATGTATTTCTGAAATTTTCATACTAGTTTTTGACAAAATACTCACTTGAAGTAAGCTATTCATTCACATATTCTCCTATGACAACAGAACACGCGTTGATCAGTCCTTTCAAAATGGCGCCGTCAAGTTGACGTGAAGTAACGTCACAAAGAGATGACGTCATACTGATTCTAGCACGTTTTGACACTATCAATGTTACGATGTTTTTAATTTTGTTTTGAAGTTTATGAAATGCAATAAAAAGAAAATTAATTGGTTTCCCATTAAATATAACATATATTTCACTCGTATGACAGAATATTTCGATATTTTTCACTCGTGCTTCGCACTCGTGAAAATATCAATATTCTGTCATACTCGTGAAATATATGTTATATTAAACGGGGAACCATTCAATATCCTCTATATATCATGGGTGTCTGTGCAATAATATACAAATATATCATGAGTGTCTGTGCAATTGTCCAGAATATTTGACACGAGGTACTGGTAATCGATCCATGCTCTATTGCACGAGGCCGAAGGTTTCGAAAATTGATTTTCAATACACGTTCTTATATTTGTTGAAGCGATTATTGGAAACAAACATAAACATGCGAATTTAATTTCAAAGACGTAGATGATCTCAAAGCATTTAATACAATATCGTTCAATTATAAATACGTTCTTTATGACTTCAAATTCATATTGTTTAAAGTATTTTCATTATATAAACAGTCAAGATACTGTACAAATATAATAAGATTTTTTTAAGAATAGTTTATTTTATATAGAACCTTTTAACATGACATGACTCATGTTTCCATCTGTCGTCTATCAGTTTGACTTGATTACAGAGCTGTTTAGAATTCAGTTGACGCTTGTTTCCATCCGTCGTCTATCAGTTTGACTTGATTACAGAGCTGTTTAGAATTCAGTTGACGCTTGTTTCCATCGGTCGTCTATCAGTTTGACTTGATTACAGAGCTGTTTAGAATTCAGTTGACGCTTGTTTCCATCCGTCGTCTATCAGTTTGACTTGATTACAGAGCTATTTAGAATTCAGCTGACGCTTGTTTCCATCCGTCGTCTATCAGTTTGACTTGATTACAGAGCTGTTTAGAATTCAGTTGACGCTTGTTTCCATCCGTCGTCTATCAGTTTGACTTGATTACAGAGCTGTTTAGAATTCAGTTGACGCTTGTTTCCATCCGTCGTCTATCAGTTTGACTTGATTACAGAGCTGTTTAGAATTCAGTTGACGCTTGTTTCCATCCGTCGTCTATCAGTTTGACTTGATTACAGAGCTGTTTAGAATTCAGTTGACGCTTGTTTCCATCCGTCGTCTATCAGTTTGACTTTATTACAGAACTGTTTAGAATTCAGTTGACGCTTGTTTCCATCCGTCGTATATCAGTTTGACTTGATTACAGAACTGTTGTTTTCACTATCCTACAGATATTCATCGATTTGCACAGATGAACAAATCAGTAATATTTAGAAGTCACTTAACAAAAATATGGGATATCATTAAATAGATTCCAATACAGTAATCATATCGATATCATTAAATAGATTCCAATACAGTAAGCATATCGATATCATTTCAAGTTGACAATATTTCAGATTATAGTTATGGTATACGGAATGTTTTCTTTTTTTCTTTTTAAGATTAAAAATGGTTATGTAAATAAAGGATCATGCATCGTCAGTTGCTATTAAAACTAATTACCTTAAGGGAAATCTTGTGGAAATTTAGATATTTACATCTAAAATTGTAAAAATATCAATCAACCGAGAGGTGTGCTTAACTTCATGAACATTTACATATACTTATACATAATTTATATTATTTAACATCATTATTAAAACAGGGGAAATCGAAGATGTACAGAAAATACAATTGTTGTTCCTTGTCAATCAATCGATTGATCGACGGTCGAGTTTTGTCACTAATTGGTTTTTGGTAAGGACCTTGACGTCATCGCGTCATGTGTTATACTGTAGACGTCTATCAACCTGAAGGGGCAAAACACAAACAAGATCCCAAATGTTTTACTCAATAGACTGTCAATAACGTACTACTTTGATGTTCTTAGGTGTCATGTTGTCACAACGAAATGGATAACAGCTATAAATAGAAATCTAGTAATGTATACATTATTTGTGGAATGATTACGATAAAACGAAAAACATCATACAGCTTTTTCCTTCAAAATTTGAAATTTTGTTCAAACGCAGTTATCATGTTTATAAAATGATAAGTTAGTGAATGTACTTTTTTCTTTTGATATTGACTTTCATAAAATAAATGTCAAATGTTCATTGTAAAGATGCACAGTGTCTCAAATCCTCGGTTTCCTACAGCACAATATTGTCGTGTTTAGAGAGTACACATAAATCAAACCTAAAACGAACTCGGAACAATGAAAAAGTTGTTGATGTTCCATCAGGTAACCGGAACTTTAATCCTGAATGTATATACTCATTGACCGAAATTCGTCAGTAACGAAATTGAATTGAATATTCACAAAAATAAAGATACGCTCCAGGTTTTTATATTCGATATGGAAATTCCAGTTAGTGTTTTGTAATTTCAAATAAATCTTCGTGTTTACATATTTTTGATGTTTTTGTTCTTATTGGTCAAAGCTATATCATTATCCCACGGATGTTAGTCTACCGTCAACTCATTAGTCCAGCTATATCGTTATCTCACAGACTATGGATGTAAGTCTACCGTCAACTCATTAGTCCAGCTATATCGTTATCTCACAGACTATAGATGTAAGTCTACCGTCAACTCATTAGTCCAGCTATATCGTTATCTCACAGACTATGGATGTAAGTCTACCGTCAACTCATTAGACCAGCTATATCGTTATCTCACAGACTATAGATGTACGTCCACCGTCAACTCATTAGTCCAGCTATATCATTATAACACAGATTATAGATGTAAGTCTACCGTCAACTCATTAGTCCAGCTATATCGTTACCCCGCAGATTATGGATGTAAGTCTACCGTCAACTCATTAGTCCAGCTATATCGTTATCTCACAGACTATGGATGTAAGTCTACCGTCAACTCATTAGTCCAGCTATATCGTTATCTCACAGACTATGGATGTACGTCCACCGTCAACTCATTAGTCCAGCTATATCATTATAACACAGATTATAGATGTAAGTCTACCGTCAACTCATTAGTCCAGCTATATCGTTACCCCGCAGATTATGGATGTAAGTCTACCGTCAACTCATTTGTCCAGCTATATCGTTATCTCACAGACTATGGATGTTAGTCTACCGTCAACTCATTAGTCCAGCTATATCGTTATCACACAGACTATGGATGTAAGTCTACCGTCAACTCATTAGTCCAGCTATATCGTTATCCCACAGACTATAGATGTAAGTCTACCGTCAACTCATTAGTCCAGCTATATCATTATAACACAGATTATAGATGTAAGTCTACCGTCAACTCATTAGTCCAGCTATATCGTTACCCCGCAGATTATGGATGTAAGTCTACCGTCAACTCATTAGTCCAGCTATATCGTTATCTCACAGACTATGGATGTAAGTCTACCGTCAACTCATTAGACCAGCTATATCGTTATCACACATACTTGATGTAAGTCTACCGTCAACTCATTAGACCAGCTATATCGTTATCACGCAGACTTGATGTAAGTCTACCGTCAACTCAGTAGACCAGCTAGATCGTTATCTCACAGACTATAGATGTAAGTCTACCGTCAACTCATTAGTCCAGCTAGATCGTTATCTCACAGACTATGGATGTTAGTCTACCGTCAACTCATTAGTCCAGCTATCGTTATCCCACACCGTCAACTCATTAGTCCAGCTAGATCGTTATCTTACAAACTATGGGTATAAGTCTACCGTCAACTCATTAGACCAGCTAGATCGTTATCACACAGACTATGGATGTAAGTCTACCGTCAACTCATTAGCTCAGCTATATCGTTATCTCACAGACTATGGATGTAAGTCTACCGTCAACTCATTAGTCCAGCTATATCGTTATCTCACAGACTATGGATGTAAGTTGAACGTCAACTCATTAGCTCAGCTATATCGTTATCTCACAGACTATGGATGTAAGTCTACCGTCAACTCATTAGCTCAGCTATATCGTTATCTCACAGACTATGGGTATAAGTCTACCGTCAACTCATTAGACCAGCTATATCGTTATCTCACAGACTATGGATGTAAGTCTACCGTCAACTCATTAGACCAGCTATATCGTTATCTCACAGACTATGGATGTAAGTCTACCGTCAACTCAGTAGACCAGCTATATCGTTATCACACAGACTATGGATGTAAGTCTACCGTCAACTCATTAGTCCAGCTATATCGTTATCACACAGACTATGGATGTAAGTCTACCGTCAACTCATTAGTCCAGCTATATCGTTATCTCACAGACTATGGATGTAAGTCTACCGTCAACTCATTAGTCCAGCTATATCGTTATCTCACAGACTATAGATGTAAGTCTACCGTCAACTCATTAGTCCAGCTATATCGTTATATCACAGACTATAGATGTAAGTCTACCGTCAACTCATTAGTCCAGCTATATCGTTATCCCACATACTATGGATGTAAGTCTACCGTCAACTAATTAGACCAGCTATATCGTTATCTCACAGACTATGGATGTAAGTCTACCGTCAACTCATTAGTCCAGCTATATCGTTATCACACAGACTATGGATGTAAGTCTACCGTCAACTCATTAGACCAGCTATATCGTTATCTCACAGACTATAGATGTAAGTCTACCGTCAACTCATTAGTCCAGCTATATCGTTATCTCACAGACTATGGATGTAAGTCTACCGTCAACTCATTAGTCCAGCTATATCGTTATCACACATAATATGGATGTAAGTCTACTGTCAACTCATTAGACCAGCTATATCGTTATCACACAGACTATGATGTAAGTCTACCGTCAACTCATTAGTCCAGCTATATCGTTATCTCACAGACTATAGATGTAAGTCTACCGTCAACTCATTAGTCCAGCTATATCGTTATCACACAGACTATGGATGTAAGTCTACCGTCAACTCATTAGTCCAGCTATACCGTTATATCACAGACTATAGGATGTAAGTCTACCGTCAACTCATTAGTCCAGCTATATCGTTATCTCACAGACTATGGGTGTAAGTCTACCGTCAACTCATTAGCTCAGCTATATCGTTATCCCACAGACTATAGATGTAAGTCTACCGTCAACTCATTTGACCAGCTATATTATTAAATACACGGACATAACACGTTAATACACGAATAATCAATCTTTTATATATTCTTTGTCAATTTATAAATATTTAGAAACTATACAATGTTTTGTCAATACTTAACCGCTTCTTTTTAAGTTTATTGACCCTATCCATGTGCGCTTTCCCCACCGTCACGTGAGCAAATAGATACGCGCGTGAATAATGAAGAGTGAATTATATTAAATAATAATTGATTTGAATTGCTATACTGGAAAGTATTTCTTAGTGAGTAGCATTCTGTATAAATTTTGGACAAGACGTATGGAATTCTAACGAAAATACATCCTCCTCAATCTAATGGCTCCATTAATAAGAATTCTACTTTATTTTTACCTGGGAAGTATTGTGAGTTCTTCTTTGATCTACAGAACTATTGAAGTGTCCGTAACAACTGAATCTGGAAGTAAATTAAGTACATCTGTTCAGGTAGAGGAGGGCATGGACCTACTAACGTCTGGGCTGATATTGGAGCTACAGCCCTACGGACTGTTACAGTGTATCCGGGAATGTCTTCTCCGTCAGAATTGTGTTGGTCTTGTCCACCATGGCGTTACATGTAGACTCGGGAAACATCTGTCGGGATTCCTCAGTGACAACACAACTTCTGTTTACTTCGAGAAATCTACCATCACTAACGATTTAAAACAGGTAGATGTTATCAGCATATAAATATTCATTATTAAATCAAACAGTGATGTTTTAATTTAAAGCAATTCGATAAGATGAAGAATAACCAAACGAAATGATGAAAACGTTGTGACATATAATGTATTTGATTTTCAATGTATACATTGGATAATGTTATATCTTAATATGATGTCATTACGGAGGAATAGAAATTACTATTTGTTTGTATAAAGACATCGTAAAATACTAGAGTACACGCACTTTGGACACTTATAAAACACTATTATCTAAGCTAGCCAGACAAACTCACTTTGGACATTTATAAAACACTATTATCTAACCTAGCCAGACAAACTCACTTTGGACATTTATAAAACACTATTATCTAACCTAGCCAGACAAACTCACTTTGGACATTTATAAAACACTATTATCTAACCTAGCCAGACAAACTCACTTTGGACATTTATAAAACACTATTATCTAACCTAGCCAGACAAACTCACTTTGGACATTTATAAAACACTATTATCTAACCTAGCCAGACATACTCACTTTGGACATTTATAAAACACTATTATTTAACCTAGTCAGACATACTCACTTTGGACATTTATAAAACACTATTATTTAACCTAGCCGGACATACTCACTTTAAACATTTATAAAACACTATTATCTAACCTAGCCAGACAAACTCACTTTGGACATTTATAAAACACTATTATCTAACCTAGCCAGACAAACTCACTTTGGACATTTATAAAACACTATTATCTAACCTAGCCAGACAAACTCACTTTGGACATTTATAAAACACTATTATCTAACCTAGCCAGACATAGTCACGTTCATCCACATTGTTATTCTAAAATCACATTTAATAAATTACTTAAACTGTTTCAAAGTACTCAAACTTAGCTAGTTCTTTGATCCTTGACTGCGTCACTGTGTGTTGTAAATAGTATATGTTCCATACTTATCTTGACCATGTGTAAGACCAAATTCAACCTGTTATCAAGTATAAAGACTTTTGTTAATATTAATATTGTCATTGTGTTAGTATTATTAACATATCGGTAAAACAATTTGACGTACAAAATACTGTAAAACAGCTACGGCCAACTACATTGTAGATAGACACCTTATACAACAAAATACATTTACAAAGAATATTTTGAAAACATGCTTTGTACGAATAATTTGTGATGCATCTCTAAAATCGCTAACTGGTTAAGAAAAATGAGCAAAAATATCATAGCAAAGTCACATATCATAATGCCAGCTCAAGAGAACCAAACGAGGTACTATCCAATATAGATCATGAGGTCAAGTGGGCCTGTATTGCTAACATGGGATTGACATGGAATAAATAAATCAATTAATGAACGACAAGAAAACATTCCCATTGTCAACTATTTTCATGTTGTGACCAAGAAACTTTGGATGGGATGTATCTAGGAACCAGAAAATTAGCAGAAATAATAATAATAAAAAAATGTTCTTTAATGAAATAGTTTTTTTTATATAATATATCATGTGTACCAATTAAGGTGATGTTTTTGTATAAATACAGCATATATAAGCTTAGCAGACTGCGAAACCCGGTACGGAGCTCCATGTGTCAGTTTATATGACAACTATGACAACATCTAAACAGTTTGAACATTGTCTTACTTACATCAGTCACTTATATTTTCAATATCCATTTTACTTTTATTTCCAAATCTGAGATATGTGTTATGATCTATTTACCGCCTCACGTCCCATTTCCCGTGGATTATAAATTGTTTCTTTTGCTGTATCAATACCTTAAACAGAGCTGACTTCAGCAGAGCGGAGGTGGACATACATAGTTTTATTATGATTGTAATGTCCAGTCAATTATCAATTACGACCGTAATAAGATCTGTGTGAGACAGGCCTGTATTTTAATTACCTTCACTCGTGTCAAGGCTTATCAGCCCAGGCCCCGATCATGGATATTACACAGGTGTATATCGACACTGTGTTCTGTATCTGTACCAGAAGGCACCATAAACAATAAACACAGAGTCAGTCATTAATGAAATTACGGCCCCACACACAATATAGCAATGGCGACCAGGATTAAACTATGAAGAAGAAGTACATTAGATTTTCCAGGGTTAGCTATCCTATCGTGCAGTACACTTGTAGTTTTATCACAAATTGGAAAAATGTGAACTGCATTGCCAACATCCCCGCAATTTACTGTACACGAAAATGCTGTCGACATCAGATAGAAAAAAAGGGTGAACAGGTTGGATAACCTATTAGTTGGTATGAACATCAAGGACAGAGACAGGAAACGTGCATTGTTCTTACATTTTGCTGGAGATGAAGTCAATGACATTTTCGATACTCTACCCGACACAGGCAACGACTATAAAACTGCTGTTGAAAGATTAACATAGTACTTTGCGCCAAAGAAAACACAGAAAGTTTTCAAATTTCGCCATACAAGACAAATGTCCAGCGAGAATATTGACAGTTTCCACACCAGACTCGGACAACTAGGACAAAACTGTGCATTTGTTGATTGTGACAAGGAGATCAAATCACAAATAATTCAGTGATGCAGTTCAACCAAACTTCTGAGAAGAGCGCTACAGGAGAACATGGATCTTCATAAGTTAATAACGATGGCCCGAAGAATGGAGATTTCACACCTGCAAGCTCAGGAAATTGAAAAAAAACTTATCGTGCCTACCCAGAGAGAGAAGACACGAACGCTGTAAAAAGATATAAATCAAATTGCAGTCGGAGTAAACAGAACCGAAAAACACACTCAAACAAGCCATCAGGGGTATGTCGAAAATGTGGAGGAAATTTTCCTCACAAGGATAAGCCCTGTCCAGCATGTATGTAAATCGAAAAAAAACTTGTCAAACAAACAGAAGATTAATCTAGTCAACTATGCAATGAAAAGTCATCTGACGAAGACTATCTTTATGGACTTTAAAGACAGTAAACCAAGTTAAATCAAAACAACCTAAAACCATGGTAACTGTTGATGGACTGACGCCTGATATCCTTGTAGACACAGGATCAAGCATCGATGTTATGGAGGAAACACAATCTACAACAAAATCAGAATAAGAAAAAGCTACAGAAGGCATCAACAAAACCTTTACCTGTGATTGGAACTTGTGTTGTAAGCATAGAAAGTAAACAGAGAATTGTCACATCGCTATTTTATGTAGTCAAGGGATGCAACGGAAACTTAACGAGCTATGAAACGTCGGAAAATCTTCAACTCATACCTGCTTTCTCTGCTGTATCGGAACAGAGAGAAGAGAAGCTATGCGAAAAATACGCTTCAAGTTTTCAGGGTATCGGGAAATTGGAAAACACCCAGGTAGATTCTCTTTCATGTTAGGAAACATGTAGAAGCTGAGATAGACAGACTTGAAAAGTTGGACATCATTGAGAAAGTGACAGGACCAACACCTTGGGTATACCCAATTGTCGTGGTTCCTAAACCCAGAAGTCCAGGAGAAATTCGGATATATGTAGACATAAGACTACCCAATAAGGCTATACAAAGAGAAAGATACATCACACCAACTATCGATGACTTGATAGTAGATTTAAATGGTGCGATAGTTTTCTCTAAACTAGACCTCAGAGCAGGGTATCATCAACCAGAGTTAACAGAAAAAGCTAGAAATATCACAATATTCTCACCACACGTTAGACGTTTTGGTGTATCGTCAGCAGTAGCAATGTTCCGAGATACTTTACGAACATGTCTGGAAGATCCCAAAGGTGTAAGAAATATCAGCGATGATATCATTGTTTTTGGCCCAAGACACAAGAAGAACATCATAGAAATCACGAAGCAGTATTTCAAAGGTTGAAGGAAAAGAACTTAACACTTAACAAAAACAAGTGCGACTTCAATAAGAAAAGGCTAGAATTTTATGGGTTCATAAATTTAGTTGGACGATTCATACCCGACTATTCTGCTACAATAGAACCGTTAAGGAGACTGCCAAACTGTACAACGCCATGTAAATGGACAGACAGTCAACAAAACGCGTTTGAAAAGCTCAAACAAGACATGACTAGTGACAATGTGATGTCCTTTTTCGATCAGACGAAGCTGACTTGTAATGGAAAGGAGTAGAAGGAAAGATTATCGCATTATCAAGCAGAGCCTTGACCGATGTTGAACAGCGATGCTCACAGACAGAGAGAGAGGGGCACTAGCTATTGTGTGGAGTTATTTAACAATGATTACGTTGTTTAAAAGTGTATAATATTTCACATAGTAACAATTCATTGGCATTGTCACAGACAATTGCCGCATGAAACACACGGGAAGGTACCCCTGGAAATGGAACAACCTTGTGTTTATGTTGCATTTCCAATTGACAATGTCAGTTGATTGTAACTATGTGAAATAAAAAGCAAAGTTTTAATTATAAACAATAGAATGAAACTTTATGTCCGCTTCCTCTCTGTGACATGTCAACTCGGACAAGGGTAAAATCACATTACAAAATGTAAACGAGTATCAGTTTGTAGTATGTTGGTTGACTGATCTTTATCAATTTCCATATGTTCTTTATTTAGACTCTCACTTCTGACTGCAGTGTGGCGACCTGTAATGTACAGCAGGTGTGTGAGCCTCTAACAGTGGGGTATCAGTGTATCACTACAGGTGGGTACCGTTCTCGGATAACACTCTCGGTTACTCCAGCGGGACTGTCCTCCAAAATAAAATGATAAGTTATTACGTATTACCAGCTTTAGAAACAAGGAGAAATGAAATGATTACTTGTTTGTAATTGATTGTATAAGTACGTTAAAGTACTATTGAAGATAATGAATTGATATCAATGTTGATAACACTCTTGTAAATAATTAGACAAGCTATATAATGAGATATAAATCCATATTGATGACAATTTGTCATATTCATATATGTATGTTGCTTCCTGACTATTGTCTGAAATTTGATTAAGGCTCTGATGCAGACTTGTGTACGACTATTCAATCTTACTTTGCATCATCAACATGTTATATCTAATTCCAGAATGTACAGCCTTTCCTTTCACTTTTACAAACACATTCGTGAACCTAACTGTTGGAGCAACTAATAACCTGACTTGTGCAGAAAACCTTACACAACATGGAAGTCCCATCCAGACATGTCAAACAGACGGACAGTGGACACCAGGGGACCTGGTGTGTGGTAAGTGTACTACAGACAGACGGACGGACAGTGGACACCGGGGGACCTGGTGTGTGGTAAGTGTACTACAGACGGACGGACGGACAATGGATACCGGGGGACCTGGTGTGTGGTAAGTGTACTACGGACGGACGGACGGACGGACGTACTCACTCAACATCCCTGTGGATGCATTCACCGATTCACTGCATCAAAATATATTCGTTTCCTATAGGAGACGAATTTAAAAGTATTTTTGTTTTTTGTTTTTTTACCCATAAATAGTATGTATCCTATGTAAAAATTTATATATCTTAAATACAATATATGATATGTTTTATACGAAAGCCGGTTGGGACCATTTTCGTAGAAGAAAATAATATTTTTTTCGCGTTACATCGCGAAACCTACGCGTTATATCGCGAAACTAACGCACATATTTCCTTATTATTAACACTGTCGTTTCAAATATCGTTTAAGTGTTGAATCGCTTAGAACAACTCTATCTACTATTGCTAAAACACTCCAATTTCAGCTTGAGACAGAACAAGCTCAAAATATAATCTAACTAAACTGTCACGCCTTGTGTCGATACTCTTCAAAAGTAGTCAATACTTCTTATATCTATATAAATATGTTCGTGATATGACGTGCTAGTTTCGCGATATAACGCGTTAGTTTCGCGTAATAACGCGAAAAAAATATTATTTTCTTCTACGAAAATAGTCCCAACCGGCTTTCGTAGTTTTATACATAAATTAGTTTTCTTTTATGTATCTTATATATTATATCATTAACCGTATGAATAAGTTTATAAAATATACAGGATATATCATATAGCGTTTAACATATCTCACATAACATATACTATATCTCATACAGATGGGATATCTTATATAACAGGTGACCTGTATTATATTGTAGAAGAGATATCTTATTTAACTCGATAAGATAAATGATCGGCAATGCTCCTTGCCTGAATGTTATGTTGGCTTGCCATAATCGATCACACATAAACTGACAACAGGCACTAGTTGTTCCACTTAAAAAAGGCTGACATCTCAGCAGGAGTATTATCTACCACTTGTTATAGGTTCTGGTATGTCTCGGCCGGGAGACAGAACCCAAAACCTTCATAACTTGGTCGAACGTTCACCTAAAGGCCAAAAGTGAGGCAGTGTCAAGTGACATTAGAGAATAAAGTGTTTAAGAAAGGAGAGAAATGATAATATCCCAAGTTTGGTCTTCCTGCAATTGGGGTACCATTCTTAATCCCTACCAGTACAAGATCAGTTACGAAACTTGAATGTTCATATAAAGTATAAAACATTATGATATGCTATTGAAGTGTTTGCCGAAATATACATGTAAGCTTTATGTTTTAAAAAATATATGTGTAATCAAGTTGTATTGTCTAGGCTCGTTGAACGTTTTATTGTATTTCATTCGACATCGGGAGAAGTCATTTCATCAATTATAATAAATTGTGCCCGATGCCTTCATTAAGATAAAATATGTTTAAAATATTATTGGGAATTAAGAAATATATTTGATAACACTAAGAATGATAGCATATAATACAAAGTTTGATGTCGAATGTGCTTACGTATGAGTCCTAACCTCGATAAAAGTGCATTTTGTTTAGGATATTAGGTATTAGGTATTATAATTATGTATGACGTATTTGTATTCAACCATAGACTATAAAATAAAAAAATGTTGTGTAACATAGACCTGGGAGTTAGTATTGTTGAATTACTAATTGTTCAACACAAGTGATAGGATTGGGAAACAAAGAATTGTTCAATACCGACCTTCAACTCCTTCTATTCAAAATTATTTTTAAAAAGTTAGAAAATTAAGTGACGTAGGTATGAGTGTCTCTACTAAAACATGCATACGTTCAAACCTTACCTTTACGGTTTATTTTAGGGTCGTCGTGTGACACCTCTCTAGGGTACGTTGAGTACCCGGAGGCTTGTTTTCGCACGGTGCGAGAGAGGACACAAAAATCAGACGCTTTGGCGAACTGCGAGCAGGACGGGGGGTCTCTGGCACGCATTGACTCTCAGGCAAAATATGACGCCATGGTAACAGAGGTTGGGACAGGTAGGTACACATCACCAATATATGTCTGAATCCTTGGTGACAGTGAGACTGGTAACATCACCAATATCTGTCTGAATCCTTGGTGACAGAGGACTGGTAGGTACACATCACCAATATATGTCTGAATCCTTGGTGACAGTGAGACTGGTAACATCACCAATATCTGTCTGAATCCTTGGTGACAGAGGACTGGTAAGTACACATCACCAATATCTGTCTGATTCCTTGGTAACAGACTGGTAAGTACCCATCACCAATATCTGTATGTATCCTTGGTAACAGACTGGTAAGTACCCATCACCGATATCTGTCTGAATCCTTGGTAACAGACTGGTAAGTACACATCACCGATATCTATCTGAATCCTTGGTAACAGAGAACTGGTAAGTACACATCACCAATATCTGTCTGAATCCTTGGTAACAGACTGGTAAGTACACATCACCGATATCTGTCTGAATCCTTGGTAACAGACTGGTAAGTACACATCACCAATATCTGTCTGAATCCTTGGTAACAGAGAACTGGTAAGTACACATCTCCAATATCTGTCTGAATCCTTAGTAACAGACTGGTAAGTACACATCAATATCTGTCTGAATCCTTGGTAACAGAGAACTGGTAAGCACACATCACCAATATCTGTCTGAATCCTTGGTAACAGACCTGGTAAGTACACATCACCAATATCTGTCTGAATCCTTGGTAACAGAGAACTGGTAAGTACACATCACCAATATCTGTCTGAATCCTTGGTGACAGACTGGTAAGTACACATCACCAATATCTGTATGTATCCTTGGTAACAGACCTGGTAAGTACACATCACCAATATCTATCTGAATCCTTGGGAACAGAGAACTGGTAAGTACACATCACCAATATCTGTCTGAATCCTTGGTAACAGAGAACTGGTAAGTACACATCACCAATATCTGTCTGAATCCTTGGTAACAGAGAACTGGTAAGTACACATCACCAATATCTGTCTGAATCCTTGGTGACAGACTGGTAAGTACACATCACCAATATCTGTATGTATCCTTGGTAACAGACCTGGTAAGTACACATCACCAATATCTGTCTGAATCCTTGGTAACAGAGAACTGGTAAGTACACATCACCAATATCTGTTTGAATCCTTGGTGACAGAGGACTGGTAAGTACACATCACCGATAACTGTCTGAATCCTTGGTGACAGAGGACTGGTAAGTACACATCACCAATATCTGTCTGAATCCTTGGGAACAGAGAACTGGTAAGTACACATCACCAATATCTGTATGTATCCTTGGTAACAGACCTGGTAAGTACACATCACCAATATCTGTCTGAATCCTTGGTAACAGAGAACTGGTAAGTACACATCACCGATATCTGTCTGAATCCTTGGTAACAGAGGACTGGTAAGTACACATCATCAATATCTGTCTGATTCCTTGGTAACAGAGAACTAACAGCTACAGATATATGGGATATCTAGAAACATTAATTTTACATAATGACATCAAAAGAATAACTAAATGATATGTCACCTGCCAGCAACATAAGATATAACTCATTTCACACTGCAGTAAATCAGGATACACCTGTCAATAGAGGATGACCCGTGCTTTACCTCCCTGCTACGGTATTTCACCGGCTGGAAGAAGCATACTGACTTCATTCAGGGCCAACATTCTTTATTGTCATAATCTTTGGAATTTAAGTCATAGAATAAAAAGAAAAAACCGGGAATCTTCGGGACTTACTTAAATCTTTACCGGAAACAACAGTAATATGCAAAAACTTGTGTTACCGAGTCTATGCATGGGACGTAGGTTCCTACCCCTGTACAATAACAATATTTAAAGTTCTTGCACAAAAAGGTTTATTTTTCTTAATACTGGAAGAAAGAAAGGGGAAACGTAAAAATGGATTTTTTTCAATGGATAATGCATGACAAAGCTACAAATGATAGATGTGTGATCACATATCACCACACGGATTTGTTATAAATGAAGTGATTCCATCACTAAGGAAATATTTGCCTTATTTACTTGGCTAGGGTGTATCGATATTAATACAGAGTAAATATCTACCATTTTCAGGTGGCTTGTATTTCCTCGATGGTTTTGATTCCACTTTAAATGGGAATTGGTTGTATGAGGATGGGACACCAATGACCTATACCAACTGGTACGTCTCCTCATACTCACCAGGGCCTTGTGTAGCCTACTATCCAGGTAGCGGCATTACAGATTTGGGGTGTTCTGTCGGACACTACTACCTGTGTGAACTGCGTTAACACCTGACGAACAGTCATTCCCATTGTATTACCAACGACAAACGGGAAGTATTGCCATCATTCCAACTAGGACAAAGCTCCAACCTTAATCAGTGGAATGGATGGATGTCATCATGAGTAAGACGGGATTGATATCGTGGGCAGTTTTCTACCTCCATAGTTTTATGTCCATTATTAGCTATTGACACTCACCGAAATGTCATCCTAGCTAGGCCTGCTTGCTTTGTTTAAACATGTTTATGGCCTTTTACGGATAAGACAATAGGATAGGGCAAGGTAAACCAGCATTATGTCAATTCTCTCCTTTAGTTTTACACACCATCTTATTGCTTAGATACTTAGGTATTGAGGACAAGACGGGCCTGAAGAAGACGTGGAAATCTTATGACAGTAAAAGATCTTATGTAACACTGTCTAGTCAGTAATGACCGGCGTACTGCATATATGGATTTGTCCCGTAAGTTGTGTAACCGGCCCTCTTCAATCCAAATGCTGAATTGCAAACAATGCCTTTACTAAAAAAAGGATCGCCAACGTCTGGTGGTTGTTGATAATGCCCAGATAAATCTAATGGTGTATCATTGTGTTTGGAGATCTGCAATATTATGTCGAGTTTTAATTGAAATTTGTAAGGTGTTGACACCATACAATCTTTTAATTGCAATTAAATTTTGTTATTGATTACATGTGAGAGACGACAACTGTCCATATCAGTCTGATTATAGGAATATGTAATATAGAAATAGGAGATATTGTATTGCAGTGTATCGTAGAGGAGTGGGAGTACCATAGAATAGCGGGAGATTATTTCAGAGTAGTGGGAGTGTGGCGGACGTGTATAGAATAGTAGTGGGAGTGTGGCGGAAGTGTTTCCTAGAGTAGTGAGAGTGTGGCGGAAGTGTATCGTAGAGTAGTTGGAGTGTGGCGGAAGTGTATCGAATAGTCTAGTGGGAGTGTAGCGGAAGCGTATTGTAGAGTAGTGGGAGTGTTGCGGGAGTATATCGAAGAGTAGTAGGAGTGTGGCGGAAGTATATCGAAGAGTAGTCAGCTGCATAGTCCAATAGCTAGCTTTTGTGGCTGTGCGGTTGAGTGTCGTGTCTGTGTACCGAGGTTAAGCAATGTCGAGCGTGGTCAGCTCTTGGATGGGTGACCGCACCGTTGTTTCCCCTGTGCACGTTACAGTGGGAGTGTGGCGGAAGTGTATCGAATAGTAGTAAGAGTGTGGCTGAAGTGTATTGTAGAGTAGTGGGAGTGTGGCGGACGTGTATAGAATAGTAGTGGGAGTGTGGCGGAAGTGTGTCGTAGAGTAGTGGGAGTGTGGCGGACGTGTATAGAATAGTAGTGGGAGTGTGGCGGACGTGTATCGTAGAGTAGTGGGAGTGTGGCGGAAGTGTGTCGTAGAATAGTGGGAATGTGGCGGAAGTATATCGTAGAGTAGTGGGAGTGTGGCGGACGTGTATCGTAGAGTAGTGGGAGTGTGGCGGACGTGTGTCGTAGAGTAGTGGGTGTGTGGCGGAAATGTATCTTAGAGTAGCGGGAGTGTGGCGGACGTGTATAGAAATGTAGTAAGAGTGTGGCTGAAGTGTGTCGTAGAGTAGTGGGAGTGTGGCGGAAGCGTATTGTAGAGTAGTGGGAGTGTGGCGGAAGTGTGTCGAAGAGTAGTGGGAGTGTGGCGGAAGTATATCGAAGAGTAGTGGGAGTAAAGCGGAAGTGTATCGTAGAGTAGTGGGAGTGTGGCGGAAGTGTGTCGTAGAGTAGTGATGTGATGGTTCATGGATATGGGCATTTCAGCTGCATAGTCCAATAGCTAGCTTTTGTGGCTGTGCGGTTGAGTGTCGTGTCTGTGTACCGAAGTTAAGCAATGTCGAGCGTGGTCAGCTCTTGGATGGGTGACCGCTCCGTTGTTTGCCCTGTGCACGTTACAGTGGGAGTGTGGCGGAAGTGTATCGAATAGTAGTAAGAGTGTGGCTGAAGTGTGTTGTAGAGTAGTGGGTGTGTGGCGGAAATGTATCTTAGAGTAGCGGGAGTGTGGCGGACGTGTATAGAATAGTAGTGGGAGTGTGGCGGAAGTGTGTCGTAGAGTAGTGGGAGTGTAGCGGAAGTGCATCGTATAGTGTTGGGAGTGTGGCGGAAGTATATCGAAGAGTAGTAGGAATGTGACGGAAGTATATCGAAGAGTAGTGGGAGTGTGGCGGAAGTGTATTGTAGAGTAGTGGGAGTGTTGCGGAAGTGTATCGTAGAGTAGTGGGAGTGTGGCGGAAGTGTATTGTAGAGTAGTGGGAGTGTTGCGGAAGTGTATCGAAGAGTAGTGGGAGTGTGGCGGAAGTGTATTGTAGAGAAGTGGGAGTGTGGCGGAAGTGTATCGTAGAGTAGTGGGAGTGTGGCGGAAGTGTATCGTAGAGTAGTGGGAGTGTGGCGGAAGTGTATTGTAGAGTAGTGGGAGTGTTGCGGAAGTGTATCGAAGAGTAGTGGGAGTGTGGCGGAAGTGTATCGTAGAGTAGTGGGAGTGTGGCGGAAGTGTTTCTTAGAGTAGTGGGAGTGTGGCGGAAGTATATCGAAGAGTAGTGGGAGTGTGGCGGAAGTGTATCGTAGAGTAGTGGGAGTGTGGCGGAAGTGTATCGTAGAGTAGTGGGAGTGTGGCGGAAGTGTGTCGTAGAGTAGTGGGAGTGTGGCGGAAGTGTGTCGTAGAGTAGTGGTGTGATGGTTCATGGATATGGGCATTTCAGCTGCATAGTCCAATAGCTAGCTTTTGTGGCTGTGCGGTTGAGTGTCGTGTCTGTGTACCGAAGTTAAGCAATGTCGAGCGTGGTCAGCTCTTGGATGGGTGACCGCTCCGTTGTTTGCCCTGTGCACGTTACAGTGGGAGTGTGGCGGAAGTGTATCGAATAGTAGTAAGAGTGTGGCTGAAGTGTGTTGTAGAGTAGTGGGAGTGTGGCGGAAGTGTGTCGTAGAGTAGTGGGAGTGTAGCGGAAGTGTATAGAATAGTGTTTGGAGTGTGGCGGAAGTGTATTGTAGAGTAGTGGGAGTGTAGCGGAAGTGTATTGTAGAGTTGTGGGAGTGTGGCGGAAGTGTATCGTAGAGTTGTGGGAGTGTGGCGGAAGCGTATCGAATAGTAGTGGGAGTGTGGCGGAAGTGTATTGTAGAGTTGTGGGAGTATGGCGGAAGTGTATCGTAGAGTTGTGGGAGTGTGGCGGAAGAATAAAATTGTCAATATTGCATACATTATGGAAATAAACCGTTATATATCACGTTGTTTTTTTTTAATTAAATAAACACAATAGACAGGCACTCTGTCTCCATCTTCATATTTTAACATATTTTACGGGAAAACCAGATGGCAGTGCTACATGAAGGGATCTGGGTCATATTTCTGATCGTTTTAATGTCATTAGCAATGCCTCGTCTACAATAGACCGGCGGTGTTTGGAGTCTAGATACAATAAAGGATAATGGATGCAGAAACTATTACCAGTTTGGAGTTACTGTAATCGACAGCGCTTAAAGAGAATAGGTTAAAAGCGACATCATGATTTTTTAAATAAGAAAGATAGCAAGATTGCAAGCATGATACACATATATGTATTCGGAAATACTCATACGTTTAGGGTTGATTAAATCATGGCTGTGATGTCATCTATCATTATAGCATGAAGTATGGTTAAGACATGTATACTATTATCACCTACAGCTGTGGAATAGTTGGAATTTACTGTGGAATAGTTTCAAACTATTCAACAGTAATCCAAGAACTATTTTCCACAGTTGAAGATGATAAAAGTAGATATGTCTCAACTCTGTTTCATGCTATAACAATATATTGTTTTGATTTTGAAAAAAAAATAAATAAAAAATGAAATAGAAAAATAACACTTGATAATAAAAAGATGTCCAAAATCCACGAAGAAGTTCACGTTCAGTAAATCCAGTATTCCAAGAGCACAACATATTCTCCCCAAAATAAATCACAGAAGCTTGACAATTTTGTCTAGCTAAAATTTCCATCTTAGCATCGACACATTTCATGAAAATACCACTGAATTCCAGTAATTATTTCATAAAGTATATATTTCCTTGATAGTCTGTTCTATCGCTTTTGTTTTTTTTCTGTTATAAATCTTTCTAAATTGGAATTAAAATATGTGCATTTCCCATTTTACTTTATATAAACACATTTTGACCGGTTATAGCCTTTTTGTTTCTATCAGTCTTCCAGGCCTCAAATGACTGTCTGTCCAGTTTGTCACAGTATTTCTGAAACTAGCGGTTATGTTGGTTCTCCAATGTATGCCCTATTTCCTGCATTGTTCGATTATGTTCCTGTATATATGTCCGAATGAAGATAACTTTTGAGGTCAAAATTAATGTTAGTTTTTGTTTGTGTGAGAACTTCAATACAGTACTATGCATAGTCCTCCGTGTTAAACAGTAAAAAATGAACTGACTTAATGTTTCAAAAGTGGCACCATAGCACCTGTGAAACATTCACAAATTTCATGAAAAGCATGATGCAAGTTTTTTTTTTTTTTTCGGCAAAGCCGTATAATATTCTTTTGGTCCCGGATATGACGCGACAGGTGGCGTTACTGATTAAGATGAAGTATATGATTGGTCAGTGTAGCAGTAAATGTAAAATGCAGTTATGCAGTTAAAAACGAAACAAAGTTAAGACTGAATGGAAGCTGAATAAGTGGAGGTATCTTTTCAAATGACATATGAAAAAAATCTTCCTGATTCAAATGCAGTCTTATTATCACCAAAAATGATTCAAACTGATATAATTTTGTTATCCTTCCTGAAACGCATTAGATCGTTAATTTATTTCACTAGCAGTTTTACATTATAACCACCAGCAATAAAACTATGCCGTTTATCTTTTTTAAAGATAGTATTTCATTTTTTTTTTTTTTTTTTTTTTTTAAGGTAAATAAGCGAATAGGTTTCAGAGTGTAATAGGTAAAGGTTTACCTGGAACAGTGGAATAATTGAACAATAAACCTGTGTAATAGTCAAGTCTAATGACGCCATGTTTTAAGTATGGGAAACACCTCAAACTGTGGAATAGTCAAGATAATGTATAGTTTTCGGAGTATCCATCATCTTGACTATTCCACTGTTTTCGGTGTTTCTCCAATACATATATTGTATACATACTCTTTAGTATTAGGGTTGTCAAAATCTAGAACAATCTCCCAGAATGTATTATCGCCAAATATTAAGAATTAATTAATCTCAATAATGTACTCGGTTATGGTACACGTAAAACAGGAATTAACATGAGTTACTGTTCTATTAAACTATTTTAGTACCACAATCATTATCACACCATACTAACAACGTGTTTTGTGTAATTATTCCATGTGTTAAATATCGATTTTACATTCAATCCTTTATAACCATGTGATAAATCAATTCAACAACTGAGAATTGTCCCCGAAATAGTTGTAGACATCGACACAATCAAATAAAAAGCTTTAACCTCCGAGACCGTGCAATGTTTACCTATACTTTGTCCTCACTTTACAGAATAGTGACGTATTACTCTCTCATTACAGCAGAAAATAGCGACATTAAAACAAAGGTTACTCTAACTCAACATTGACAAAAAAAAGGGGGGGGGGGGGGGGCGGTATACGAAGAAAGATATATATATTTGTGTAGAGAAAAATAAAGCTATATACTTCCATTGTCGTTTCCCGGGAAATGTATATGACAGAAGATATGTATAGATGTACGGGAGTAGCTCATATCTTTGAAGAACCTATATGATATCTTGAATGTATCCTTTCACGCAAACCGCTCAAGATTTACCGGCTGGAACGTTCAAAAACGAATATAGGCGTGCGATGAAAATACACTTCACTATGACGTAATGTTCTAGTGTAATCAGTTTTTTATAAGAAGCACAACTTCCTCCGGTCGATCTCTGTAGCTATTCCAAATATACCAATCATTGGCTCGACCATATCAAGCATGCACAAAGAACAGCGTAGTGCTGGAAATGACCGAGTTTTGTAACTTCGCTGGACTGACGGCATGACCACTTCTTTGTTCAGACTGGCTTTGACCACAGGCGTCTGAAGTTCTGACAGTAAACTGAGATATAATACCATAGAAAAAATACGAGTATCTACTATAAAAAAAGATATATAGTAGATACTCGCATTTTTTCTATGGTATTATATCTCAGTTTACTGTCAGAACTTCAGACGCCTGTGCTTTGACAAGCGGATTGATGAGGTTTGAAGCGTCCGCCTTCCCTTATCACGTGCTGCTTGCACGCGTTCCATCACAGGTGCCCGACTCGTTTTATAAAATAATAACATATAAGGGTACATATAAGTCTCATTTATATGTACTCTAATATGTTACTATTTTATAAAACGAGTCAGGCACCTGTGGTTCCATATTGGACATCACGGATGATATTATTGTCCCGAGGTGAACCTGAGAGCGGGTGGTTTCTAAGTTGACAGGGCCAAGAATCCAGGCAAAATCCGACTGGCTTGGAATATAGTTTCCGATTACAACAGGTTTACATTTTGTGTTGTTAAATTCAAATTTCAATTTCATGCTGTACTTATGACATATGCCCAGAAGGCCTTGAAGTGGCCGAGGAGACGCACATTTTATTGTTGCTAGGTTGTGGTACTCCGTCTATGTAACATGGCGGGACAGTCGCTATATAAAATATAGTTTATAACTCTTCTGTCATTTGGATCTCAGAGAGGGGTAGAAATGATAAATCTAAACATATACGATATATGCTAATGATTTGAGTGACAAACCAGAATCAAAACGGTAGAGCCCTTGTTATGGTCAATTTCCACACATACAGTGGAACATTGGCAAGTATTACTAACGACAGGGGTGAGTTTACGGCTCCTTATCAATCCATTACAGTACAGAGTCAAGCAAGGACTGGGAAATCCATATCAGCAGCACTGTCAAGTAAAACTTGGGGTCGAAGAAAGTTCGTGCTTAAATTTTGTAGACCCACAAAATCGTGTGATGCGACCAAAGAACGGCCAATAAAGTCAATGAACAGCTGATAGGCCTAGAAAGTACACTATGAGCAATCGGAGCAGCTAAACCAAAATAAACCGTCCAGCAGGAAATAGAGCACGAACCAGATGTAGATAGACTGTATATATATTATAAACAACTCGGGAAAGCGGCATATAAACCTTAAAGGAAGGAAATGTCCAAATTCAATAACGTCTAAACCCAAATGATGTCGCACATAGGATTGGCGAGGCTGAATTGTTGAAGGCACAAGCTGTGGTGATCCTCCTTCCCGTCCCCCAACAATGCAAAATTCCCACTTCCAGATTGGATTCAAACTAGGTGTTATTAATAGCAATCCTGAAGATCACTGTGGACGTATGTTTAAAGAATTTAAGTCTCCGTGAGCTCGTGCTGTGACATTATGTAGACCTTACTTATGATTCTAAGGTTTGTTCTCTAACGGACAATTACAATTTTCGTGGATCAATACGTAAATTTTGGCAGAGTCAAAACTCCACTTTAGGTTGGATTGTAGCCACATACATTGATATTAGTTGGACTATTATTATCATTACTTGTGGTACCAAAATAGAAGTCATGAAGCGGCAAAGTCGTTATTGAGATATCAACTTGTAACAAAATATCAAGACTACATTTCTCAAGTCAGTTACATGGTTTCCTCATGGTCCTTAAACAGGTGTTTTAATTGCAATAATGACCTGGTTTCACAGACATATATATATATCAACCGAATGAGTACCTACACTTTAGAGAAGGCCCCCACAACGTGTGTACCGACAAACCGGAGTGTTCCAAAGCAATCAGCTATACATAACTAAAGATATTTTGTATTAACAGATTTATGTTAGTGATCTTGACCTTTGACCTTCGAGCCTGTAAAGCGTTTTCAAAGTAAGAACTCCTTTGAGAACTCACTGAAACTATTTGCCACATTGATGTACCCTGGGTCCCAAGAAACTTGATATTAGATTCTCAAAGGTTATTTGTTCACATGTGACCTTGGAAATGGGTCATGGTCGTGTGTTTGGGGAAATTTTGTAGCCCTCAAACCTATGTACCTGATGGCCAAATATCATATATATTTTCAAATTGTAGCAACATATTTGATCCCGCTGACCTTGAGGATAAATCAATAGATAATCATCATATTGTCCAACTTTATTTTTCCTTTTTGCTAAAATTTGATCATGTACTGGTTGATATTTTGAGATGTTAACCCGATATTGACCTGATATTTCTATTTTATGAAACATTGATTAAATACTGCATTTTAAATGCAATAAGATGTCATAATCATTGAACCATTATAATGTTCCGATGTACCTGTAAATTTTCTGTTGTCAAGACATATTTATTACAGAAATTAAGGACTTTTGATTCTATCAAATTTGATTCTACCAGGTTGGTACAATACTATATTGACCTCACCACAAGGTCTATAATTGGTAAGTATGTGTAGTATACCCTGTATCTATTGATAACAAAAATATTGATAGAGTTTGGCATAAAGAACAAGTACTATTGTCTATTGTCATATTTTTTATATGTAACATTTTAAAATATTGTAAAAGATAAATCAAACAAATGATATTACATTATAAAAAATATTTATTAATTTAAATTCAAGTGTTTCATCCTCACCTTATCAAACACTCACATTTCTCTCTCACATCACACAAATCATTAATGAACAAAGAATATAGATATCTCTATTACTAGTGTCTAAATATTAACACTTTATCACAGTGTTGTAGTTCCTATAGCACAGGTCAGTGATCATCAAAAGACAGGTAAAATCTGTTGATAAAACAGCCATTAGAGTGATGACGTGTGAGAGAAGGATTGGCAGTCTAAGGGGACAAAACATAATACATTTACCTTCCTGTCAGCTTATCTGCCTGGAGTATAATAAATACTCTGATTACAGATCGGGAGTGTTTTACTGTTAAACTCATTCTTATATCACTCAATGGACGGAATCATACACAGGTCAAGACCAAAGGTTTGGAATGTCTGCATTCAATTTCAAGTATGACAAATTACTTTCAATGATATATTGAAAATTGTCATTAGGTCTGAAAAAAATAATGAATTTGTATTTCAATTGTTTGTAGTTAGTTGTTATATGGTCTATAATGGCTAGATATTGATATTGACACATTAAAACAAAGTATAAACTATGTGAGAAGGTTCTGATGGTAGGAGTCATAGCCATCGTGCCAATGTACCTCCTCCCCTGGAAGCTGCTCCAGGTCGGTAAACTGTCGTAAGTGGAATTTTGTCACCTGGTAATTAACCATTGTCCTGATAGCGAAGTAGCCACAAACAGCTTCAAACAGAATAAATAGGGCCTCTATGATATGTACCGCCCGCTCCAGTGGTAACAGAATGGCATCTTCATTGAACGTCAGTAGTAGGATCAGTGGTAACTGTATCAGCAACGTCAGAAGCCAGGAACCAGCCAACTCGGGAACCTACAGTAAACAAATATACACCATTAAACATGGCCAACTCAGGAACCTACAGCAAACAAACATACACCATTAAACATGGCCAACTCAGGAACCTACAGCAAACAAATATACACCATTAAACACGGCCATCTCAGGGACCTACAGCAAACAAACATACACCATTAAAAACGGCAAACTCCAGGACCTACCGCAAACAAATATACACCATTAAAAACGGCCAACTCAGGGACCTACAATATACACCATTAAACACGGCCAACTCGGGAACCTACATTATACAAACATTCACCATTAAACACGGCCAACTCAGGAACCTACAGTATACAAACATTCACCATTAAACACGGCCAACTCAGGAACCCACAGTATACAAACATTCACCATTAAACACGGCCATCTCAGGAACCCACAGCAAACAAATATACACCATTAAACACGGCCAACTCGGGAACCCACAGTATACAAACATTCACCATTAAACACGGCCAACTCGGGAACCTACAGTATACAAACATTCACCATTAAACACGGCCAACTCAGGAACCCACAGCAAACAAACATACACCATTAAACACGGCCATCTCAGGGACCTACAGTATACAAACATTCACCATTAAACACGGCCAACTCAGGAACCTTCAGCAAACAAACATACACCATTAAACACGGCCATCTCAGGGACCTACAGTATACAAATATACACCATTAAACACGGCCAACTCAGGAACCTACAGCAAACAAATATACACCATTAAACACGGCCAACTCGGGAACCTACATTATACAAACATACACCATTAAACACGGCCAACTCGGGAACCTACAGTAAACAAACATACACCATTAAACACGGCCAACTCAGGAACACACAGTAAACAAACATTCACCATTAAACACGGCCATCTCAGGGACCTACAACAAATATACACCATTAAACACGGCCAACTCGGGGACCTTCAGCAAACAAATATACACCATTAAACACGGCCAACTCAGGGACCTACAGTATACAAACATACACCATTAAACACGGCCAACTCAGGGACCTACAGTATACAAACATACACCATTAAACACGGCCAACTCAGGAACCTACAGTAAACAAATATACACCATTAAACACGGCCAACTCAGGGACCTACATTATACAAACATACACCATTAAACACGGCCAACTCAGGAACCTACAGCAAACAAATAATACACCATTAAAAACAGCCAACTCAAGAACCTACAACAAATATACACCATTAAACACGGCCAACTCAGGGACCTACAGCAAACAAATAAACACCATTAAACACGGCCAACTCAGGGACCTACAGCAAACAAATATACACCATTAAACACGGCCAACTCAGGGACCTACAGTATACAAACATACACCATTAAACACGGCGAACTCAGGGACCTACAGCAAACAAATATACACCATTAAACACGGCCAACTCAGGGACCTACAGCAAACAAACATACACCATTAAACACGGCCAACTCGGGGACCTACAGCAAACAAACATACACCATTAAAAACGGCCAACTCAGGAACCTACAGTAAACAAATATACACCATTAATCATGGTCAACTGATCAGGGACCTACAGTATACAAATATACACCATTAAACACGGCCAACTCGGGGACCTACAACAAATATACACCATTAAACACGGCCAATGCAGGAACCTACAGTAAACAAATATACACCATTAAACACGGCCCACTTCAAGTTTGAAATATGTGCTTGTTTATGTTTTGGAAAACTATGATTGTGCAATCATTAATACATTCAATGTCATGGCAGCCATCTTGGATTTTGAACAAATGACAAGATACTTTATACATATATACATGAACTGGTGAAACCCTTGCTCAGAATCAGGGACTAATGATGACATTATATATAGGTGGATACGTGTCTACTCGCCCTCTCTGTTAGGTTGCCGGTGTACCCTATATATAGGTGGATACGTGTCTACTCACCCTCTCTGTTAGGTTGCCTGTGTACCCTATATATAGGTGGATACGTGTCCACTCACCCTCTCTGTTAGGTTGCCTGTGTACCCTATATATAGGTGGATACGTGTCTACTCACCCTCTCTAGTTAGGTTGCCTGTGTACCCTATATATAGGTGGATACGTGTCTACTCGCCCTTTCTGTTAGGTTGCCTGTGTACCCTATATATAGGTGGATACGTGTCTACTCACCCTTAGTGTTAGGTTGCCGGTGTACCCTATATATAGGTGGATACGTGTCTACTCACCCTTAGTGTTAGGTTGCCTGTGTACCCTATATATAGGTGGATACGTGTCTACTCACCCTCTCTGTTAGGTTGCCTGTGTACCCTATATATAGGTGGATACGTGTCTACTCACCCTTAGTGTTAGGTTGTCTGTGTACCCTATATATAGGGGGATACGTGTCTACTCGCCCTTTCTGTTAGGTTGCCTGTGTACCCTATATATAGGCGGACACGTGTCTACTCACCCTTAGTGTTAGGTTGTCGGTGTACCCTATATATAGGGGGATACGTGTCTACTCACCCTCTCTGTTAGGTTGCCTGTGTACCATATATATAGGCGGACACGTGTCTACACACCCTTACTGTTAGGTTGTCGGTGTACCCTATATAAAGGTGGATACCTGTCTACTCACCCTTTCTGTTAGGTTGCCGGTGTACCCTATATATAGGCGGATGACCTCTATAAGTGTATATACGATGTAGATGGCAATCAGCACGATCACGTACAAGATGGAGAGACGAGTATACTGGGGAAAAAACACATCAAAGAGATATATCACTTGTATAAACATACACAATATCTTAACCTAGCACATGTACAAGCACAGGAATGTTTTCCAAAAAATAAGATCATGTCATTCCATCACAGTGTCAAGTAATCGGGCTATTACTATAATGTGGTGTAAATTTGAAATTATTGTTGAAATACTAAAACAATTACGGTTTTTGTTCAAGACAGAACTAAGCCAGCTGGTAAACAGGAAAATTTTAATCACACAAAAATTTGTTTCCCTATAACGTCAGTTAACGTTGTAAATATTTATCTAATAAACAAATATGGAACCCATAGGCAAAGCTCAGTTTTGTTTTTTTGAAACGTAAGATATGAAGATTTAAAAATCTTTGTTGTATTAGATATTAAAATCAGTTTCATTCAATGTTAAAGAGAAGCGTTTCAATCCTGAAATAATCACATACCTTTATCTCAAAGCACACAAGTATTGATGTTAACCAAAATGGTATGAAGAACATATTGAAATAAATGGCCATCTGTAGCGGAAGGTTGGACACATACTCATTTCCTGAAAAGTAAAAAAAATAATCTTAGAAAACATTTTATCCACATTGATAAGTATCCACATAAACTTTTTGTATATCAGAATCAGAATTGATGGATATGTTAAGTTGACTACACTCGGTCGTCTTTAAATAAATCAGACAAAATTATCAAAATAATTTGTAATGTATACGTATATATACACTGAAGTGGAAAGTGTGTGAGATGGTAACCCCCAGGGCAGGTACTTGTCTGATGTTACTGCTTCAAGTAATTGCCCCTGAATAGTGTACTCTATGTCTCAATATAGGGTTTCACTTGTTGGCGACAATGAGGACTGTACGTTTTGCTGGATGGAACTGCATACACCAGTCTACTCCTCATATTGACCAGCAAGCTTATCAAAATCATCCTGAACGTGTTCAGCATCCATAGTCAGATGATATAGTGAGGTAGGCAATAAAATTATCTGCAAATAGCCAAACAATGGATCATAGCCATATAGCTGATGAGTTCACTTCCTCCACAACAATTGTCTGGTTCCTTCTTTAGAACCAACATTTGACCCAGCTATTTACCTTACCCTGGATGCAGTACTGGTGTATGTTGTGGATTAGGAGGCAGTTGACTTTGTCAAAAGCCTTGGCAAAAACAATGATGAGGATATCCCATTTGGAGGTCTTTCTTGATCTATACATAAGTACGTTGTAGTATGATACGTGTTTCCGGGTTTAATAAGATCTCCTTGAGATTCTTGGTGAGACTGTCGATAAACTCAATCAACTGTATCTAACAGAAACTGCCTGCAGCTTATAAGTTATATATTTATAGGATGCCAGTATCCTGTCTGTGTCACATGTACATGTTATATTGTCTTGCAGCAGACCAAGGTAAGCAAAACTGGGTAATATTTTGCGGTGAGATACTTTGGTATCTTTTTGTAGAAACTGGTGTAACATTAGCTTCACGTCGATCTTCCAGTTCACCGCTAGAAACTTCTTGTATACAAGCTGGAGACAGTGGTCTTCTGTGGTCGAAGTATATACCTATGATTTTTATCAAAACTATTTCCTCGGTACACTGAAAAGTCATCAGATTTATATGGAGCAAACTCGGTTGAATCTTCTTATAGTGCGGAGTAATTCTGGTTGCTTTTAAAATGATCGATTCATTGTACACATGAATGATTTTGTTTCAGTAGCAATATAACTGTTTGACAGTTATCATAAATTTACATATAATTAAGTTACATTACTAATAAAATCTATGTGCATAGATGTGCAATGAATCTGGGCCGAAACGTCTTATCTTGATCTTGGTACAGCAAAGAATGAAATGTTGTACACGTTAATGATGGGGATCAGTTCAACTGAATACACGCAATCGAGCTGGAAAATGTAAGTGGTTGCAGAAGAAAGAAACATAACACATTCGAATCTGGTATGTTTTCTCATTTTCAGAGACAAATGGGAATAACAATGTGGGTGACGGTTTTGTTGAGACATGCTTTGGAAATGTAAACATATATAAAATCAATGTGTAGACAACGTCACTTTATGAAAAAATGTCAGTGAATACAAGATTTGTGGGAATAAAAACCTGTTTTGAGTATCTGATGCTGATTTGGATCCTGTGCATTCTTAGAAACTGGGAAAAGTACGTCAGTAAAATTTGTGACAGTTCTCCGCAAAGTAGCCTCCATTTTGATATGCGGCGCGCTAAGTCACGTGATGTAAACACTGAAAAAAGATAGATATTTTCGTTTAATTTTGACTTTGTTCAGTCAGTTTTATTACTTTAACAAAATTATTTGATATTTTTAACATATAAGTAGTTTTTAAAAAGATAGTAAAAAGTTCTTTGCTAGAAAATTCTAAAGGTATTCCGATGCTTTGAGAAAATATTCCGAACGTCAAAAATTGTCCAATCAAAACCGTTGTTACATTTCGAACACACCTGCCGTAAAAATAGAGCGAAGTTTGAACACAGCATTTGAGGGTAACATGATTTGATGTCATATATATATAATAATTACATGAATGGTCTTTCATTAACATAATTATTTTCCGAATATGGCAATTTATTCGTAAAACTGATGTATCCCCCGAAATATTTTTCCATGATGTTGATCAAAGCTTCAAATAACTTGCATGGTGACAGGTACTCCAAGAATGAGGTTTAGGGCAACTACATCAGTTTTGATGCTTAAATTAATGTCAAAGAGGATGTTTCCATTGTGCACACACCAGATAGTTGGAAGAAGTCGCGTACCAACTTGTTCTTATACGATGATGCATATGTTTTGGTTGGCTTTGCACTCAAGTTTCCAATGTTGACACTAAAACTATTTATATCTAATAAGATTCACAGGTACTTGTGGACATGATACTGATGTTTTTAATCAAATTGTGACATTATAGACGAGTAAATTATTGTATTAAAATCGCATGCTTAATTTGTAAAAAAAAAAAAATCGTACATTGGCCTTATAGATACTAAATGCATGCACAACATGAAATAAATAATGGCCAACTAAGAAGAAAAACATTTACTGAATTGACGGCACATAGGTTTGAGGCTGTAAAACTTTGCATATTTCGGGGAGAACAGGGATTCCCGGAGAGGGCAGGCAGTGACCTAGATTTCTGATCAATTACTTGCTTACCTTTTAGTATTTTATAAGGTCAAGGTACAATATTATTTTTCCAATTAAGCATGCAATTTTTAATACAATGATTTACTCCTCTATAATGTCACATTTTTAATAAAAACATCATAATCATGTCTACATGTACCTGTGCTTTTTAATACCTTATTGGGAATAAAAAAATCCATAAGATTTTTGAAATTAGACATAGGGTGCAATGATGCTATGGTTCCGGGAACATACTGATTGTCAGTGAATTTATACTTAAAACCCTGTCCTCCATATAGGAACTGATCAAAACTTGCCCAACAACAGGCATAACATTTCATAAGTTCACAAAGCTGTATGTCTCAAAGTCCATTTCAAAAACCTCTGAAAGGAATGGCCTATGAAATATTTATGACTATATATTTTTAAAACTTGGAACCTATCTTAGATATCTTGTCATTACTGTAGTTGGTATTACAATTCTGGCAATTTTATTGTGAATATTTTTTCGAAAGGTCTATTAAAATATTATATTTTGTTGTACATGTATATATCTTCATTCTTTTGTTTACCTTTGCTGTTCATTTCAGATATGATGTGGTTCATATCTTGAAGGCTAGTTGAAGTTTTATAGCACAATAACTGTGAATAGCTAGTGTACATGTACTCAGAATGGAGGTAGAAAACAAGGAAAACAGACTGGTGCCTGCTTTTGAAAAGGTAAGTATTTACAAAAGCTACTCTAGGATGAGGAGTTCAATCATCAACAATATTTTACTTTAGTCAGGCTGTTCCATCTGATCAGATGTGGTTACATTTCGGATAAACAACAACCAGTCACTGTGTGGCCCTGATCAAAGCACCTTCAGATGTTCTGGTGTAGTATGTAGTAAATGTGAAGCTGATTTTAATCAGATTGGAGAATTTCACATTGTAATAAATCTTTTTCAGGTGATAGCAGGTCTGAGAGACTTTCGTTGATTAGCCATTCTGTGTTTTCTATGAATAGTTTCTCTGTCAACTGCACGCTAGGGTGTGGAAAAGCTCAATAAGGGAAATGTGACTTATTGCAGAATGTTAGCATCCATTGCTCGTTTTGTTTACAGATTTGATGAGTCAATAACAATATGATGGGTACATATGAAGTGTAGATTATTAATTATATTTGGTTTATTTCCAGATCGTAGTCAACACTTCCAGTGCTTCCCCTGCTTTCTGTAGAACCCCGCTACAGAATGTAGACAACCTGGCTGTCAGCAGAGGTAACAAGAAAGCCTACTACAGCCAGATCACACCTACACTGAAAACTCCAGGTCGCAGGGCAGCAAGGTATGGTATTTTTTCTTTAAAGAAAAATTATCTATGCATAAGTTAGCATTAGCAATAATTGTTCAAACTCCATTGTTTTGAGCTATCAAAAAACTTTTTTACAATCTCTTCTGAAATGTCTAAAGACACCAGCCCATTTTAACTGTCAATATTTTGATATTTTAAAAAAGTGATGCTAAATACTTTTTGATAGGAAAGAGTACTCATGAGCCATTTTGTCAACTGTGCAGCAGAAATGGTTTCAAAGTAGAAGTTCTGTTCCTTGGTATTGTTCAATTTTGTATTTGCATCTGATCACAATTTGTAAAAAATGTGAAGTGTATTTCTGCAATTACAATAGTTCTGCTAATGTCTAAATGTTCTGTTTTAGTAGAAGAAATTATATAAAAAATTACCTTGTTGCCTGAACCGACCTGGAATAACCAAAAACTGATAACCGAACCGAAAAAAATCTTAACCGTGAGTCACGGCGACATCCCTACTACCAACCCAGAAACACTTAAGTATTTCTTTATTATTGCTTTTATTTTAATTTCCAGGGTGCGTCCGTCCTTACTTGTCTACCAGGATAAAGATAATTCCAGCACCGATGATGTGCTCCTGAACTCACTTGTGTGTAAGAAGGTGGACGAAGTCATCGCAAAAGCCAAACAGGTAATTGTTGCTGGACATGTGTTCTCCTTAAACAGTTAGTTTCCATCTCATACAATGGGGAAGTTTGGCAATAATTTTCATCAATAATTTTCAAGAGTTTACGAGAAAATGTAAGTAAAAAATTATCAATCCCTACAAGGAATGAAATTGGAGAACATATAATTACTTTGTATGAGTGCCCTCAGATCTCTTGACACAGCAGGTATAATTTTGTAAGGAAGTGCTTTTGTTATAATATGAAGTTTTTATTCTGAATTTGACCTTCTATAAATTCACACATATTTTTGAAATTTAGAAATAAATACTTTACACCATAACTATGCAGTATGTTCTGAAATGTAGTTATCCTGACCTGACCTCTTTTTATCCTGGACATTGATTATGACCAGGAATACAGAAAATTAGATGCAGCCAAAGGTTAATAAAAATATTAATTATATGGTCCTCATTGATCAACCCTCATGGACACTAATGTCTCCAGTCTCCCTCTGAAGAACTGATACATTTACTGTAGTTTATGATTACAAGGAAATCACATTTTTGACGCTCATTGGAATTAATTCAAACTTGATTTGAATTATCAGTATTGGATGACAATTTGATGGTATACACATATCTGCCCAGACTGACCTGTAGGGGGTTGATTGGCAGGGCCAGAAAGGGTCAAATTGACTGAATTTTCAGAAATCTTCCTCTCAATACTAAAATATGATAGAAATCTTAATACACAGTGTACTGGCATATATGGAAAGGCCCTAGAGTCCCTCATTTCCCCATTGGGAATGGGTAAACTTTAATACTAGTTTATATTGAGAACTAAATTTTTGATCATTTGTTTAATTGCCTTTGGAAATAATTCAAGCTTGGATAGAATTATGGTATGGGATGGCATTTTGATGGTATGCACATATTGGCCCGGACAGTCTCTATATGAGACTGATGTTCGGGGTACAAATTAAAGTAGTCATATGTTCTTGTAAGAGTTGCTAGAATAAAATAATCTTAAATCTTTATGCTAGATATTGGATATGGTAGTTTTGAATAATATTTTATTGATGTTCTGTACTGATATCAGAACTTTGGTGACCTTTAAGGCCCATGGGCTTCTTGTTTGAATAAAAGATTTTGGGCTTCTTGTTTGAATAAAAGATTTTATACTTTCTCCAGCAATATGAAAACCAGATAGCAGAAAAGGAAAAGACCATAGCAGATCTCCAGAGCATTGTAAAGACAGGTGTAACACAAGCTGAGGAGAGAGAAGACAGCTCTGTTGTTCAGGATGACAATGGAGAAAAGAACAACTCTGGTATTCAGATTGACCATGTAGAAACAAACAGTTTTGGGACTCAGATTGAACCTGTAGAAACAAACAGTTTTGGGACTCAGGTTGAACCTGTAGAAACAAACAGTTTCGGGACTCAGATTGACCCTGTAGAAACAAACAGTTTCGGGACTCAGATTGACCCTGTAGAAACAAACAGTTTTGGGACTCAGATTGAACCTGTAGAAACAAACAATTTCGGGACTCAGATTGACCCTGTAGAAACAAACAGTTGTGAGACCCAGGCAGATGGTTCTCCATGTCTCCGTTGTGAACAGATGAACAACGATATCCTGGAAAAACAAGTGTCACTCTATGTCAACAGCATTGTAAGCAAGTGTGCAGCTGATCTGCAGTCTGAACAGGTAAATGTAAGAAACATCAATTCTTCGAATATAGTTTAGAGACTATGACAGAAAGATTCTTTTAATCTTAGTCAAGGATGATAAACTGTAGTAAAATTTCATTTGATGAAAGGTTTGAAGCCTAAATAAAGATAGGGATATTTTGTTTGTATTGTTTTACTAATGGGCTTAGATTTGATTATTATCAGATTACTGGATATATAAATCAGACATCAGAGGCAGATCGGGACCACCAACTTTTGAGTGCCAACTCTTTGATACAAGAACTCCAGGCTGAACTAGATCAGTATACAGAGCTGACAGAGAGTGTTGCCATGGCTGAGAGTCTTCAAGTATGTTGAGAATCTTTCATTTAATCCCTGAATTGCAATATTGCAGAACTGTTCATCAGACAGTCTACCTTCATTGGGAATCACAATTTCTAATAAATATAATAATGGAGTGTCCTAAAGCTGGCAATTCTAATTAGAGTTTCAAGATTTTTTATTCTATCAAATTCAATATTAGCATATAGTTTATTTAATGGTGATTGGCCAATCACTGTTTGTCTGTGGATAGTTTACAGATCCCCTCTGGTCATCGCCATCATAATAAACTGGATGCTTTCGCTGCCGTCTTTTGACAGTCGTTCAAAAGCTGATTTCCTGTCATATATATCATTGTATTGTAGGAATTTTTATAGATTTGTTTTCAGTTCTGCCTTGCTAGTATTACTTTTTAATATGAAACTTAAACCTCTGGAATAACTGTTGTTCTTGATGCTTTTTCACTAAAGACATGTTAATACATCAAAATTTACATGGCTTGTCTTCATTCCCAAGGTCAAGATACAAGAGAGTGTGTCAGAAAATTACAGTAAATTGAAGGCAGCTGCATACAGACTGGCCTGTCTTCAGGCTCAGACAGAACAACAGGTAAGGATGACTGAAAACTGGACATTCAGATTAGCTGTACAGGTTTGATTTGACTACGCAAGCAATGCTCGTATCTATTTTCACGAGTAGACTTCATCATGAGTTTGTCAACATTGGAATACTGGAACAGTTTCAGCTCGCTAAGTTTTGGGGCGGGGAATTCTTTTTGTGATATTGCCTATAGGTCAGGTTCTGCATATGTGAAAATATCGGTGATTATTGGTAGATGTATGTATTTAAGTTATTGTCTTGCATTTTCAACATTGAACTCTTAATCTTGAGTTTTCCAGTAGATTCATCACTCAGAAAGTAAAGCTCCAATGATTTGAGTCATATTAAAATGAAAAATTTTTGAAACCTATTCTCAATTGCAGTGTAGCGTATGTAAACATTACCACGGCACATTTCTGATTGTTTACTTGCTATTAATAAACTAACCTGAATGTTCAGGGATACATGCATTTTAGTGTATTTTGGAGTTTGCTTTAAACTTATTATTACGAAACTGATTAAAGGTAGTCAGTCATTGCCCATGTAATGTCAGGAAAATATTAAATTTCACACATCAGTACATTTTGCCTCCAGATGTCCTTTCCTACTTTCATGGACTTTATTGGACAGTCGAGTGTTTGTTTTGACCAGGAAATTACTTTCCTATAAATAGGCCCATCTGAAGGCTATATTTGAGCAAATGACACAACAATATAGAAAGCGAGACTATGTAACATTGGTTCAGATGAAAATTGTATGCCGGGCAATGCAAGACTCAAATACCCTAACTGGGAATTCTTTTCATTTTAACATTGGTTTTATCAAAGTTTGAAAGTTTAAATAAGTTTTAATAGAAAGTTTGTTTTTTTATGCCCCTGCGATGAAATGGGGAGAGGGTCATATAGTGTTACCCATGTCCGTCACATCCCATCCCGATGCAATGTAACTAGCTAATCTCACAACTGCTGATGTAATCCTCACCAAACTGTGTTTCGGGGTGTCTAGTGGCAACAGGGGCATTTATGTCTTGCAGATATTTATAGTTTGTATTAAGCCCTTATTGAGATAAAAACAACATAACGGTCAAAATGCCTGTATAGGAAAGCGATGTGGGACACTGCATAGCGTACAAATTTTGTTTTGTTGAAGGCTTCTGACATGAAGAAAAAGATGGAGGCTAATGATGTTCAAATGAAGCGTTGTCACCATGAGAAGATGGAGGTCCTGGAGAAGTATGAGGATATGGAGAAGATGTTAGAGATGTCCCGGGACAGCCTAGCACAGGTATGGCACTTCATTTTTACTTCATACACAAAGTACAACAAAAAATAATGAAATTCAGTGGGGAATCTAGCACAAGTATTCACTTTATTTCAGCTTCATGCAAAAAAGGAAAACAAACAAATATATGATGAGTTATAATGAATTATATGGAGTTATAATGAGTTACTCAATTTTCAGCAACAATACCTGGTCCTTGTCAAGACAAGATGAATACAATGGTATTACTTTTACCTAACATCAAGACATGGAATATTAGTTGTTAACAATAGCAGTTTGTTAAATGAGGTGTATCAACATTTTTTCCAGATGGAGGCTCTGTACAAAACCACGTCAGCAGAACTGACCATCACAAAAAGCCAGATTCAGGTTAACAGCAGTGAGATCGTCTCAGTCACCAGAGGTTAGAACTCTTCATTAACATCTCGACACCTGTTCAGATGATTTCATTTGTTTTAAAAGTTTAAACTTTGCTATATTGTGAAGCCATGATAGGAGTTGATCAGTAACCTAATCTGGTCATTGTCTACCATTTCAGTAACACAAAGTTACTGATCGGCTCCTATAAAATAACTAACCAAAGTGAATGAAATGTCATATACAGCAAACAAGTTTATTTGACGTGTATCTACCACAACAAAAAGGCTATTCTACGATGAGTTGACTGCTCTTTAGATATGCCTAGGTGTGTTTCATTTACGCTATTAGCTGGGGTGTAAGGAATTTACATGTGGTGAAATATTTATCTACTACCTTTTTTGTGTTGTTATTTCCATTACCTCATGAAGTGTCCTTCCTGGTCAAAGTTCACCATGTCTGCCAATCAACGTGAATTTACAGTTTATACAGAATGTGATACTATACAACAGTAATGATTAATCCATGTCTTGGTAGTTAATTAACAACACATATTGTAGAAATTTTCATTTACATCAATGTTCAGAAAATTGTCTATATGCTATATTCTGAGGAGATATTTGATGCTCAAATATATCATTTTTTGCTTGTCAATAGAAATGAATGTATAATCCTCAAGTCTTACATTCACAGCCTATGAGGACATGTATAATCCTCAAGTCTTACATTCACAGCCTATGAGGACATGTATAATCCTCAAGTCTTACATTCACAGTCTATGAGGACATGTATAATCCTCAAGTCTTACATTCACAGCCTATGAGGACATGTATAATCCTCAAGTCTTACATTCACAGCCTATGAGGACATGTATAATCCTCAAGTCTTACATTCACAGCCTATGAGGACATGTATAATCCTCAAGTCTTACATTCACAGTCTATGAGGACATGTATAATCCTCAAGTCTTACATTCACAGTCTATGAGGACATGTATAATCCTCAAGTCTTACATTCACAGTCTATGAGGACATGTATAATCCTCAAGTCTTACATTCACAGTCTATGAGGACATGTATAATCCTCAAGTCTTACATTCACAGCCTATAAGGACATGTATAATCCTCAAGTCTTACATTCACAGTCTATGAGGACATGTATAATCCTCAAGTCTTGTATTCACAGTCTATGAGGACATGTATAATCCTCAAGTCTTACATTCACAGCCTATGAGGACATATATAATCCTCAAGTCTTACATTCACAGCCTATGAGGACATGTATAATCCTCAAGTCTTACATTCACAGCCTATGAGGACATGTATAATCCTCAAGTCTTACATTCACAGCCTATGAGGACATGTATAATCCTCAAGTCTTACATTCACAGTCTATGAGGACATGTATAATCCTCAAGTCTTACATTCACAGTCTATGAGGACATGTATAATCCTCAAGCCTTACATTCACACCTATGAGGACATGTATAATCCTCAAGTCTTACATTCACAGCCTATGAGGACATGTATAATCCTCAAGCCTTACATTCACACCTATGAGGACATGTATAATCCTCAAGTCTTACATTCACAGCCTATGAGGACATGTATAATCCTCAAGCCTTACATTCACACCTATGAGGACATGTATAGTCCTCAAGTCTTATACATTCACAGTCTAGAAGGACATGTTTAATCCTCAGGTCTTACATTCACAGCCTATGAGGACATATATAATCCTCAAGTCTTACATTCACAGCCTATGAGGACATGTATAATCCTCAAGTCTTACATTCACAGTCTAGAAGGACATGTATAATCATCCAGTCTTACATTCACAGCGTTCGAGGACATATATCATCCTCAAGTCTTACATTCACAGTCTAGAAGGACATATATCATCCTCAAGTCTTACATTCACAGCGTTCGAGGACAATGAAGCTAGATTAAAAGAAATGCAGACCTGCTATGCTGTTGAAACAGAAAAATCAACAGAAGAGAAAAAAATGAGGACATGTATAATCAAGTCTTACAATCCTCAAGTCTATCATTCACACCTATGAGGACATGTATAATCCTCAAGTCTTACATTCACAGTCTATGAGGACATGTATAATCCTCAAGTCTTACATTCACAGTCTATGAGGACATGTATCCTCAAGTCTTACATTCACAGTCTATGAGGACATGTATAATCCTCAAGTCTTACATTCACAGTCTATAAGGAAATGTATAATCCTCAAGTCTTACATTCACAGTCTATGAGGACATGTATAATCCTCAAGTCTTACATTCACAGCCTATGAGGACATGTATAATCCTCAAGTCTTACATTCACAGCCTATGAGGACATATATAATTCTCAAGTCTTACATTCACAGCCTATGAGGACATGTATAATCCTCAAGTCTTACATTCACAGTCTAGAAGGACATGTATAATCATCCAGTCTTACATTCACAGCGTTCGAGGACATATATAATCATCCAGTCTTACATTCACAGTCTAGAAGGACATATATCATCCTCAAGTCTTACATTCACAGCGTTCGAGGACAATGAAGCTAGATTAAAAGAAATGCAGACCTGCTATGCTGTTGATACAGAAAAATTAACAGAAGAGAAAAAAATGTGAGTTAAATTTGCTAGAGGATATTAATCCCTAAGCTTGTGACTGTAACCTTGCCAAGTTCATTTTAATTGTTTTCGCTATTTGTGTGTATGTTAATATTTGTTTGAGGATTAAATGTCAGTAATGAAATCACATTTAACAAATTGATTATACAAAAATGTGCCTTAAAATGCTTCTTTTAAATGAGATATGTACTTGTCAGGATTCATAACAATATTAGTTCCCTACATACAGGTCACTGGATGTACCTCGGAGTTATCCTATATTGGTCTTAGACACATCTCTTGTGAATAACAAAGCTGAGAGAAAAGTATTTTCCCAAAAGGCAAATGGAATAAAAACATTAATTACTGATTGTGAATAAAAAAATAAGTACACCTGGTATAGAGGACAGACATAAACATGATTTGATTTTATGTTTTTGAACATTAAAGTGTAATATTTCGTACAGACTGACAGTACAACTAGATCAGATGGAGGGGACACTGGAAGTGGTGCGTACAGACATGACTGGAATACAGGCCAAGCTGTCCATCACCGAGAATGAGGTGCTAAGTCAAGGGGAGACAATTACATGTCTCACCTATCAGTTGGAACAATCCAAGGAAACAGTTGCTGTACAGCAGGAGCAAAACCAAGGCCTCAAGGTACTAACAGTGTACAGTACTGGTCAAACTACTAGTCAAACTGTACTAGTCAAACTGTACTAGTAGTTTACCATACATTCTTGTTTCGCCTTCAGTGGACAAAGTTAGACAAACAAAACCTCAACCATAACTGTAGCATGGTAGTAGAGCCTACCAGACTAATTCATGGATTTCTGCATGTTTGTGGTAAAAATCTCAAATTTCTGGACTTAAAAAAAAAGTGTTCAGGTTTTGTGTTTAGCTCTTGCACATTAGGCTGTTTCTGATAAAATCTAAAAGCTATAGAACAACCAAACTTGGGTTATAGGTGTATCGTGGGATGTTTATCTGAATGCATTACACTCTTTACTAGCATTTCTATGTTTTTTTGTATTTTTTGGGTAAAAACTCCAAATTTCTGGACATATCCTTGAGTACCCATGTAAAATGCTTAATGTTGACAAAGCAGGACAGACAACACATATAATTACACATAATTCTTGTTGATAATTTTTCCAAAAATGTGTAGTCTCTTTTTGCACTGATAAAATGTACCTTATGATGTTAGTGATACCTGTATGTCATAAAAGTTTAAATGTGGATAGGTTATGGGTAAAAGTAATTTATTTTAGGGATAACTATATCATATAAGTTTAAACGTAGATAGGTTATAGGTAAAAGTAAGTTATTTTAGGGATTACTGTATATCATATAAGTTTAAACGTAGATAGGTTATAGGTAAAAGTAAGTTATTTTAGGGATTACTGTATATCATATAAGTTTAGATGTGTACAGTATTGGTTACAGTTAAAACATAATATACTGCAATAAGTACATAGACTAATTATTAAAGTGTACAATGTTTATATTTTCAGAACAAAAATGAAGATCTTCTGAGAAGCATGGAAGAGAAGAATGAAGATATCTCTAAGCTAAGGCAAAAGTTATTCCAAATGGAATCAAAGTTTCAGAGTGTTGAGGAACAATCTGAATCCGAATTGGAGTTAATGAAACAGCGATGTGACAGCCTGTTGACAGAACAAGCTCTAACACGACAGGCGCATATCAACCAGCTACGTGACCTGGAGCAGGAGTTGATGCGCCGGGACTGTAGTGGACAGCTTCGTACTGCACATGGCCTTATACAAGAACTCCAAACAGAACTATCAGAGTACACTGAGCTGTCAGAAAGTCTCAAAATGGCCGAGATTCTACAGGTAAATGTCACACTCCCTTCCCCCATAACTTATTTTTCCTGTCTTTGATATTTTTAGCCCATCTGGCCCAAAAAGGCCTTGGTGATATATTGTTGACTAATATTGACCAAACTTTGCACCAAAATGACAACTTGCTTAATTTGAATACTCTGATAACTCAAACTTTCCTTATGGTCCGGTTGAGTTTGTGTTAACGAAGTTCCACTCTAGTTGTATTTAATGAATTTGATACATAAAATGTACTCATTTCCAATAATTAAACATGGATATTGTAGTGAAAGGTCATAACATGCCACCTATACCACTCATATTTACATAAGGTGATCAATGCAAACAAAATATGCATGTAAGATAGTATTAAACCTGATGTATAATTCAACGTGTATATATTGTTCTGGGTGGTTGTGGTACTATGAGCTTTTGGATTGTTTTTGAGGAAGAGAAAAACTTACTTTCATCTTTATCCTATTTATAAATCTGAGCTGTTTTTTGTAAACTGACTGATTTGCTCACAGGCTAAGGTACAAGAGGTGGTCAATGAGAATTTCCTTAAGGTAAAGATGGCTGCTGACAAACTGCTGACGCTGAAGAGGAATGTTGACAAAGAGGTAACAGAGGTCTTCTACAAACTTTATAATAAGTCTTGATTAGACCAAAGCATGAAGGTTTTATTTTCCGTGATAATGATCACATCATTGATAATATCTGGATTGCAAAGGCAGCTTATTACACATATTCTTTTCTCAAAAGAGTTTATAGTTTCGCATATCTCAAAGAGGAAGTTTCATTTCCACATACATTTATCAATAAAAGCTGGTGTTTGACAAAGAATTGCATGGTAGGATGTCAAATTTGTTATTTAAAAATTATGTGTTAAGAGTTGTGTTATGCACATTGATTAGATCTAAACATATTGAGAGCCAATACCTTGAATAAAAGAAGCATAAAGATTTGACTTTTATATTCCCACTCCACTTTAAATCTATGTCACTGTCAATTTTGTTCTTTCATGATCATTGACAGAAGTCTGAGGTGGCAGACCAGAAAAAAGTGAATGAGGAAGAAAAAGTTGACTTTGAGGACATTAAGTTGAAACTAGAATCATCCCAGCACAACATGGTACAGGTAAGGAGGAGGATATGGAGAGGTCTAGTCACAACATGGTACAGGTAAGGAGGAGGATATGGAGAGGTCTAGTCAACACAGTACAGGTAAGGAGGAGGATATGGAGAGGTCTAGTCACAACATGGTACAGGTAAGGAGGAGGATATGGAGAGGTCTAATCACAACATGGTACAGGTAAGGAGGAGGATATGGAGAGGTCTAATCACAACATGGTACAGGTAAGGAGGAGGAGGATATGGGGAGGTCTAGTCACAACATGGTACAGGTAAGGAGGAGGATATGGGGAGGTCTAGTCACAACATGGTACAGGTAAGGAGGAGGATATGGAGAGGTCTAGTCACAACATGGTACAGGTAAGGAGGAGGATATGGAGAGGTCTAGTCACAACATGGTACGGGTAAAGAGGAGGATATGGAGAGGCCTAGTCACAACACGGTACAGGTAAAGAGGAGGATATGGGGAGGTCTAGTCACAACATGGTACAGATAAGGAGGAGGATATGGAGAGGTCTAGTCACAACATGGTACGGGTAAAGAGGAGGATATGGAGAGGCCTAGTCACAACACGGTACAGGTAAAGAGGAGGATATGGGGAGGTCTAGTCACAACATGGTACAGGTAAGGAGGAGGATATGGAGAGGTCTAGTCACAACATGGTACAGGTAAGGAGGAGGATATGGAGAGGTCTAATCACAACATGGTACAGGTAAGGAGGAGGAGGATATGGGGAGGTCTAGTCACAACATGGTACAGGTAAGGAGGAGGATATGGGGAGGTCTAGTCACAACATGGTACAGGTAAGGAGGAGGATATGGAGAGGTCTAGTCACAACATGGTACAGGTAAGGAGGAGGATATGGAGAGGTCTAGTCACAACATGGTACGGGTAAAGAGGAGGATATGGAGAGGCCTAGTCACAACACGGTACAGGTAAAGAGGAGGATATGGGGAGGTCTAGTCACAACATGGTACAGATAAGGAGGAGGATATGGAGAGGTCTAGTCACAACATGGTACGGGTAAAGAGGAGGATATGGAGAGGCCTAGTCACAACACGGTACAGGTAAAGAGGAGGATATGGGGAGGTCTAGTCACAACATGGTACAGGTAAGGAGGAGGATATGGAGAGGTCTAGTCACAACATGGTACAGGTAAGGAGGAGGATATGGAGAGGTCTAGTCACAACATGGTACGGGTAAAGAGGAGGATATGGAGAGGTCTAGTCACAACATGGTACAGGTAAAGAGGAGGATATGGAGAGGTCTAGTCACAACATGGTACAGATAAGGAGGAGGATATGGAGGGGTCTAGTCACAACATGGTACAGGTAAGGAGGAGGATATGGAGAGGTCTAGCCCAGAATTTCAGAAGGATACATCTTTATTCAAATGTAGAGACATACTTAATAACTGTGATTTTGCAACACCTAAATTTCGTAATTCAAAAAATATTTAAAATTTGATTTTCACAATATTATAATGCATGAAACGTATGTGGAAGAAGAAAAAAAGGAAGAAAAAATGGCATTTTCCAAATCTTTTAGTAGACATCATGAAAGTTTAGTTTAGCTCTATAGTCCAAACATAATATTCAAAAAGAGAAATGACACTTACATACAGACTGCTTCTTTTGAAATCAATCTGACCTCCACTTTTCAAGTAGTCACCTAAAGGGCCTATTCTCGGACAGTGCAATGTCCCTCCATGCTACCCTTACAACTGTATTATTGATAAACGCACTGGTGACATAAATACCTTGGATGAAATCTTTGAACTTTGGAATCTAGATTTTCACCAAGTAAAACTTTCCTGCCCCTTTTCTTTGGGGTAACTTCAGAAACTGTAAGGGGCTCATCATATCTTTGTCACTTTCATAAAAATCCAGTTTCAATTTCCTTAGTTCTTTCTTGTGTGTGTAAGATTTTTATACACTTGTCAAATCTGATTTGAGTATTATGTTGTCATGTTGTCCTTTGGGTCATCTGGAGAAATTTTTGTCAGTTCAGCATTCTCCCCCTACATTTATTTCCAGATCTCTTTCAGACTTTATATACATTATAATCATGATATGATGTTGGTCTCCAATTCAACTGGTTTTGCAAAAGTTATTGCCCTTTGTTTTTTTCAGTAGTCAATTATTTGTCCGGATATCTCCTACATTTTTCTACAAATTTCTTTAAAACTTTGTACTTAATTATAATCATGATATGTTGTAGTGTTTCCTAGAAAACAATTTTGATTCAACAATTTTGCAAAAGTTATTGCCCTTTGTTTATCTTAGTACAGTCGAACCTGGTTATATTGAAGTGCTCGGGGAATGGAAAAATACTTTAAATTAACCAGTTTTCAATATAACCGGGATCCAGCCTTTTGCCGATAATATTTCAGTAAACAACACACCATTGTTCAATACAGTTGATTTTACTTAGTCAGTATTAACAATCGGTTCCAAAATGGAAATAGTTTAACAGTTTATTAAAAATAATGTTAAGTTCGACGGAGAAGTCTTCGACTGTTGCTTGTTTTTGTTTATGTTGAGTTCGCGGACACACGTGAGAACAGTTTCCGGTACATCCGGGCTACTTTCCGAGAACTATCGTCTGAAATGGGACCTGTGCGTCGGTGATAGATGGATTTTCACGAATTGTTTGAGGGTCGTTGTCAATATCACTGTTCTGGTTACGTTGTTATCATTTTCTGTCAAATCCCTAAGAATGGCCTCGTCATTTGTAATTGTCTCGCTGTGTAGTTAAATGGGAGTCAATTTCGATGTATATATGTAGCAGAAGCCAGAATAAGCTGTGTCCCTCAAGGTATATTCGTAAACAAATACAGATTCATGCTCATAACGAAAGCATTTAATGATTAAAAGTCATAATTTATCTATATTGTGTTTATCAGAATTTCATTTTTACCTATCTATTGATCGGACGCACGTACCGTAACGGCCGGTAATTATATAATCTAAGCCAGTCATGGCGACTTTTAATTTAAGCGATACATAAACAATGGTTTAGCATTGCCGGGGGCTATACTTTCCTTTCAAATAAAGCGATATTTCAAATAAACCGATTTCAAAATAACCGATGAAACAATACAAAGACAAAGAAGGCATTTGGACGGGGATTTTGTTTCACTTCTAATTAAACGATATTTCAATATATCCGATTTCAAATTAAGTGGGTTCGACTGTATTTGATTTTTGTCTGGAGATTTCCTCCTATATTTTTCGTCCAACTTCTTCAAAACTAAGAATGCATTAAACTATGATATAAAGTTATTTTTCCCCCAAAAAAACTGATTCAACTATTTGTCCAAAGGTTATTGCTGTCAATTTCTGATGTTCAAGACTTTAGTACTTATTTTCCTCAAACTGTCAAAAAATTAAATATTGACTTTGTAGTGAAAAGTGAGATTTTATAGCATGCTAAATAGCCACTCTTAAGGTGATTAAAATCTCATTTTGTTTGGTGTTACAGTTTGAGACGCTATACAACAGTACATCTGCCGACTACCTCAACGCTGCTAACCAGGTCCAGATTCTTACCGGGGAACTCAACACAACAAGAACTGGTAAAGACCTCATCTTCATTTGTATAATTTTTCTAATTTAAAAAGTGAAAGTAAAGGTGTAATATGTATCTTGTTTTCTGTATACCTTACCAGGTTTTACATGTGATATGTATCTTGTTTTCTGTATACCTTACCAGGTTTTACATGTGATATGTATCTTGTTTTAGGTATACCTTACCAGGTTTGACATGTGATATGTATCTTGTTTTAGGTATACCTTACGAGGTTTTACATGTGATATGTATCTTGTTTTAGGTATACCTTACCAGGTTTTACATGTGATATGTCTCTTGTTTTCTGTATACCTTACCAGGTTTTACATGTGATATGTATCTTGTTTTAGGTATACCTTACAAGGTTTGACATGTGATATGTATCTTGTTTTCTGTATAACTTACGAGGTTTTACATGTGATATGTATCTTGTTTTCTGTATACCTTACCAGGTTTGACATGTGATATGTATCTTGTTTTAGGTATACCTTACCAGGTTTTACATGTGATATGTCTCTTGTTTTCTGTATACCTTACCAGGTTTTACATGTGATATGTATCTAGTTTTCGGTATACCTTACCAGGTTTTACATGTGATATGTATCTTGTTTTAGGTATACCTTACCAGGTTTTACATGTGATATGTCTCTTGTTTTCTGTATACCTTACCAGGTTTTACATGTGATATGTATCTAGTTTTCGGTATAACTTACGAGGTTTTACATGTGATATGTATCTTGTTTTCGGTATACCTTACCAGGTTTTACATGTGATATGTATCTTGTTTTAGGTATACCTTACCAGGTTTTACATGTGATATGTATCTTGTTTTCTGTATAACTTACGAGGTTTTACATGTGATATGTATCTTGTTTTCTGTATAACTTACCAGGTTTTACATGTGATATGTATCTTGTTTTCTGTATACCTTACAAGGTTTTACATGTGATATGTATCTTGTTTTAGGTATACCTTACCAGGTTTGACATGTGATATGTATCTTGTTTTCTGTATACCTTACAAGGTTTTACATGTGATATGTATCTTGTTTTCTGTATACCTTACCAGGTTTTACATGTGATATGTATCTTGTTTTAGGTATACCTTACCAGATTTTACATGTGATATGTATCTTGTTTTAGGTATACCTTACCAGATTTTACATGTGATATGTATCTTGTTTTAGGTATACCTTACCAGGTTTTGACATGTGATATGTATCTTGTTTTCAGTAAACCTTACCAGGTTTTACATGTGATATGTACCTTGTTTTAGGTATACCTTACGAGGTTTTACATGTGATATGTATCTTGTTTTCTGTATACCTTACGAGGTTTTACATGCGATATGTATCTAGTTTTCGGTATACCTTACCAGGTTTTACATGTGATATGTATCTTGTTTTAGGTATACCTTACCAGGTTTGACATGTGATATGTATCTTGTTTTCGGTATACCTTACGAGGTTTGACATGTGATATGTATCTTGTTTTAGGTATACCTTACCAGGTTTGACATGTGATATGTATCTTGTTTTAGGTATACCTTACCAGGTTTGACATGTGATATGTATCTTGTTTTCGGTATAACTTACCAGGTTTGACATGTGATATGTATCTTGTTTTAGGTATACCTTACCAGGTTTGACATGTGATATGTATCTTGTTTTCTGTATACCTTACCAGGTTTGACATGTGATATGTATCTTGTTTTCGGTATACCTTACCAGGTTTTACATGTGATATGTATCTTGTTTTAGGTATACCTTACCAGGTTTTACATGTGATATGTATCTTGTTTTAGGTATAACTTACCAGGTTTTACATGTGATATGTATCTTGTTTTCGGTATAACTTACAAGGTTTTACATGTGATATGTATCTTGTTTTCTGTATACCTTACAAGGTTTTACATGTGATATGTATCTTGTTTTAGGTATACCTTACCAGGTTTTACATGTGATATGTATCTTGTTTTCTGTATACCTTACAAGGTTTTACATGTGATATGTATCTTGTTTTCTGTATACCTTACCAGGTTTTACATGTGATATGTATCTTGTTTTCGGTATACCTTACCAGGTTTTACATGTGATATGTATCTTGTTTTCTGTATACCTTACAAGGTTTTACATGTGATATGTATCTTGTTTTAGGTATACCTTACCAGGTTTTACATGTGATATGTATCTTGTTTTCGGTATACCTTACCAGGTTTTACATGTGATATGTATCTTGTTTTCGGTATAACTTACCAGGTTTGACATGTGATATGTATCTAGTTTTCTGTATACCTTACCAGGTTTGACATGTGATATGTATCTTGTTTTAGGTATACCTTACCAGGTTTTACATGTGATATGTATCTTGTTTTCTGTATACCTTACCAGGTTTTACATGTGATATGTATCTTGTTTTAGGTATACCTTACCAGGTTTTACATGTGATATGTATCTTGTTTTCTGTATAACTTACCAGGTTTGACATGTGATATGTATCTTGTTTTCGGTATACCTTACCAGGTTTGACATGTGATATGTATCTTGTTTTAGGTATACCTTACCAGGTTTTACATGTGATATGTATCTTGTTTTCTGTATACCTTACCAGGTTTTACATGTGATATGTATCTTGTTTTCTGTATACCTTACCAGGTTTTACATGTGATATGTATCTAGTTTTAGGTATACCTTACCAGGTTTTACATGTGATATGTATCTTGTTTTCGGTATACCTTACCAGGTTTTACATGTGATATGTATCTTGTTTTCTGTATACCTTACCAGGTTTGACATGTGATATGTATCTTGTTTTAGGTATACCTTACGAGGTTTTACATGCGATATGTATCTTGTTTTCTGTATACCTTACCAGGTTTTACATGTGATATGTATCTTGTTTTCTGTATACCTTACCAGGTTTTACATGTGATATGTATCTTGTTTTCTGTATACCTTACCAGGTTTTACATGTGATATGTATCTTGTTTTAGGTATACCTTACCAGGTTTTACATGTGATATGTATCTTGTTTTCTGTATAACTTACCAGGTTTGACATGTGATATGTATCTTGTTTTAGGTATACCTTACCAGGTTTTACATGTGATATGTATCTTGTTTTCTGTATACCTTACCAGGTTTTACATGTGATATGTATCTTGTTTTCTGTATAACTTACCAGGTTTTACATGTGATATGTATCTTGTTTTCTGTATACCTTACCAGGTTTTACATGTGATATGTATCTTGTTTTCTGTATACCTTACCAGGTTTTACATGTGATATGTATCTTGTTTTCTGTATACCTTACCAGGTTTTACATGTGATATGTATCTTGTTTTCTGTATACCTTACAAGGTTTTACATGTGATATGTATCTTGTTTTCTGTATACCTTACCAGGTTTTACATGTGATATGTATCTTGTTTTAGGTATACCTTACCAGGTTTTACATGTGATATGTATCTTGTTTTAGGTATACCTTACCAGGTTTTACATGTGATATGTATCTTGTTTTCTGTATACCTTACCAGGTTTGACATGTGATATGTATCTTGTTTTAGGTATACCTTACCAGGTTTTACATGTGATATGTATCTTGTTTTCTGTATACCTTACCAGGTTTTACATGTGATATGTATCTTGTTTTCTGTATACCTTACCAGGTTTTACATGTGATATGTATCTAGTTTTAGGTATACCTTACCAGGTTTTACATGTGATATGTATCTTGTTTTCGGTATACCTTACCAGGTTTTACATGTGATATGTATCTTGTTTTCTGTATACCTTACCAGGTTTGACATGTGATATGTATCTTGTTTTAGGTATACCTTACGAGGTTTTACATGCGATATGTATCTTGTTTTCTGTATACCTTACCAGGTTTTACATGTGATATGTATCTTGTTTTCTGTATACCTTACCAGGTTTTACATGTGATATGTATCTTGTTTTCTGTATACCTTACCAGGTTTTACATGTGATATGTATCTTGTTTTAGGTATACCTTACCAGGTTTTACATGTGATATGTATCTTGTTTTCTGTATAACTTACCAGGTTTGACATGTGATATGTATCTTGTTTTAGGTATACCTTACCAGGTTTTACATGTGATATGTATCTTGTTTTCTGTATACCTTACCAGGTTTTACATGTGATATGTATCTTGTTTTCTGTATAACTTACCAGGTTTTACATGTGATATGTATCTTGTTTTCTGTATACCTTACCAGGTTTTACATGTGATATGTATCTTGTTTTCTGTATACCTTACCAGGTTTTACATGTGATATGTATCTTGTTTTCTGTATACCTTACCAGGTTTTACATGTGATATGTATCTTGTTTTCTGTATACCTTACAAGGTTTTACATGTGATATGTATCTTGTTTTCTGTATACCTTACCAGGTTTTACATGTGATATGTATCTTGTTTTAGGTATACCTTACCAGGTTTTACATGTGATATGTATCTTGTTTTAGGTATACCTTACGTGGTTTTACATGTGATATGTATCTTGTTTTAGGTATACCTTACCAGGTTTTACATGTGATATGTATCTTGTTTTCTGTATACCTTACCAGGTTTTACATGTGATATGTATCTTGTTTTCTGTATAACTTACCAGGTTTTACATGTGATATGTATCTTGTTTTAGGTATACCTTACCAGGTTTTACATGTGATATGTATCTTGTTTTAGGTATACCTTACCAGGTTTGACATGTGATATGTATCTTGTTTTCGGTATAACTTACCAGGTTTTACATGTGATATGTATCTTGTTTTCTGTATACCTTACCAGGTTTGACATGTGATATGTATCTTGTTTTAGGTATACCTTACCAGGTTTGACATGTGATATGTATCTTGTTTTAGGTAAACCTTACCAGGTTTTACATGTGATATGTATCTTGTTTTCTGTATACCTTACCAGGTTTTACATGTGATATGTATTTTGTTTTAGGTATACCTTACCAGGTTTTACATGTGATATGTATCTTGTTTTCTGTATAACTTACAAGGTTTTACATGTGATATGTATCTAGTTTTAGGTATACCTTACCAGGTTTGACATGTGATATGTATCTTGTTTTCTGTATACCTTACCAGGTTTTACATGTGATATGTATCTTGTTTTCTGTATACCTTACCAGGTTTGACATGTGATATGTATCTTGTTTTAGGTATACCTTACGAGGTTTTACATGCGATATGTATCTTGTTTTCTGTATACCTTACCAGGTTTTACATGTGATATGTATCTTGTTTTCTGTATACCTTACCAGGTTTTACATGTGATATGTATCTTGTTTTAGGTATACCTTACCAGGTTTGACATGTGATATGTATCTTGTTTTCGGTATAACTTACCAGGTTTTACATGTGATATGTATCTTGTTTTCTGTATACCTTACCAGGTTTGACATGTGATATGTATCTTGTTTTCTGTATACCTTACCAGGTTTGACATGTGATATGTATCTTGTTTTAGGTAAACCTTACCAGGTTTTACATGTGATATGTATCTTGTTTTCTGTATACCTTACCAGGTTTTACATGTGATATGTATCTTGTTTTCTGTATACCTTACCAGGTTTTACATGTGATATGTATCTTGTTTTCGGTATAACTTACGAGGTTTTACATGTGATATGTATCTTGTTTTAGGTATACCTTACCAGGTTTTACATGTGATATGTATCTTGTTTTCTGTATACCTTACCAGGTTTGACATGTGATATGTATCTAGTTTTCTGTATACCTTACCTGGTTTTACATGTGATATGTATCTTGTTTTAGGTATACCTTACGAGGTTTTACATGTGATATGTATCTTGTTTTCTGTATAACTTACAAGGTTTTACATGTAATATGTATCTTGTTTTAGGTATACCTTACCAGGTTTGACATGTGATATGTATCTTGTTTTAGGTATACCTTACGAGGTTTTACATGCGATATGTATCTTGTTTTCTGTATACCTTACCAGGTTTTACATGTGATATGTATCTAGTTTTAGGTATACCTTACCAGGTTTGACATGTGATATGTATCTTGTTTTAGGTATACCTTACCAGGTTTGACATGTGATATGTATCTTGTTTTCTGTATACCTTACCAGGTTTTACATGTGATATGTATCTTGTTTTCTGTATAACTTACAAGGTTTGACATGTGATATGTATCTTGTTTTCTGTATACCTTACCAGGTTTTACATGTGATATGTATCTTGTTTTAGGTATACCTTACCAGGTTTGACATGTGATATGTATCTTGTTTTCGGTATACCTTACCAGGTTTGACATGTGATATGTCTCTTGTTTTCTGTATACCTTACCAGGTTTTACATGTGATATGTCTCTTGTTTTCTGTATACCTTACCAGGTTTTACATGTGATATGTATCTTGTTTTAGGTATACCTTACGAGGTTTTACATGTGATATGTATCTTGTTTTCTGTATAACTTACAAGGTTTTACATGTGATATGTATCTTGTTTTCTGTATACCTTACCAGGTTTTACATGTGATATGTATCTTGTTTTCGGTATACCTTACCAGGTTTTACATGTGATATGTATCTTGTTTTAGGTATACCTTACGAGGTTTTACATGTGATATGTATCTAGTTTTCGGTATAACTTACAAGGTTTTACATGTGATATGTATCTTGTTTTCTGTATACCTTACCAGGTTTGACATGTGATATGTATCTTGTTTTAGGTATACCTTACCAGGTTTTACATGTGATATGTATCTTGTTTTAGGTATACCTTACCAGGTTTTACATGTGATATGTATCTTGTTTTAGGTATACCTTACTAGGTTTGACATGTGATATGTATCTTGTTTTCTGTATACCTTACCAGGTTTGACATGTGATATGTATCTTGTTTTCTGTATACCTTACCAGGTTTTACATGTGATATGTATCTTGTTTTCGGTATACCTTACCAGGTTTTACATGTGATATGTATCTTGTTTTCGGTATAACTTACCAGGTTTGACATGTGATATGTATCTTGTTTTCGGTATAACTTACCAGGTTTGACATGTGATATGTATCTTGTTTTAGGTATACCTTACCAGGTTTTACATGTGATATGTATCTTGTTTTCTGTATACCTTACCAGGTTTTACATGTGATATGTATCTTGTTTTCTGTATACCTTACAAGGTTTTACATGTGATATGTATCTTGTTTTAGGTATACCTTACCAGGTTTTACATGTGATATGTATCTTGTTTTCTGTATACCTTACCAGGTTTGACATGTGATATGTATCTTGTTTTCGGTATAACTTACCAGGTTTGACATGTGATATGTATCTTGTTTTAGGTATACCTTACCAGGTTTTACATGTGATAAGTATCTTGTTTTCTGTATACCTTACCAGGTTTGACATGTGATATGTATCTTGTTTTCTGTATACCTTACCAGGTTTGACATGTGATATGTATCTTGTTTTAGGTATACCTTACGAGGTTTTACATGTGATATGTATCTAGTTTTCGGTATAACTTACGAGGTTTGACATGTGATATCACTACTGCATACCCAAGCCCTTAAAACGGCCATTAAAAACCCTATTAAAATTTCCCATCATAAAACCATCAATCATGCTATTAATTTTGTACCTTTAATTGCTATTAATTGAAAAATTTTAATACAAGTTTGATAGTCTTTAAATGTGACAGTTAATTTTTAATGATCATCAAAGGGTTGAAACAAATCAATTAGTTCATGGTACTTAATTAATACATTTTAATGGCTATTAACAAAACATTTATAATGATCATTAATTATTTTAATAATGGCTTTTAATTTAACATTAATGACTATTAAAGGTACAAAATTAATGGGTCTGAAAAAAACCCAATAAAATTTAAATGCATTTTAAGGATTTTAATGGTTTGACAAAAACATTAATAGTCATTAACTCTTATCACTACTGTCAAATTGCCCTTTAAACCCATTAAAGTTTTCACTAAGTAATTACCATTACAATGTAATAGGGCCATCAATAATTAGTTTTCAATGTAATGGGCATCAAACCTTATGGTGTAATGGGCATTAAACATTTTGGTGTAATGTAATGGCCATTAGGTTTGGAGCAAAACCATTTTTGTAATGCCCATTAACGGTGTCATTACTTTCTGAAGTGTACTCTGTAATGGCCATTACATTTCGTCAGAAAAGGTGTAATGGCCATTAAAGGTGTACAAAACTAAAAGACCATTACAAGAAAATACACTTTAATGGCCATAATTTTTACAAATATAATGACCATTACTTTTAAAGTACAAAAACTGTTTAAAGATCAACACAATGGTAATGGCCATTACGTTTTTACAAACAAAAGTGTAATGGTCATTATATATATACAGGTATACAAAATTAATGGACCTACATGTGACCATTACATTAGACGCATTCAGAAAATTTAGAAAATGCATTTTACCACTTAATTTCATCAAAGTTCATCATGAACTGTATCACTATGCATGTTTGACAATATCGTTGTACATGTAGTCCTTCCATTAAAAGTTGCATTCAAAGTGATCCATCATTTGTTTCAAATTGATAACTGCTTCAAAAATTGATATTCACAGTACACAATCATGTGGACCAAAAATCCTTTTAATATTCTTCAGATACATGTAAGAGTGATTTATGTTCATTATTGCATTAATTCTCAATGTACATATGATGTGTGTTTGTACAATTTGGTTGAATAGGCAATACAATTTAAGAAATGCCAAAGCTGTTTGAATATAATGTACACTATGTAAATTTAGGTCACATGCATGGTGATTGGTTTTAAGTTAATTCTTACCTATAAACAGGTTGACATACTTCCAGAGTTGAATATTTCATTTCCTGGTAGTCTTGTATTAATCATGAACCAGGTATTCAAGATAAACACTTCCCTTCATTTGTAAAATAACATGTTGTTCATATGTGTGAGAAAAGCCTCATGGCTGCCATGTATTGGAACTCTCCTGCTTGAAGTTATTGGGCGGGAAAAATTTGGCGGGAAAATTTGGCGGGAAATTTGAAGTTTTTTTTATTGTGAAGGGGTTTAGTAAGCCTGTACAGTTTCCTTATTCTTCTTTAAGCCAACAACAAAATTGTAATATAGACATGGAATTCAACAATAACAATATAATGAAAAATAAGATACTGAAATAATACATTAATTTAAGGTCAACAATTCATGGTAGTATATTAAACATTGTCATATATATTACAATATGATGTGATGATATTTGTAATATTTGTAATGGCCATTACAAGAAAAAAAAATGTTACTTATGAGGAATTGCACATCGGAATAACAAATGTAATGGCATTACATAAAGGTACCATTAAGTAATGGCTATTGCATTATGACCATAATTTGTTATGGTCATTAAATGGAAAATGTAATGGGCATTACATGAAGGTACCAATAAGTAATGGCCATTGCATTGTGATCATAATTTGTTATGGCCATTAAATGGAAAATGTAATGGGCATTACAGGAAGTTACCAATAAGTAATTGCCATTACATTGTGATCATAATTTGTTGTGGCCATTAAATGGAAAATGTTATGGGAGTACATAAAATCCACAGTTAGTAATGGCCATAACATTATGATGACTCCACTCTAATGGCCATTACAAACAGAATAAAGGCCATTAAGAAAAATACAAAACATGAAGTAATGGCCATTATTTTGTTAATAACCATTACAAAGAAAATATTAATAGGAAAGTAATTGAAATTTAGAAAAATAATGCCCATTACATTACTTAACTCCAGGTTTGTCCCAAAAATGGAAACGAGAAATAATGGCCAATTTTAATGGAATCAGTGTTTTTAATGGTTTTGTAATGGGTTTGTAATAGATTTGTTATGACTTTGCTGGGCAGTAGTGTATGTATCTTGTTTTCTGTATAACTTACGTGGTTTTACATGTGATATGTATCTTGTTTTCTGTATAACTTACCAGGTTTGACATGTGATATGTATCTTGTTTTAGGTATACCTTACGAGGTTTTACATGTGATATGTATCTAGTTTTCGGTATAACTTACGTGGTTTTACATGTGATATGTATCTAGTTTTCTGTATAACTTACCAGGTTTTACATGTGATATGTATCTTGTTTTAGGTATACCATACCAGGTTTTACATGTGATATGTATCTTGTTTTAGGTATACCATACCAGGTTTGACATGTGATATGTATCTTGTTTTCTGTATACCTTACCAGGTTTTACATGTGATATGTATCTTGTTTTCGGTATACCTTACCAGGTTTTACATGTGATATGTACCTTGTTTTAGGTATACCTTACCAGGTTTGACATGTGATATGTACCTTGTTTTAGGTATACCTTACCAGGTTTGACATGTGATATGTATCTTGTTTTCGGTATACCTTACCAGGTTTAACATGTGATATGTATCTTGTTTTCTGTATACCTTACCAGGTTTGACATGTGATATGTATCTTGTTTTCGGTATACCTTACCAGGTTTGACATGTGATATGTATCTTGTTTTAGGTATACCTTACCAGGTTTGACATGTGATATGTATCTTGTTTTCTGTATACCTTACCAGGTTTGACATGTGATATGTATCTTGTTTTCGGTATAACTTACCAGGTTTTACATGTGATATGTATCTTGTTTTCTGTATACCTTACCAGGTTTGACATGTGATATGTATCTTGTTTTAGGTATACCTTACCAGGTTTTACATGTGATATGTATCTTGTTTTAGGTATACCTTACCAGGTTTGACATGTGATATGTATCTTGTTTTCTGTATAACTTACAAGGTTTTACATGTGATATGTATCTTGTTTTCTGTATAACTTACGAGGTTTGACATGTGATATGTATCTAGTTTTCTGTATACCTTACGAGGTTTTACATGTGATATGTATCTTGTTTTAGGTATACCTTACGAGGTTTGACATGTGATATGTATCTTGTTTTCTGTATAACTGACCAGGTTTAACATGTGATATGTATCTTGTTTTCTGTATACCTTACCAGGTTTGACATGTGATATGTATCTAGTTTTCTGTATACCTTACCAGGTTTGACATGTGATATGTATCTTGTTTTAGGTATACCTTACGAGGTTTGACATGTGATATGTATCTTGTTTTCTGTATAACTGACCAGGTTTAACATGTGATATGTATCTTGTTTTCTGTATAACTTACCAGGTTTTACATGTGATATGTATCTTGTTTTCAGTATAACTTACGAGGTTTGACATGTGATATGTATCTTGTTTTCTGTATAACTTACGAGGTTTAACATGTGATATGTATCTTGTTTTCGGTATACCTTACCAGGTTTTACATGTGATATGTATCTTGTTTTCGGTATACCTTACCAGGTTTTACATGTGATATGTATCTTGTTTTCTGTATACCTTACCAGGTTTTACATGTGATATGTATCTTGTTTTCGGTATAACTTACCAGGTTTGACATGTGATAAGTATCTTGTTTTAGGTATACCTTACCAGGTTTTACATGTGATATGTATCTTGTTTTCGGTATACCTTACCAGGTTTGACATGTGATATGTATCTTGTTTTCGGTATACCTTACCAGGTTTGACATGTGATATGTATCTTGTTTTAGGTATACCTTACCAGGTTTGACATGTGATATGTATCTTGTTTTCGGTATACCTTACCAGGTTTGACATGTGATATGTATCTTGTTTTCGGTATACCTTACCAGGTTTTACATGTGATATGTATCTTGTTTTCGGTATACCTTACCAGGTTTTACATGTGATATGTATCTTGTTTTCTGTATACCTTACCAGGTTTTACATGTGATATGTATCTTGTTTTCGGTATAACTTACCAGGTTTGACATGTGATAAGTATCTTGTTTTCTGTATACCTTACAAGGTTTTACATGTGATATGTATCTAGTTTTCTGTATACCTTACCAGGTTTTACATGTGATATGTCTCTTGTTTTCTGTATACCTTACCAGGTTTTACATGTGATATGTATCTTGTTTTCTGTATACCTTACCAGGTTTTACATGTGATATGTATCTTGTTTTCGGTATACCTTACCAGGTTTTACATGTGATATGTATCTTGTTTTCGGTATACCTTACCAGGTTTTACATGTGATATGTATCTTGTTTTCTGTATACCTTACCAGGTTTTACATGTGATATGTATCTTGTTTTCGGTATAACTTACCAGGTTTGACATGTGATAAGTATCTTGTTTTCTGTATACCTTACAAGGTTTTACATGTGATATGTATCTTGTTTTCGGTATACCTTACCAGGTTTTACATGTGATATGTATCTTGTTTTCGGTATACCTTACCAGGTTTTACATGTGATATGTATCTTGTTTTCTGTATAACTTACAAGGTTTTACATGTGATATGTATCTTGTTTTAGGTATACCTTACCAGGTTTTACGTGTGATATGTATCTTGTTTTAGGTATACCTTACCAGGTTTTACATGTGATATGTATCTTGTTTTAGGTATACCTTACGAGGTTTTACATGTGATATGTATCTTGTTTTCTGTATACCTTACCAGGTTTTACATGTGATAAGTATCTTGTTTTCTGTATACCTTACCAGGTTTTACATGTGATATGTATCTTGTTTTCGGTATACCTTACCAGGTTTGACATGTGATATGTATCTTGTTTTCGGTATACCTTATATTACCAGGTTTGACATGTGATATGTATCTTGTTTTCTGTATACCTTACCAGGTTTTACATGTGATATGTATCTTGTTTTAGGTATACCTTACGAGGTTTTACATGTGATATGTATCTTGTTTTCTGTATACCTTACCAGGTTTGACATGTGATATGTATCTTGTTTTAGGTATACCTTACCAGGTTTGACATGTGATATGTATCTTGTTTTCTGTATAACTTACCAGGTTTTACATGTGATATGTATCTTGTTTTCTGTATAACTTACCAGGTTTTACATGTGATATGTATCTTGTTTTAGGTATACCTTACCAGGTTTGACATGTGATATGTATCTTGTTTTAGGTATACCTTACCAGGTTTGACATGTGATATGTATCTTGTTTTCTGTATACCTTACCAGGTTTTACATGTGATATGTATCTTGTTTTCTGTATACCTTACCAGGTTTGACATGTGATATGTATCTTGTTTTAGGTATACCTTACCAGGTTTTACATGTGATATGTATCTTGTTTTAGGTATACCTTACCAGGTTTTACATGTGATATGTATCTTGTTTTCTGTATACCTTACCAGGTTTGACATGTGATATGTATCTTGTTTTAGGTATACCTTACCAGGTTTTACATGTGATATGTATCTTGTTTTAGGTATACCTTACCAGGTTTTACATGTGATATGTATCTTGTTTTCTGTATAACTTACCAGGTTTTACATGTGATATGTATCTTGTTTTCTGTATACCTTACCAGGTTTGACATGTGATATGTATCTTGTTTTCTGTATAACTTACCCGGTTTTACATGTGATATGTATCTTGTTTTCTGTATAACTTACCAGGTTTTACATGTGATATGTATCTTGTTTTAGGTATACCTTACCAGGTTTGACATGTGATATGTATCTTGTTTTCTGTATAACTTACCCGGTTTTACATGTGATATGTATCTTGTTTTCTGTATAACTTACCAGGTTTTACATGTGATATGTATCTTGTTTTAGGTATACCTTACCAGGTTTGACATGTGATATGTATCTTGTTTTCTGTATAACTTACCAGGTTTGACATGTGATATGTATCTAGTTTTCTGTATACCTTACCAGGTTTGACATGTGATATGTATCTTGTTTTCGGTATACCTTACCAGGTTTTACATGTGATATGTATCTAGTTTTCGGTATACCTTACCAGGTTTGACATGTGATATGTATCTAGTTTTCTGTATACCTTACCAGGTTTGACATGTGATATGTATCTTGTTTTCTGTATACCTTACCAGGTTTGACATGCGATATGTATCTTGTTTTCTGTATACCTTACAAGGTTTTACATGTGATATGTATCTTGTTTTAGGTATACCTTACCAGGTTTGACATGTGATATGTATCTTGTTTTCTGTATAACTTACCAGGTTTTACATGTGATATGTATCTTGTTTTCTGTATACCTTACCAGGTTTTACGTGTGATATGTATCTTGTTTTAGGTATACCTTACCAGGTTTGACATGTGATATGTATCTTGTTTTAGGTATACCTTACAAGGTTTGACATGTGATATGTATCTTGTTTTCTGTATCCCTTACCAGGTTTTACATGTGATATGTATCTTGTTTTCGGTATACCTTACCAGGTTTTACATGTGATATGTCTCTTGTTTTCTGTATACCTTACCAGGTTTGACATGTGATATGTATCTTGTTTTAGGTATACCTTACAAGGTTTTACATGTGATATGTATCTTGTTTTCTGTATACCTTACCAGGTTTGACATGTGATATGTATCTTGTTTTAGGTATACCTTACCAGGTTTTACATGTGATATGTCTCTTGTTTTCTGTATACCTTACCAGGTTTGACATGTGATATGTATCTTGTTTTCTGTATAACTTACGAGGTTTTACATGTGATATGTACCTTGTTTTCTGTATACCTTACCAGGTTTTACATGCGATATGTATCTTGTTTTAGGTATACCTTACCAGGTTTTACATGTGATATGTATCTTGTTTTCTGTATAACTTACCAGGTTTTACATGTGATATGTACCTTGTTTTAGGTATACCTTACCAGGTTTTACATGTGATATGTATCTTGTTTTCTGTATACCTTACCAGGTTTTACATGTGATATGTATCTTGTTTTAGGTATACCTTACCAGGTTTTACATGTGATATGTATCTTGTTTTCTGTATACCTTACCAGGTTTTACATGTGATATGTATCTTGTTTTAGGTATACCTTACCAGGTTTGACATGTGATATGTATCTTGTTTTAGGTATACCTTACCAGGTTTTACATGTGATATGTATCTTGTTTTAGGTATACCTTACCAGGTTTTACATGTGATATGTATCTTGTTTTCTGTATAACTTACAAGGTTTTACATGTGATATGTATCTTGTTTTAGGTATACCTTACCAGGTTTGACATGTGATATGTATCTTGTTTTCTGTATAACTTACGAGGTTTTACATGTGATATGTATCTTGTTTTCTGTATAACTTACCAGGTTTTACATGTGATATGTATCTTGTTTTAGGTATACCTTACCAGGTTTTACATGTGATATGTATCTTGTTTTCTGTATACCTTACCAGGTTTTACATGTGATATGTATCTTGTTTTCGGTATACCTTACCAGGTTTTACATGTGATATGTATCTAGTTTTCGGTATACCTTACCAGGTTTTACATGTGATATGTATCTTGTTTTCTGTATACCTTACCAGGTTTTACATGTGATATGTCTCTTGTTTTCTGTATACCTTACCAGGTTTTACATGTGATATGTCTCTTGTTTTCTGTATAACTTACCAGGTTTTACATGTGATATGTCTCTTGTTTTCTGTATACCTTACCAGGTTTTACATGTGATATGTATCTTGTTTTAGGTATACCTTACAAGGTTTTACATGTGATATGTATCTTGTTTTCGGTATACCTTACCAGGTTTTACATGTGATATGTCTCTTGTTTTCTGTATACCTTACCAGGTTTTACATGTGATATGTATCTTGTTTTAGGTATACCTTACAAGGTTTTACATGTGATATGTATCTTGTTTTCGGTATACCTTACCAGGTTTTACATGTGATATGTCTCTTGTTTTTGATATAGCTTACGAGGCCTGTCAGGTAGGAAAGGAAGAGGTTTTAATTAAACTGAAGGATAGTGAAGAAAATGATAAAGCGAGATCTATGGAAATTCAAAGACTACAGGTCTCAGTCAAGACCAAAGAGGAGGAGCTGGAAACTGTGAGCAAATGGTGCGTATCACTTGGTAGTAGAAGGGGACTTTTCCTGTATCATGTTTAATTATATATAGCTATGTTTATCACATGATTTTGTTTCTCACACTGTTATCAATCATTGTGGCAATAATACCAATTATAAACACCTAGCCAAGGTGTCATTGCAGAATTTAATTGTGATGTCATCAAATTCTTGATTAAATTAATATTATATTGGGACATCATTAGAGAAAGAAGAATAGTGAGTGTCGCCCTTTTTTTAGCCCACCATCATCAGATGGTGGGCTATTCAAATCGCCCTGCGTCCGTAGTCCGTGGTCCGTCTGTCCGTCCCTCCGTCCGTCCCTCCCTCCCTCCCCTCCGTCCGTCCGTAAACAATTCTTGTTATCACTAATCCTCCGAAAGTACTGAAGAGATCTCAAATTTCATATGTGGGTTCCCCTTGGTGCCTAGTTATGCATATTGCATTTTGAGACCAATCGAAAAACAACATGGCCGACAGGCAGCCATCTTGGATTTTGACAATTGAAGTTTGTTATCGCTATTTCTGAGAAAGTACTGAAGGGATCTTTCTCAGATTTCATATCTGGGTTCCCCTTGGTGCCTAGTTATGCATTTTGCATTTTGAGACCAATGGGAAAACAACATGGCCGACAGGCAGCCATCTTGGATTTTGATAATTGAAGTTTGTTATCGTTATTTCTGAGAAAGTACTGAAGGTATCTTTCTCAAATTTCATATGTAGATTCCCCTTGGTACTTAGTTATGCATATTGCATTTTGAGACCAATCGGAAAACAACATGGCCGACAGGCAGCCATCTTGGATTTTGATAATTGAAGTTTGTTATCGCTATTTCTGAGAAAGTACTGAAGGGATCTTTCTCAAATTTCATATGTAGATTCCCCTTGGTACTAAGTTATGCATATTGCATTTTGAGACCAATCGGAAAACAACATGGCCGACAGGCAGCCATCTTGGATTTTGATAATTGAAGTTTGTTATCGCTATTTCTGAGAAAGTACTGAAGGGATCTTTCTCAAATTTCATATGTAGATTCCCCTTGGTACTAAGTTATGCATATTGCATTTTGAGACCAATCGGAAAACAACATGGCCGACAGGCAGCCATCTTGGATTTTGATAATTGAAGTTTGTTATCGCTATTTCTGAGAAAGTACTGAAGGTATCTTTCTCAAATTTCATATGTAGATTCCCCTTAGTGCCTAGTTATGCATATTGCATTTTGAGACCTATCAGAAAACAACATGGCCGACAGGCAGCCATCTTGGATTTTGATAATTGAAGTTGTTATCGCTATTTCTCTGAAAGTACTGAAGGGATCTTTCTCAAATTTCATATATAGGTTCCCCTTGGTGCCTAGTTATGCATATTACATTTTGAGACTTATCGGAAAACAACATGGTCAACAGGCAGCCATCTTAGATTTTGACAATTGAAGTTTGTTATCGCTGTTTTTCAGAAAGTACTGAAGGGATCTTTCTCAAACATTTTTGTAAGTTCCCCTTGGTCTGTAGTTCTGCATATTGCATCTTGGGACCAATAGGAAAACAACATGGCCGACAGGCAGCCATCTTGGATTTTGACAATTGAAGTTTGTTATCGCTATTTATCAGAAATTGCTGAAGGGATCTTTCTGAAATTTCATTTGTAGGTTGCCCTCTGTGCCTAGTTATGCATATTGGATTTTGAGACCAGTCAGAAAACAACCTGCCCGACAGGCAGCCATCTTGTATTTTGACAATTGAAGTTTGTTATCGCTATTTTACAGAAGGTACTGAAGGGATCTTTCTGAATTTCATATGTAGGTTCCCCTTGGTCCCTGGTGTTGCATTTTGGGACCAATCCGAAAACAACAGACAGCCATTATCGCTAAATCTTAAATTTTATATATAGGTTACCCTTATTTGAAAAGTACTAGAGGGCTGTTTCTGAATTTACACAGATTAGTAAGACTTAGAGGAAGGGAAAAGTAGAGAAAAGATCAATCTGACATGGAACCTATAAAGATCATTCAATGGTGGGCGCCAAGATCCCTCTGGGATCTCTTGTATTTTTTTTTTTTTTTTTTTTTTTTACAAAATGCTCATTCCGTTACTGTTGAAATCTTACTAGAAATAGTATCACAAGAAACAGTTATAGTCAACTGACACAGTTGAAACAAAGGAAGTAAATGTACAGTCAAACCTCGATGATTCAAACTTCGCTGTAGAGTGGGGGTACGTAATTTCGCACACTTTCGGTATGTTTTTAAATACATTTCCATCAAATCAATTTCAAATCAAAAAAGAATACCTCACATTGTTAGATGTACAAATGCTTCGTAACATACAAGTGTGCAACCTGATATGCGCACACGTAACACTGCGCATGGGAGCTGTTGTTAACTTGTGTTTATTGCTGGGTTTGAAGTCGATCGGGAACGTAATTTCGCACACCCATCTAACTTCTTAAATTTTGTTAGTAAAAATAGTTTTCAACCATTTTGTAGACAAACAACATCCTAAACTAAGATTAAGCCCAATGCCATGATTAAAAAATCTTTAAAAACAAAATAATGTAAAATTGGAAAGTGTCAATTTGCTGCCATGTTTGCTTTAAATAATGACCGCTCCCTACAGAGGTAATGTAAACAAGGCGGCGAAAATGACGGGGTGTCAGCAGGTCAGCGCTGTTATTGGTTATACTTGGTGGATTTGTATTCAGTTTTGTTTATAATCTGATCAAATGATATTTTCCTTAAATATTTGCAAATTCACATGCCAATCAACAACTGGGATTATTTTAAATAAAATATTTAATCATCCGGTAACAATTTTATCGGAAGAGAGTTGTATCAGTTAAAATTTGTTTTCAAAACGAACTTAATCTGGAAAGATGTACTTAAAATGGGAAATGTTCCACTAAAGGTTGACATTAGTCAACATATAAACAAAAAAACACAGTCCTCGACCACTAAGAGGAAAAACGCAAAAAATCGTCAGGTGTGCGAATTTACGTACTGTGCGAAATTACGTACCCTTGCTCTATCAAACTTTTTGTTGGTCCCGAATTTCCTTACTATATAACGCTACTAACGAACCTATGCATGATTCAAATTTTTACAAATCAAAGTTTTCAAAGTATCAAACTTTTTTCATGGCCCGTTAGCTATGATATTATAGGTAATTGACATCTCATGATTCGAACAAAAAATTTACCTGTACTGACCACTGGACAGGTGTTTGTCATAACCCCCGCGGCAAGATTTCACACCTCTCCCCCAAATGCCCTGACTGACAATATGGATAACGATAGCATGTGTTGTCACTCCCAATCATGGGGTTAAGTAATATTCACACCAAATTGATATAGATACAAGGTGTATTTAGAAGCCATGACATTCAATCACTCCGGTAAAACATTTCGGTAGTCGTCTCTGATGACAGTCATTGAAATCAGCGGTCAGTGAGAAAATTTTACGGAACAGTAAAACAAGCAGACCGATTTTAAATACAAACAATTTGCGATGTCTTCACTCATATTCAAAGTGTCACATTTCAAACTTATACATATTAAATATCCAAGTAAATCGATTATTTGTCATTCAGTCATGCATTCTCCAACCAATCAGCATTCCGTATTTTATATGCACATAACGTAAACACACGTGTATTTAGCAAAGAGCCCAACGTAAGTGTGTATTGTACTTCTTCTGCCTTATCTGTTAAATGTGATATGAGTGTTTTGTAACCGATACATAGATTGTTTAATTAATAAAATGCTTAGGTATAATTAATGAAAAGTATTTTTTATTTTGTTGTGTTTGAGGTATAAATTACTAAACTGTTAGATGTGAGCCTGACAGGTGACGATCAACACGAAGACACAGAGGATATGTAACGTTAACAGTTATGGTCATTATCAAGAAAACATCGATCTATTGTCAACCATGAATAATTCGAAGTCCCTCTGTTTCGAAAGTTTTTCTGTTAGTCCCTTGAACTTCGAAACATCGAAGTTTGACTGTATACTAAAAATATGTAATTCAAATGATTTAAAGACCTTCCTTAACTTTAGCTCAAAGGAAGTAAATGAATTTCAGTAAGCAATAAGAAATATGTATGATTTAAATGAAGACTATGTTGTAGCGTATAATTGATGAAGTTCAAAGATCACCTGTTTGGTTTTTGCTGTTGCAGTCTTACACAAGTTGAAACACAGTACAAGGAGAAAGAACAGCTGCTGCAGTGTGAGAAGGAACAGTAAGTTATTTGTAGGACAGTAACACAGAATATTTTTATTTACTAACTCCTACAGTATGGAGCAGGGCGGGTATATAGTAATCACTTTCTGTCCATCATTCAGTGAACACTTGTGAACAAGATATCTCCTGAACACCTGGGCAGATTTAAGTTTATATTCCAACGATATATATTAACACACCATTAAGGTCTACAACAAGTAAGATTTTGATGATCATAGTTCAAGGTCAAAGGTGACAATTAACTGCTGAATATAAAAACGTAAATGATCATTTATAATATGTTCATATTCCCTTTTTACTCATCTCAACTTTGTTCGAGTCGATTATCGTACTGATGCCACCATCCACGTCGTTGTGAAGAATTACTTAAAGTTGAAATTATAACATAAAATGTTACCCATTTGTACAGCAGATTATATTAGGATGCGTAACACTTGGCCATGCTCCACAGACTTCAGACCCACATTATATGCTTGATTGACTGATGGATTTAAATTACATTAACCAAACATACAATGCTGGTAGCTCTAAGATCGCTTATCACAAGATCTATTACACAGATTTGATCTGACCCACATTTTATGTGTCTCAGTATTGGATTTTTTTCTCGATTTCTGTGGCCTCGATAATAAGTATATATTTTATGTTGAGCTCATTGATTCCTCAATGTTTTGACAGTTTGATGAGGATCAAAACTACCACATGGCATACTCTGGTCTGTTTAACTGTTGTCTTTTCATCTTAACCTTCGCCACGGATGATTTTAATGCTGTGTGGTCTTTTTAGCTTAACCTTAGCTGTAGAAAACCTTCAACGAACACTCGACTCCCGTGATGACGATGTAGACCAAGCAGAGAAAGAGTTATATGAGATCCGTGAGTATATGACAGAGAAGCTGGAGACCTTGGACAGACTCAAATTAGAGGCAGAGACGAGAAACACCGAGCTCCACAAGTATCGACAGGAAAATATGCAGCTCAGGGTAAATAGGGCTCAGGTTTAAACAGCTATATAGGTGTTAATGACCAGGCTTGTACCAATAAATATAGAATGGTAAAGAATCCATGTGTATCGTCTATAATTATTACAGCTATAGGTGTTAATGACCAGGCTTGTACCAATAAATATAGAATGGTAAAGAATCCATGTGTATAGTCTATAATTATTACAGCTATAGGTGTTAATGACCAGGCTTGTACCTATAAATATAGAATGGTAAAGAATCCATGTGAATAGTCTATAATTATTACAGCTATAGGTGTTAATGTCCAGGCTTGTACCAATAAATCTAGATAGGTATAGAATCCATGTGAATAGCCTATAATTATTACAGCTATAGGTGTTAATGACCAGGCTTGTACCTATAAATATAGTCTATAATTATTACAGCTACATAGGTGTTAATGACCAGGCTTGTACCAATAAATCTAGATTGGTATTATGTGTATAGTCTTTAATAATATTATGTTTAATACATTGTCTCATATTTCAGAATCAGTTTGACATCACTAAGACAAAATTTAGGTCTTTGATTTATTTTTTATTACATTTTAAATGCACTATAATTGTATTGTGAATGTGATCATTAGCATTCAAATAAAGCATGACTTTGTGTATCAAAAAGAAATGAAAACGTACAAAATGTATGGTACAGAAACTTTGAGTCTAAGATTTGAAGCTTGTTAATGCTATGTCTATTACCAATAAAACGTATATCCTGTGAAGACAAATCGAACTTTAGGTTACGAATAATGTACATTTTGTATGTAAGGAATGAATCATGTTTATTTAAATTTCAGGACAATTGTGCTGTCATGCAGTCTTCAATTCAAGAGTATAAGTAAGTTCCTCTTTTAGTTTTATGTAATACTATTTTATTACTAGGCCCCTACCAATGAAACCGGGGGAAACTATAGTTTTCCTCCCCCTCCTTACTGTCAATCCGTCCACTCAATTTTCCACACTCAGTCATGCTTCAAGGTATGTATGGCATGTTACTTCAGTATGAGAAGCTACAGATCAAGTTCAAGTTTCAGGGATTTTGAGTCAGGGTCAAGGTCACTTACTATTTTTAGCGGGGGCCGGTAGGGGACATGCATTGTTTTAGCAATACCCAATATGCTTGCTAATTTCCCAAATTTGTATTTTACTGCTGTCATAAAAGGCCCCACTCTAGAAATGTGAAATGCCCAATAATTTTTGATACCAAAGTCTGCAAGTCACTCTAATGTATCTCAATTTCTTTGGTATTTGTGTTTGTGATGCTTTAAACAACATTTCAAAGTGATTGACGTGGCTGATACACAGGTAATAATGATCAGATGGTGTGGGTTTGAGATGTTTTACATGGGGGTATATCAAGATGTTTATTGTAGTTGGACACTAAAGACTTGGTTAAATCAAATTCTATCGATTTCTTAAATCTGATGCATTGTGATTTTTTAATAACAGGGAGACGATACAGAGCAATGCATTTGAGTTGTCAGAAACAAAAAACCATGCCTCGAGGATGTTACATCAACAGGCTGAGGAACTGAGAGAGTGTAGTGAGTCGGCCTCAGTCCTCACCAACAAGATGGACACCCTACTACAGGAGCTTCGCCGCAAGGTTGGCATCTCATCTCAACAGGTCGGTACATAGTGCTTATCATAATAAAGACACTGTTAATAGTATCCTAGACAAAATCAAATAGACCAGACATAATAGACACAGAACATCAACTTTATACATTTTATTGCAAAGCAAAATCAAAAGATGAAAAATATGAAAAGAAATATGTGGAAGTATGATTGAAGTATGATTATTGTAGATCTTGGTGTAAGGAACCATTTGGGAAAAATCAGTGTATGCTTGGCATTGGCTGGATGGAAACAAGAAGTTTCCTGTTTCGCTTTAATCTTCATTTGTTTTTTGTTTGTTTTTTTTTCTCAAAAAGGCTTTATTTTATAGTTAAGGTATTCAGTTTTCAAATAAATCATAAAAGATTCAAATGGTAGAATAAGAATCTGAAGAACTTTCATACATATAAAGGATGTTTGTAATGTAATCTATGTACTGTATCATGTTGTGAAGAATATATGTTGAACAAAAAGTCTATTACAATCCGTACTGTTGATACATGTATTGATTTGTAGGATGCACCCTCGAACATTGACCTTTGTAATGAGGTTCCTGCAGAAGAGGAAGTTTGTGAGAAAGTCAAAAAGCAAAGACCTTGTAAAGCTAGGAAGTCATTCTTGTCAGAAATATTCCAGGCAGTGTCCAAAAAGCAAACTGAATTATCCTCGCCACTAAGGGAGGAGGAAGGTTTGGGTAACGGATCTGATGAGGTCGGTGAAGACAGCCCGCAGTCAGACCAAAACATATCGGGGATATACCCTCTACAGAGCAGTGCTGAGGCTAGCCCTGCCACTATCAGCAGGAACAAGTTAGGCTTCTCAAGTTCAAGTGCATTTGCTCCAGTGAGGACTGGTAAGAGTTTGATAGTTCCTCAGACAGGTCCTTTAGAGACAAGTGATAATAAGTCTGTGACACCTTCAGACAAGGCCGACAGTGTAATCCAGGAGAGGGAGGATAACAACACGCAGGAGGAGGTCTGCCAACAGGAGGAAAAGGAAACTATCACACAACAAATCAACACTATCCACGAATACTTCACTGAAATCATCCGTCTAGCCAACATTGTGGAGAAGGCATCTCGGCTGTCTATTGATGAAGTCAATGCTGATAAGTAAGTGAATCAAACCAATGTCTATATATACAATGTACAGTGATATGGAGACCATGTAAAGACCACCTGTATGTAAGGTGACAGTACTGAAATTGGATCAGCACACAAAACAGTTAATTTTTCATAAAAAAGTATATAATTCAACAGTTTGGTTCACATACATTATTATACCCCATGCAACAAAATGAAATTTGGTGGTGGCGGGTAACTGAAATTAGCTTGTCAATTTGAATATAGAAAAACATTTGTTCGCACAACTCCTTATAAACTGGTGATCCGATTCCAATGAAACTTCACACAAATACAAAGGAGCCTGATATGCATGCAACTTTTTTTTTCATTTTTAAAGTATGGTTGCTATGGTAACAGTTCATTATAATAAGGTTTTCTGTTAAAGAGCTATAACTCCTCAGTTGTTTGGCCAGTTTTATTCATCTTTAGTCAAATTTTGTTAGTAAACAATGCATTTAATTTGACATATTTACTAGTTGTTTCCAAAACTATCACCATGTCAACACAATCTTGGCCTCTGATTGGTCAAAATTTAGATATTGTCCGATTTTGACCAAATTTGGTATAGGGGTATTAGGATATGCCAAACATCACTATATACTACATGTAGGTTTTGTTGTCATGACAACCATTCTAAGGCAAATGGTGGCCTCTGATTAGTCGGAATTTAGATATTGTTTGATTAGACCAAATTTGGTACAAAGGGAATTAAGGGATGCCGAACATTACTGTATAGGTTTTGTTGCCAGGACAACCATGAATTTTATTTTTTTTTATTTTGAATTTCTTATTTGCATATACATGCTAAAATAATTCTAAATTTGTGCAAATTCAAATACAGCTGTATTTTGCAAGTTGGGGTGGGGGCAGCCATCAGCTCATAGTTCTAGTTTAAAACTTGGAATGTATAAAAAGGTATAATTTGTGTTTAAAGGATATCAATTTACAAGGTTACTGATACTGGAATAGATACTTGAATGTTGTTAAAAAATGGCGCATGTGAGGCCTATGTTATTGATTTCAGCTGAAAAACATTATCTACACTGTAAAAAATGTATTCTACTTACAAATTCCAAAGGTCATTCTAATTATTTGAAGTGAACAACTTAAAAACTCTGTTCATTAACCATTTTAGGTACTGATATCTGAAAAACCATATTAAAGATCTAATTGTCTTATTGGTGATGCTGATTTTGAAAAACATAAAGATAAAAAGAAAGTTGTTTTTTTGTTTTTTGATTGTTTTTTTTTTAAATTTTGGCAATTAACAATAACTTTTGTTAACACACCCTTAAAAACAATCTGCTTCAACATCAAATTTTGCTCTGAATTTGAAAGGATCAATGTGAAGATGCCATAACTTTTTAATTCTACGAATGATTTTCATTGTATAATAATGTTTTAGTGAGGAATTGAGACAACATATTCAGAAGCTCCAGATTATAGAACAGGAAGTGGTGAGGAAGGATAAGGAAGTTGTTCAACAGAGAGAGGCAATCACAATTCTAGAACAACGACTGGAAAATATGGCCGAGAACCTGGAACGCTTTTCTGATCAGGAATCCCTTATACTGGTATGATGTCATTGATTGGTGTCACATCATATTGTCATGGTGCCTTCCCAGGCTTTATATCATTAACACTAATTCTGTGATTTATAAAATAACAATACATCAAGATGAATATGTTCAAATATCATACATAAGCCTTACATGATATAGGTCATGATAGTAAAGCGAAAACTGGAAATATCTACTAGTAGTTTCTATTGATCATTTTGGCTATTTTCAAGTGCCACCTGTATTTTTTTATCAGCAAATTATATGCCACTGCCTACAAATAAGTCCCCTTCGTTTTTGCAGAATAACTGGTAATCAGTTTAAAAATGATAGTAAGCAAACATGTGAGACCCCAGGGTCATGAAATTCGAAATTTTGGTAAAGCACCATAAGACCCTTCCATCTCCTCCAACTTGAATACTTACTTATTCAGCAGTACTCGTATATGTAAAATGAACTTAAGATCAGACATGGTCCCTTTCCTCAGCCAGCTCCTTTATAGTTAACAGTGACTGTTAGTGTTATGTGTGTTCATCATACTTTTTAATGGTGTAGATGTGATGTATTTTATTTATAGTACACTGAATAGAAATTCCAGATCAATTTTATACTCCACAAGTGGTTTGTACAGACCATTCAATCCTATCATATATTGTGGTATGTTACAAGATCAGAACCACAGAGAATATGGTAGTGAAATCATATTAAAAAGAAAGTGAAAGCAGCTTTTGAACCATTTTGTATCATTTGTATCACATCTTTAGAGAATCCTTTTAATTCCTCAGTACTACTAATAGTCTTACATGGTTACAGACCCAGAAGTCTGAGGTGTTGGAGCTGCGGTCCCAACTTAGAACACTGGAGGGTGAGAAACAGGTACTCAGTAACCAGGTGAAGGAAGCAGTGAACAGAATAAAGATGCTGGAGAACTCGCAGGGAGTAGAAGGCTCAGCCTCGTCAAGTGTTGCTGAGATCTTCAGCCTTAAAATGAAGGTGAGGCCACAGTTCCTTGTGTCTGAGAGAAGGGCTTGAAAGGTCATGTTGTAAACTTCAAATGTTAGTGCTCTGACAAATTATTCTGAAACAATAGATGTTTTTCTTTGGTTCTATGATCATTCCTGTTATGGTTTGTTTGACTTGATGGCTTACTTTATATTTTACTGGAGTTATATCATTTGCATATTAAAGCTCCAGCAACAAACCAATCGGCAACTGAAATTTAGTGTAATGCTTTTTAGGTCACCTGAGACGAAGTCTCTAGTGACCTATTCTAATCGCCTTTCGTCCATCATTGTCCGTCCGTAAACAATTTTCATTTTCAACTTCTTCTCCAAAACCACTGAACCAAATTCAATGAAATTTGGCAGGGAGCTTCTATGGCTAAAGGTCAACTAAAGTTGTGAATTATATGGTCCCTACCCCACAGGGGCCTGAGAGGCGGGGCCAAAAAGGGTCAAATTGACTAAAACTTCAAAAATCTTCTTCTTTACTCTCAGATATGGTAGCATCAAACACTCATCATATATATCTGGTCATAAAGTACTGAGTAGATTTTAAACAAATTAAGTGAGAAACATCCTTAGGGAAAGGGGAACAGATTTTACATAAATAGTGGCTGTGACTCCCCTGGGACCTGAGGGATGGTGCCCTATTGGGGAAATAGAGATTATTCTATCCTTTTGAATTGCTACTTGTCAAAAAGTCCGGAAAGGATTTGAACCAAATATGGTCAGAAAGATCCTTCGGGAAGTGGAACAGATTTTGCATAAATGGTGGCTCGGATCCCCTAGGGCCAGAGGGATGGGGACCAATGGCGAAAAAGAGGTTATTCCTTTAAATCGCTACTTGTCAAAATCTCCTGAATGGATTTGAACCAAATTTGGTTAATAGGGGAAGTTGAAGTAAATCCTTTAAATTACTTCGAGTTCTGAACGATTGAAAGGATTTCAATGAAATTTGGTCAGGAGCATTATAAGGTAAAGGAGATCTTACTTAACATAAATGGAGGGTTTGGATCCCTTGGAGGTGGAGAAAGGGCCTAATAGGGGAAATTTTGCAAAAAAAAAACACCGAAAAACTCTAAAATTCCTTCTTGAAAAATGACTTGATTTGGTCCATATGCAGCATAGGTTGCAAAGGTAGAAAAATTAGTGTAATGTAACTTATAATATTTTTTTCCTGTGATTACTGAAATGTCCAGGTGAGTAATATAATCCTTTAAATCCCAACTGGTCCTGAATGCCTGAATGGATTTTGATGAAATTTGGTATCAAGCGTTATGCGTGAGCATAACCATGGAATTTCAAAATGAGACTATCAATTAAGCTGGTACAAGTGACACATCCACTTCTGTGAAATTCTGGTTGAAAAGTTGTGCCCTGAGACAAAGGAGTATTTGATTTTCTGATGGATAAACATTTTCATTGCATTTTACCAGTGAAATATCAGAAATTATCTGCTTGATAAAAACTTAAATCACTGCTCATATCTGATAATTATTTCTTATTATTATCTAGATTCAGAAACTGAGAGACCAGCTACTGAAAAAGGATGAATATTATGAAGAACTTGGCAACAAGGCCTCACGAAGGGTTTGTAATTATGACACTTTGCAGAATCGTACATGTTGTTAAATTCTGGTGTTTACAGAAAAAAAGAGTGACACATAGAATCAGTTTAAATTGAATGTTCATTGATTTACACAGAAGTAATATTATGCCTGCTTTCATGAATGAATAGCACATTTTTTACTTTCTAAGTATTATTGCAAAAGAGTTTTTATTTTTATCAAAATGATACCAGTAGTTGTTGATTTCAATGATTTGACCTGTTACAGCTGAAGGTGTTTGAAGAGAATTGGAGACGGGCAGAGGCTGAAGTGTACAGATTTGATGAACTGATGGAAATTGTTGGACAGACACTGACAAAACGTGCAGATCTTGTCTCGCAGCACCAAGAGTTAAAAGATCTCCAGAAATTAATACAGGGTCAGAAAAGTCTTCCTTCTGAGAGGAACGCTGCCTCCATACCACTCAAATCTGTTAAAACTGCCAGATGGTGATAAAAAATATCTTCTGTCTTCACACCATTGATGTTCATATAACAGGATGATTAATGAAAATATTTATGACATATTGCCTCCGTTATCTAAGTTTTCCTCATTCTTAAGACAATGATGTGTAATCTTAATATGTAAGTGATAATTACAAGAATAGGGCAAAACGCATTGTGGTATGAACTTTGTCTGGCACAACGTATCTGAAACATAAAATGAATTATTTTTCCATCAGCAAACCAAATTAAGAAGTTAAAATTTGCCTTAATTAGCTACTTCTATATATGGTTCATAGATCATTGAGTGGGAAAATTCACAACAGTGATCATCAAAGTTGGGAAATCTTCATGTGAAAAATATGATTTTGGTGGATTTAAGAACTGGTGAGAAGTTTTTTTAGATATTCTAATTGACATGAAAGATATTCGGTGTGTGTGTGTGATTTGAATTCCAATGATACAATGATAGAACTATTGACAGAATATGCAGTGTGTGAGGATGTGTGTATGGGGTATCAAAGTTAATTTATCTTTGGCAGCATTTGTATATAAGACAGATTTCTTATGTGACAATCATTTTAACATTACTCATATAAAGTGAGGCATTGTTTCTCAGAATACAGTTTAGGTTTAGCCAATATCATTTCCCATTGTTTAAGTTGATACATGTCTGTGTACACTAAACCAGACCAAACATGAAACAGAACATGATATAAACATCATCCGATATTTCCATGGTTGACTGCAGAGAATGCTTTTGACCCATAAAATTAACAAAATTGAGTATTTCTGAATTTCCAAACATTTTCTAAAAGCAAAGGTGTGTTTTTCATACATATCATAATAATACCTTTTTCATTACCATTTGAATTGACATGTCTACTGAGTTGTTTATGTATTGAATGTTTCAGACATAATTTCCTAAGTTTAATTAATGTTAAAATGTATGGTACATTGACAAGGATTACTCTGGCTTATTTCCACTGGAGTCCATGTTGTAGAGACATTAAGTTTGAGAATGAAAAATTCATATGAACTGCAGAAACTTGTGTACATTCATATAACTATTGATACAATTTGACATTTTATCCTCATCTCGAGAATAAGTTAGCATGAGGATTTTATATAAATTGAGCATTGCATGTAATTTCATATAACTATACCTTGGCATGTCATGACACATGGAAAAATACATGCATCAACCATCTTATATAACATACATACGTACACACACAAAAGATTTTTCGTATCCAGCAAATATCACAAATCTGTACTGAATATCTTGGATATTATTATACATGTGGGTATTATCAATATGATTGTATTGATAAAGTTGTCTGATTGTCCTTGAAGTGTAATCTTTATTCAGGTCTAGAATCTTAGTCATCTTTTATGGTTTAGTGCCGCTGTGTATGATGTATATTTTATTACTTTCTCTTTTATATATTACAACCTGTTTTAAATTTTATAAATAAATGTTTAAACATTCTTTTTTCGTTTTGTTATGTTTGATAAGCCGTTCTGAAGCCATTGTACTGAAAACTGGTTGATTTCTGAGTAAATAACTTACTGCAGAACAGAAACCACAAGTATATATAATGAACTCTGCTATTTCATTGGTTAGAATTTGTAACATAATAAGATACCAATCACATGCCAAATTGAAATGTCATTGTGACCTGATAAAAAAAAAATTGTATTTTGCCTGCATACTCTTTATGATCATTGCTGTGATGATGGAAGTTTTTATCATTAAAGCAGTGTAAAACCGAGATTTTTTCTTTTATTACTGCTTTATATGCACTAAGTTTGAAGGAAATTAAGAGTTTTTATGGACAAAGTGGTTATTACCAGTAAAAGAGATCTCATAGCAACAATCTGGAATCGTTACCATACACACTATCATTGTTGAAATCGACCCAGTATTTGTCTGCACAAGATTTTGCAAGTTTTGTACCATTTGACCAGTTGTATCTGTTCTAATTATGGATACAGATATGTGTTGTGTTCAGTAGTTTTAAGTCATCTGCTATTGCACGTGACAGTATGCAAGGTTTGAAGAACATTTTATCACAGTAAAAAAAAGTTTTTTTTTCTGTTTTATATACAGAGATTAGGGTCTGGTTTTGTTGGTATTGAGCTATTTTATCTCAGTTTGAGCAAAGGTGTTTAGCATGTTCATTAATTAGTCAATGATTGGTTTTCACATAATGTATGGAAAGTGGTATGACATGCTAATTGCTTATTGTTGTACTTTTGGTTTCTTCCCTTCATACTACACATTTATAAAACATTGTTAATGAAGAAAAGTTCCCAAGACAACCATATTAAAAGGAATAAGCTGAAGAGCATTCAACATTTCAAAAAATCAAGGCTGTAATTATATTTCATTAAAAACATTTCCTATAGCATAAAGCATTTTTGCTAGATGCTGAATTGAAAACGTTTCATGCTAATGTTCAAAGCTCAATGCAAAAGGCTTAATGTGAAGGGCAGAATCAAAATAGTCTGATTTTTGCATTAAGCCATTTCCGGAAATCATTTAGCAAAAAGTATTTTGCATTAAAGCATTTAGCAAAAAGCATTTACATGTATATACACATATACATGTCACAATCAATCTTTATCGGGAATGTAACGTCCCCCACTGTTCCTCTTCTACGTTAATGATACTCCTATATGACAAAATTAATTGGACATCTTTTACAACTTTATTGAAGAAGTGTTGTCAGCTTAAGATATTGAGGACCAGAAATATCTCAAGAAGTTGAAAGCTTGCACAGCAGGCTTTGTGAGACACAATCTACAATTTACCTGGAAACTATAATTTACCAGGTCAGTAATGGTATAGATTACATGGTAGTTAAAGGTCATCATTTGAAGACAAAGGATAGAATTCAAAATAGAACAAAACTGCAAGGAAATGATGCCAGTTTGTGACCAAGAACAGAAACACTTCTACATAGTTGGAATGTTTGTGACATGCTGAAACGCATTATCTTATATTATAGTGGAATGGTAAAAAGAAATCTCAATATAAAAAACTCCACATCAAATATATACCAAATATGCACTCCAATATACTAACCATTAAAAACACTCTTGTATCGAGTATTCCGCAAGAACAATTTTCATCGTTTCGTTGATATTTAACTCGTTTATGGAAAGTAAAAAAGAAATTATATAATGTACCGTTTACTGCGCATGCATATTTTAGCATGTAAATCTATTAGATTTGCTTTGTTCATATTTCAATTTACCCAGGTATGCCCTGATTTTTAATAATTTTGAATCAGCATTTCATTAACTTATAAATACATAGGTATGCTCTTTTTCTGTTATAACAAGAAATATCAAAACAGTTAAATATATAATCAGAATAATACTACAATAGATGTCTTTAAAAAATAACTCCATTAGCGAGTACTTTCGATTTCAATGACAAATCCCAGAGATATCAGTAGTTCGGTAGATCATGTGGAATCTGATTTGGTGGTGTGATTCCTTGTCTTCATCATCGATTAACTCCCTTGAATTATTTTTACCGGAAGTTCATAAAATCATCTGATAAAAATATTGTAGACACGTTGTACGGTATATATTTCTAAGAAGATTGTGAGCATATTGACTCCAGTATGTATAAGTATTCTGAAAAGGAAGTACAGAAATTATCGTTAGATCAACTTAGGCAGAAATTAAGGGTAAAGGGACTGAAAACGAAGGGCCGTAAAAAGGAGTTGGTAAGGTTAGGATGCCGGTTGTCAAATTGCCACTGACCAATTTCCAGCACGGCACGTTGCCAATTCATATTAATTGTCCTCATCTTTTAGTGTTCTTTTCTCTGGCGACACTGGAAAATCTCGACTGGTCTTTATAATAACACTTCTCTTTATTTGGTTTACACGTTTTCTCTGTCCGATGCTCGTGGTCGAGTTGTCCCATTTTATCTTTAAAACTCGTACTGCCATAAATGGAGACGGGAATGTTTCCAGTGTCTCCAAAGCCTTGTATTATATCATATCCGTAGTCTTAGACAGACTAGTAATCTTTCACTAAAACTCATGTCAATGTATTTTGTGTTTGTGTGCGTGTCGACTGAGTTTTCTAGCTAAATTTCCTTGATCAACTTCCTGTAAATAATCAATCCAGTGTCCATAACCGATGATAGGTTATGCTGACAGAACTTCTGATGTCCATTGCTTATTGAGACACGTTTAAAAGAAAGTTTTAATTAATAGAATAGAAAATTTACTTTTTTGCATAAATTGAAAATGATATCCTCAAGTGTCAACTGAACATAATGATGTTAATTGAGAAATTAGCAAGCTTTACTAGTTGTTGTGTTTCTGATACAATTATAGTTATTTCTTGGTTAAATTATGGCAGACCACATTGCTTTTTTCCCCCTCCTGTTGCAGTGTAGCTTGATATTTTAGCTGTCAGTAGGGAAGTTTGTTTATATACTGTCTAATTACAGCTACTTTATCCTATATAACTTGTCAGTCAGAATTGTTGAATCCAAGGGAAGTATATAATTATCACCTCATATGGGTAAATTGTTTTTAAAAGATGTATCGGTGGGGTCCCAGGTTTGAATACTGTTCTGGACAATGCTCATTTTCCTCCATTCTCTTTCATCACACTGTCAATGAAGGTTGTATTGTAATTTTAGAAGGCTTCACAGTTATTTTATGTAGCTGTGCCTTTTAATAGGTAATCTTCTTTATCAATGTCTTCCACTTCTATGCGTATGTTTCTTTCAACACTTCATTCTGGCAACATGCAACCTCAATGTCCCGAAGAAAAGAAAATATGCAAAATATTCCCCACAACCACAACACTTCTGTTCATGATCAGTATTTTAAGATCTTAATAAACAGATATACCACATACATAAACACTAGTATTGGCATCCACCTTTCATCATCAGTCTGGTGATGACACACTATGGTAAAGCAAATTTGAATTGCAATTTGAACATTGTACAGAAATCCTAGGAGCAGGGGAACGCCAAATCCAATGTTGATAGAAAGTTTTGATTCCAAATCTCCTTTCAGGGACTTTCATCAGAAAAAAAATGCTTCAAGTTTTATTGAGGGGTTCTGGTGACATGTTGTCCCTCCACTTGATATTTGATAGAATCTGATAACTTGTTTTCCAAATATACATTGTCTGTAATTGTTCTTATTTGATTTTTGTTTCAAACTCAACTTTTAATTTAGTTTTATCAATTTTTATTGATAAGATTTTCTTTTTCACAACATTATTTTTATGCAGCAAAAAATGGTGTACCCATCAGGTAAATGATCACCTATCACTTACCCTGTTGTCTTGTAATAAAAACTTCATTATCCATTGCCGCACAAATTCTATGTATAGGTTAACATATTCACCTGTATTTTCAGCCTCCCAAAATATCCACTCGTATCCTGACTGTCTCTCAAAATATCCATTCATCATTGAAGTTTAAAATGACTTAATGAAAAAATAAGGAGATTCTTTTTAACTAGTTTGTTTCATAATCAAAAGATTTAATAGGCTAGATATGCTTCAAAATATGAAGGATTTAAAAGGCTCCAGGAACTGCTTCTATACAGGCACTAATTCAGTTGTGCATGTATATACTTCATTATTGTATTCTTTGGAATTATCCAATATAATTTATCTGACACAGCATCCAAGAACTTTACCAGAGCGTCATCGCTGTTTCAGTTAACCAAAAGATTTAAAGTATGCTAACAATGCTTGGTTATATGCAGGACTGGGAGATAAATGTAACAGCTTATTGTGTCATAATATTGATGATAAAACCTGTTGTACTGGATGTCCTATAGGATTAGTGTGTGAGCAGACATGAATTACAGCTACATCTGTTACATTGACATATGTTACATTGTGGAAGACTTCACCTATTAGTCTATTTGTGTAGACCAGTTCTTGCATGTAAAGTTTATCCGTTCTTTTATCCTTCATCTTTTATGGAAAGCGTATGGACATTGCTCGGACATCATAGTGATTTGTTTGTTTTATTGATTTGGTACTGTTTCTGGCCCAATTAGAGTGATATAGTGTTAATTTGACATCTAACAAATTATATGTTATTCATCTTGACCTGATTCCATAGTATTCGCATGAGTTCTACAGGATCATGTTTTTAGATACAATGTATATTATATCGGTACATATAGTAGTTGATATGTTGTGGTGATGTGAATTTTGTTATGTATACATATCTATATACACAATAGCAGGTCAGAACTGTAGTAGGAACTGTTTGTAACATCTCTGTTGATGTGATATTCCATGCTATAGAGCTTATCAGACTGCCTGGATCATACGGCCATGTGGTTTATAAATGCATGCTTTCTCATGTTGTTGTTTTTAATACCGGAATTTCTTGTTTACTTTTTTGTGTTGCTTGTTTCTTTACCTTGCTATGATAACCCTTCTGTGAGCTGTTGTTGGTGCATTATTTAACAGTTTTATACTTTGAGTTGTAGATGTTAATTATTTAATTGCTGCATTCATTCTAGCTTATGGTTTGAAGTGAATATTGTAGAACTTTCTGTAGAAATTAATTTCATTATGATATAATTTGCAGATCAGATAACGACTAAGTCAATGTATTGATTTGCTGTGTCCTGTCTTGGATTATGTTTTTTATATTTCTTTGTTAAGTTATAGAATATTTGGTTGATAGTTGTTTTAGTTTTTACCTGAAATTTTTTTAAGTTACAGAATATTTGATAAATGTTTTAATTTTTACTTGAAAAATTTTCTTTTCATTGATAATAAACACGGATACAGCTTGTAATGTTATAATAATAATCAATGTTTTTCTTTCAATGCTTGATTATATTTTTGTTATCTTCAGTTCATTTGAATTTTTGTAGCCAAGGAAAAATATCAATATACATTTCATTTGTTACAAACAGATGGTTTCTTGTGTAGGTGAGCTGCCTATTACAAACTGATGCTTTATTTCTTGTGTAGGTGAACCGCCTGTTACAAGCTAGCAAAGGTGAAATGGATGGCGGTCTAAGGACGACCTCTGATGCAGCTAGACAACGCCCAAAGGGGTCTGGAAGTACCAATGGTCAAGTCAGTGATAAACCTCAGTCTAATATAAACATGCAAGAAGTTTACCAGAGAGAGCGGACTGAGAGGGATACCATTGTGATATGGAAAAGTCCACTGACAACATTTCAATTCTTCTTTCTAGAATGTATGATACTTTTATCCACTGTTATGAAGAGGTAAAATTCACTTCCATATACTTTTTTTAATTGACTCCAAATTTTAGCCTATCAATGCTTAGTAGCAAAGGAAAGTAATGATTAGCAGAAGCGATTATAAAGTCATTTGTAATTATTTCAGATTAATTTGATTAAAAGGATTTCTGGAACAATTCACATTTTAAGTTATAAATTTGCCCACTGGTATTACAGAACATATACAGGTAATTAAATGTTTACTCTCCATCTGTCGGTCAATGAGGGTTTTTGAGGTGAAGTACTTGTGTACAATGCAGACATGATATTTGATTTATGGAAAGAAGAAACTTTTTTTTCTGAGAACATTTATTTTTCCCTTCCCTTTTACACTTTTGTTATTATTGTTTCAGACTATGGAGAAGGAAAGCAACAGTGTTACTTGTCCTTTTGGGATCCCTCGCTGTTTATGCTTTATATCTAACTGAGGGTCCGCACCAAAAGGTAAATTATTGTATAGCTGCCACACTGAACTTTCTTGTCATGTTTTCTGAATTCTTCAGGAGATCTCTGGTTTTACTCCTTACCAATTACACTCAATTATTCCAGGTGGTCAACACACGAAGTGTGACTCATAGTTAGGAGTGTATTCAGTATGCAGGACAATGAAATGTAATTAATATTTTTACTGAACTGCAATACATATGTGTGGGATTAATCCGAAAAATCCACATATTATCAGATAAATACATATTTATTATTTAAAATCATTAGTAAGAGTCAAACTGATGGATTTGTAAAGGGAAATGTAATTAGATAAAACAATAACATGTGATGTGTAACCATGTTTTATTACAAAATTCTTTTTGTTTTGTTATTAGTACGTAGAGATAATGGAGAAACACTTGCTGTGGTGGTCGTACTGGGTTGGCCTGGGGATCCTGTCTTCAGTAGGTCTAGGTACTGGCCTACATACATTCCTTCTCTACCTGGTAAGTTTATTATATATTTGGTTTACCTTGAATTCCCTGATCTATAGACAATATTCCCCCTCTACCTGGTAAGTTTATTATATATTTGGTTTACCTTGAATTCCCTGATCTATAGATAGACCTATATATTCCTCCTATTTGACCGAATTCGATCTACATATGACTAATTTCCTCCCTACTGTAATTTATTATATTTGTTTACCTTGAATTCCCTGATCTATAGATAGACCTATATATTCCTCTTCTACCTGGTAAGTTTATGGTATAATATTTGATTGATTTTGTAATTCCTTTTTCAATGTAAGGCCTAGACATTCCCCTACCTGGTAGGTTTAGGGAATATTCACTTTATTTGAGAATATTATGTGTACTTACTTTTATGATTAATAATTATAGATGATTGCAAATTGTCTATGGAGAGGCCAACCAAAAAGTTCTGTCACTGATGATGATTTTTTCCTAGGGTCCACACATAGCATCTGTGACATTAGCTGCCTATGAATGTTCATCTATAGATTTTCCAGAACCGCCTTACCCTTCCAAGTAAGTGTGATACACATTCATTATAGAATTGTATTGTTTTTTTTCCAGCTGAATAAGATCATCTTTGATAATGAGTGTTGGCTTCTACACTTCTTGATCTTTTCATAGTTTTCTTGCCACAATGATAGAATGACATTTAAAAGATAGGTTAAGATGAGACGCATGGTATATAATGATTTTCCTCAACATATTGTGGTAGAATTTTGTGGTGTTCAGGGGTATTATTAGAAATAGGATATGAGGCTATGTTAAAGCAATGGAAATATTGTTTAAATTTGTACAATGTGCTACGGAAATGTCTTTCTAAAACTTTGTGTACTCTACTACAGAATCATATGTCCTACGGATGTAGAGGCTGGGTCCTGGCCACATCTCGCTGTGGACAATAATGGGCAAGGTCCGCATTGAAGCTATCATGTGGGTAAGTAAACAACACAGTGTCCATGTGTAGAAGTCCAGTGTGGTGACAGAATTTTCCATCTGTATTTCCTGATATTGTAAAAGAAGTCATTACACTGAGTCAAATAAAGGACCACAGTACTAGCCCATTGCTCTACCATTTATGTTTGACATGCCCCCTGACCAAGTCTGTAGCAAGTGACATGGTGGTTCTCTTCATATCTGTATAAAGATTTGGTTAATACCTGTATTGGGTGTGGGACTCCAATATTTGAGTCCTAGTTTTGTGTGCCTTCTGTGAGACACCAGAACCACATATTGAGATCCCATCATATCTCCTCAACTCAGGACATGCCAGAAAAAATCCAACAAAATCACTGGGCCTGATATGTGTATTGTATGTACACAGTGCAAAGGGCCGGAAAAAATCCAACAAAATCACTGGGCCTGGTATGTGTATTGTATGTACACAGTGTAACAGAGGATGTTACAGCTTAATATACTAATCAGGATTAGTCCATTGGTCTACTAGTGAAACTTGAAGGATATTCCTCCTGTATCTGAAGAACAAGTGACTGAATGGTTCAGGTCTTTGGTAACATATGATTGTATTATGTCCTTTATTAACAACTGATAAACAATTAACACTTCAATTTATTTGATTAATATTTGATACAGATTTCCTTTTTAAGTGATAAATGTTTTGTGTTATAAAAGGGAGCAGGAACAGCTATTGGAGAACTTCCTCCTTATTTTATGGCCAGGGCTGCCAGACTCTCCGGGTCCCATGATGATGATGAATTTGAGGAAATTGAAGAACTCTTACAGGAAAAGCAGGTCCATCCAGATGATATGGTAACTATATCAGAAGTTGTATGAGATGTACTGCTAATAACTGTACATATGGCTATCATTGCAGTGTGTGTGGTATTAATACAAAATTCTACAGGATAGTAAATAGACAACAATTCTGAAACCCTTGTGTCGAGGTCGGGGAGGTTGACGGTAGATTTCAGTGGTCTGTAAGAGCTGCTGTAAATCAGTGTCATGTATACCATATATAGCTGGAGCTCTTTTGTTTCAAAGCTAAAAGTTAGAAAAAGTAAAAGTGCTCATAAACATACAGTGGGCTTTTATTCTAATATTGAAAATTAACAAATCTGAGATGGGAAAAGTTTGCGGGAAATTAGATTGAGCAATATTAGGTGGGGAAAAGAGATGATTTATTGTATTGTATAATTATTTAAAAAATCATAGCAATTTTCTATTTTTTGATGATTTATGCTTTAAAATCTTAAACAGTTCAAATGATTGTTGGTTATTTTTACATTAAACTTTTTTTCTTCAGTCTTTCATGGAAAGAGCAAAGCTAGGTGTACACAACTTGGTACAGAGAGTTGGGTTCTTTGGAATTCTGGCATGTGCATCAGTGAGTAAATATGTTTGATCAACTTTAAAAATCAAAGTTTTTAATACTATGGAACTTTTAATAGTGTTAACATATTCTAGAAATGAAGGTTTCTTAGTTGAGTCATTCAGTTGAGAGTTACCACCAGAAACCACATGCTTTATGATGTCAAATAAAAACTTCCTGACATGGTTTTACCACCATCTATGGTCCATCAGCATCAGTTTATTCATACTTCTCTGTTTAAACAGCTTGTTTGAAATGTGTGATGAACCAAAGTAACAATACAGAAATTGATAGAATTTTAAATTACTTCCTTGTTTGAACATATGTTAAAAAATACATTTATTCATATGAACCAATTAAGCCAAGTGTTATTAGTAGTCCCCTTTAATGTATGTTAACTTATCTTGAGATAAAGATATGATAATTTCCTTTTACAGATTCCCAATCCACTATTTGATTTGGCAGGAATCACCTGTGGTCATTTCCTTGTGCCATTCTGGACATTTTTTGGAGCAACATTAATAGGAAAAGCTGTTATTAAGATGCATATACAGGTTTGTTGATATCCTCAGTATACCTGGGAGTTATGTTGTGTTATATCCTTTGTATCCCTAACACTCCATCCTAAATCATTCTTAACACTACTAATTCACTCCAATTTGGATAATTTTTTACCAAGGTCAAGTATGACTGTTACAATACCCTGAATAAGATTGTTTTATGATTCCCTGGTAAAGGTCACTGTTTATAGAAATTCATGAACTGCTTCCAGTGATTGTACTGTTAGCAACTGTCTGAAAAGATATAAGAATACTTCAAATGAGTTTGTATTTCATAGGTCAAGGTCATAGCTGCTATATAAATAGAAATTATCAAGGAATGGTTGATTCTAATTTAATTTGAAATATGGACATTCATGTTTTAATAGATATTGTAATCACAAAAAAAATAAATGAAATACATTTAGGGTCTTTGAAGTGGTCAAGAGCATTGTAATTTGTATTTTTAGATTTTTTCGAATCATCCTGCGTCCAATTTCCGTCGTCCATCTGTCCCTTCATAAAATATTCTTGTTAGCGCTATTTCACAGAAAATACTAAAGGGATCTTTCTCAAAATTCATATGTAAGTTCCCATTGGTCCCTAATTGTAGATATTGCATTTTTGGGACAGATCGGAAAACAACATAGCCGACAGGTGGCCATCTTTGATTTTGACAAATGAAGTTTTTTACTGCTAGATCTCAAAAAGTATTGAAGAGATTTTTGTAGGTTTCCCTTGGTCCCTAGTTGTTCACATTGCATGTTGGGACTGATCAGAAAACAACATGGCCAACAGCTGGCTATCTTGTATTTTTAAATACAATTGAAGTTTGTTGCTGCTAGTTTTCAAATTTCATATATAGGTTCCCCTTGATCCCTTGTTATGTATATTCCTGTATAGGACCAACAGGCAGCCATCTTGGATTTTGACAATTGAAGCTTCATTAACAATCTCTTAAAGTACTAAATTGGCCATTATGGGTCTCTCAAATTTGAATGTAGAGGTTCCCCTTGGTCTCCAGTTGTACGTCCAAGTCTGATTGAAAGAACTTAATGGATGACAAAGGGTATGGCCATCTTGGATTTTGACAATTGCAGATTGCTCCTACTATATAAAGTTAGTAAATGTTTGAAGGAATAGTGTAAGAAGGGAAAAGAAGAGAAAAGATCGATCTTTCATTTGACTGATACAGATCATTCAATGATGGGTGCCAAGCTCCCTTTGGGATCTCTAAGACTTGTATTTTACCTATATATGGAAGATCAGCAGCATGTTGGACACGCTTTTCTAACAAATATTCTTTCTTGTGTTTTTCAGAAGTTATTTGTTATCTTCATGTTTAGTGAACATCATGTAGAAGGCGTGGTTAATTTATTAGGGTAAGTAAAACATGTACAAACAACCATTATTGTAACAAAGCTAGTTTATGACTTACTGATTTACTGGGCATATCTATACCGTGCTGTCCAATGTATTCTGTCTTGTTAATGTACAATGGAACTACAAGAAAAATTAAATCTTGCATTTCCTGGCAGTTGCTTTATCTACAAGTGAGAATTGCAAATACTTTCAAAAACGCTTCACTTTCTTGAAGCTATTTGGACAGACATGGCGAGGATTAATCATTAATGGTCATAATTATTATTTAAAAAATGAATTTTTAAAATTTTGTCTGAAAAGTGTCAAGGGGCTTAATGATGGCATATTGTATTAATTAGAGTATAATGATACAACCTTATCTGTTTTACTTTCAGAATCAGAGGTTCAGTTTTATGTGATTTTCGAGTAAATAAAAATTATAGAGAAAACTAGAGTCTGCTTTAAAACAAAGTTACTAATATAAGAATATCTAACATTAGTTCATGTACAGTGTATACTGTAATTGATTTCTTTGTTTTGAATGTTTTAGTTCTACAAGATCAGGGTTTTTTTCTGTGTATATTTTGGTCAGTCATCAACATTCCAAAAGTCCTTAAATTTGAAATTTTTTATGAGAAGACATCAAATCAAGCTACCTAGGTTCTCTATCATCCCAATATTTTTACACTTTTGCTGCAACATTTTCCAACAGGTAGCAATTTCCCAAAATGGCTGAAGAAACACTACAGATTGTCTTGAATACTAAATTGTGTGCTTCCATCAGTTGTGGATTGTCCTGTAATACGAGCTATTTTTGTTTCAGATATATCCCCAAGTTTGGTAAATCATTACAGTCGCCCTTCAAGGATTATTTAACATTACAACGCAAGAAACTTCATCGTGCAGAGGGTGAAGACGTGGCAAATGTAATTATCATGTAGTTTATGTTTGTAATGATACATGTATTTGACATATGTTTTTTCTGTGACTCAGAGTGAGTGAAGGGGACAACAGTTGTGTTTATTGATCTCCACTACTACCATAAATTGGAATATTTGGCTGTGGTTATATTTTGGTTTATTTGGTGCAAGACATGAAAGTGCCAAAATTTTAACACCAAATCATAATGTCATTAGTATTAAGATGCCGGCTGAATATTTCTGTTGTACCAGAAGGTCTGTACTCCATCAGTCTATCAGTGCTATATCAACTGCAACTGCCAAATTTGCCATGTGTACTCCTTAGAATGACATATAATCGGGGACAAATTATAGCAGTAAAGAAAGAACAGACTGGAAGGAAAGGACAAGTGGCACATTTTTATTAAATTTAGGCTTGGTAGCCTACTTTGTACAGAGTTATCACCCTTTGTCTATGTCATATTACCAGATCTGGGGTGCTTTCATGTGTCCAACTATACAAAGTTATGACCTTTACCTTCATGTCTGTTAGTAACAAGTTCAGCCAAAAAATGGACAGAAAACTGCGAGGTTGGATGCAAAATGCAGAAGATTTTATACAATGCATTGCTTCAGCTTGCATAATCACTAAAGCAAACTGTCACAGATTAGCACTTCTAATTATTTATCAATATTATTATTATTATTAATACCATTGGTATCACTTTATAAGTGAGTCATGACATCATGATTAAAGTAAGGAAAATATAAATTACTTCATAGGTTTTTTCCTTTGAAAGTAAAAATAATCTTTAAAATTGTCAGAAATTTCTTGGCTATCAGGAAAGAGTGTTGAACAAATCCTTTGTGATTTTCTTGTCAAACTTCCTGTTTATGGTCGACAGGTTTGTGATTTTCTTGTCAAACTTCCTGTTTACGATCGTCTGGTTTGTGATTTTCTTGTCAAACTTCCTGTTTATGATCAACAGGTTTGTGATTTTCTTGTCAAACTTCCTGTTTACGATCGTCAGGTTTGTGATTTTCTTGTCAAACTTCCTGTTTACGATCGTCAGGTTTGTGATTTTCTTGTCAAACTTCCTTTTTTACGATTGTCAGGTTTGTGATTTTCTTGTCAAACTTCCTGTTTACGATCGTCAGGTTTGTGATTTTCTTGTCAAACTTCCTGTTTATGATCGACAGGTTTGTGATTTTCTTGTCAAACTTCCTGTTTACGATCGTCAGGTTTGTGATTTTCTTGTCAAACTTCCTGTTTACGATCGTCAGGTTTGTGATTTTCTTGTCAAACTTCCTGTTTACAATCGTCAGGTTGGTATCTGCTGGCATTTGAATTTTTGCTCATTCTGTCCTAATTTGTTGAAATAGAACATGACCTCACAATTTATTTTGTTTATTTACAGGAATCCAATGTTCTAGGCTGGATATTTGAGAAGTTGATCATAGTAATGGTTATATATTTCATTGTGTCTATAGTCAACTCAACAGCGCAAAGTTACCATAAAAGGATGTGTAAAGAAAAACGCAAGTCACGAGCAAACTGATGGACGACACAATAGGAGGAACATAGGTGATACTGTGTGAGGATGGAAAGCTTACATTAGTGTTGGACGTACGGGATCTATTGAAGGAAACTGGGGGTATTGCTTAAAAGAAGGAGTAGATATCAGTCTAAAATCAATTAAAAAAATTCTCTGTAAACTCATATTGATTTTAATATCAATTTTGATTACTGTATGTACTCAAGATAGTAAAACAGTCTGAAGATCTAGAAAAAAAATCTTCAAAAAGATTACACTTGTTTGGAATAAAACTGATTAGATGTTTTCAATAAATTCCTGTTTGGGGTTATTAAAACAAGTCTAAAAGGGATGATCGAGTACCCCGTTTCTGATAGATATTGGATGATGAGGAAGCATGTGCCTCTTTGCTCAGGTGACCTGTCATGTGGTGTAAGAGGTCCACCATATAGCGACCTTTTGTAACATGGCTGTATATAGATGATGGTTGTAAAAGGTCATTTCTCATACTCACAAGATTTTTATATTGTTTGAATATTTATTCTGAAAAAAAAAATTCTTTTTATATATATGTAGAAAAATACCTTGTTTGAAAGGTAACTATTACAATCACATTAAAGAAATTTGAACAATTTAACAAAATAAGGGATGGTGACACTGCATGGTACACATTTAACTGAATTTGTCTCATCAGTTGTTGTTTTAATCTACGACTACATATTATTAGTGCTCTGTTGATAGAGCTAAAGATTCCCTCAGGCTGTGTCAGTAACCAGAGGCTTGACCACTGTTGATAGAGCTAAAGATTCCCTCGGGCTGTGTCAGTAACGAGAGACTTGACCACTGTTGATAGAGCTAAAGATTCCCTCGGGCTGTGTCAGTAACAAGAGACTTGACCACTGTTGATAGAGCTAAAGATTCTCTCAGGCTGTGTCAGTTACGAGAGACTAGAGCTGAAGATTCCCTCAGGCTGTGTCAGTTACGAGAGACTAGAGCTAAAGATTCTCTCAGGCTGTGTCAGTTACGAGAGACTAGAGCTAAAGATTCCCTCGGGCTGTGTCAGTTACGAGAGACTAGAGCTAAAGATTCCCTCGGGCTGTGTCAGTAATGAGACTTCTCCAGACCACACTGGTCCATTTGTAGGCCCCGCTATAACCTGGGTAACTTCTCCTATGAGTCAAAACCTTGACTACACGCTACCATTACAGTGCTCTATCCATTAAGGTGGAAACATGGATACTTCTCCAGTGTGAAACACACCAGCAGAAGTGCTAGGACTATGAAACCATTAAGTGTGAGATTATCAATGTTAAGTCTGACATTCGAGTGGTATACCTCTGTAGTCAATGTTATCTTTGTGATATTTCATGGCTGTCGTGCTGTTTACAGCTAGTAATCAATTTCATTATGAAATGTTTTGAGGAAACACTATTGACCACAAAGTGGTGATGTGTTTGTAGTGTTTAATGTATTCATTGATTAAACTATCCTCATGGTGTACATCAAGCCTGTTATGTTAATATATCTATCGATCTTCCCTGTTTTGGAGGGAAATTCTCTATTTTTTACCCTTAATTTTGACACAAATTATCTGTAAACCTCCTATTACCCATAATTTTATAAATCAAATTGGCCCATCAGAAGGAATAGTTTGAAATACATGTATGTAGATTTGAGATATTGATTTGTCAGAAGGACGTCTCTAAATTTATTTTCCTAAGAATTATAAGTAAAATCTTGGAAAATTTTAAAAAGTTGGCATAACTACTGTGGTGTCAGTGTAATAACACTGACTACATTAATGTTGCTATGGATACGTGACGATATTAATGTTGCTATGGATACGGGTAATAAGACCTGTTGATAGAGCTGTGACTGACTGTAGGTTCCCACTGTTTCTGTTCCAATATCATATCTTCATGGTAAAAGAGGCAAGGAGTGCAAATTTTCCCCACTTACATTTCATATCGGTCTGACAAAATGATGTTGTTTTTTAATGTTTTGAAATATATAGGTCTTTGTTATGTCATAAAGTATCTTACATTTGTTTCCATTTTTTTATGAAATTATGAAACTTGTCACAAATTTTTTGTTAACCTTGCCAGAAGCTTGATGTAATGAAAAATTGTTTGATTATTTTCTGTAAATCATATTGAATTGGGAACTCAAATTAGACCTTTTCAGCCAGGAGAATTTTTTCAGCTTAAAAACTAATTATCTTTTTTAAAAAAACAACTATAGTTTCCCGTGGAAATGTTTTAGAAAGGGTTACTTCCGACTTGTTTTCTCATAGCTGATCTCACTCTTGAAAGTATTGTGTTATTTAATCAGTAAATATCCCTTCATGGTATCTTTTGATTGTTTAATATGATCATTAAATACAATGAATTTAGATAGGTCTGTCTTAAAGTGTCTTAATCATGTCTTGCAAACAGTGAAATATCAAAATTGGGGTTGGGGTCACAATTCAAATTTTCAAATCATATGGGATATCAAAATCTCTTCAGAACATTATCAACATTTTATAAGTTAAGAAATGACACATTGAAGATTATTTGAATGAGCATGTAGCTTATTTATGAATAATCATTGCAAAACAAAAATTAATGTATTATTTATTTTGTCAATTATTTTTTTATTTGTACATTGTATAACAAAAATGCCTGCAAATATAGCACATTTCTTCAATTTTCCAAACTCAAATGAAATCAAATATCCTTGTTTTAATTGCTTTTTATATTTAGTATTAGCATTATATATTTAGGGACCTTTGATTGTTTTTACATTCCATTTAGGAGCAGTACCTGAAGTTTTCCTTTTTACCATCTGCCATATTTGTTGTTATGTTGTACAACCCTGTTATCAGAGTCAGCATTATCAAGTTCACCAAAGTGTTTGCCTGCGATGTGAAAATATCAACCTGTTGATGAATTACAGTAGTGTAGCTATATATGCTCCAGTAGTGTTGTGTATATCTTGTGTATACATAAGAGTAACTCATTTTCTTGTTTTGAATTGCTTGTCTTCGTGACATAATTGTCACTCAGTAGGTAGTAACAATATCCTTTGTCTATTTCATAATAAAAATCATCATATCTGACCATCACATAACCAAAGTTACAATTTAATATCATTTTGGCCCAGTCGAATGATAATCACAGAATTATAAATTCACTCTGCTAAGTTTTAACAAAATGACTGATCACTTGATGTATGGGATTAAATGAAATAGGAATGAAGATGAAGATGTGGTTTAGGTTAGTTTGGATTGTGGCCTCAGTTATTAGAATGCCTGGCCCAAAATGATTCAGATCGTGTGTGCCTTTTGTTAATACTTTTACGCTTCAGACAGGAACACAGATTTTTATACTGTATAATGCAGACAATCGTAGCAACATGATGGCAGTGAGGGTAACAAAGCATTAATATGGTGACTGTGTCCGTAACAGAGCATTAATATGGTGACTGTGTCCGTAACAGAGCATTAATATGGTGACTGTGTCCGTAACAGAGCATTAATATGGTGACTGTGTCCGTAACAGAGCATTAATATGGTGACTGTGTCCTTAACAGAGCATTAATATGGTGACTGTGTCCGTAACAAAGCATTAATATGGTGACTGTGTCCGTAACAGAGCATTAATATGGTGACTGTGTCCGTAACAAAGCATTAATATGGTGACTGTGTCCGTAACAGAGCATTAATATGGTGACTGTGTCCGTAACAGAGCATTAATATGGTGACTGTGTGTCCGTAACAGAGCATTAATATGGTGACTGTGTCCGTAACAGAGCATTAATATGGTGACTCTGTGTCCGTAACAGAGCATTAATATGGTGACTGTGTCCGTAACAGAGCATTAATATGGTGACTGTGTCTGTAACAGAGCATTAATATGGTGACTGTGTCCGTAACAAAGCATTAATATGGTGACTGTGTCCGTAACAGAGCATTAATATGGTGACTCTGTGTCCGTAACAGAGCATTAATATGGTGACTGTGTCCGTAACAGAGCATTAATATGGTGACTGTGTCCGTAACAAAGCATTAATATGGTGACTGTGTCCGTAACAGAGCATTAATATGGTGACTCTGTGTCCGTAACAGAGCATTAATATGGTGACTGTGTCCGTAACAGAGCATTAATATGGTGACTGTGTCCGTAACAGAGCATTAATATGGGGACTCATTGTCCGTAACAAAATATAACCATATGGGTCAAAGTGCACGTATTATGTACACTTGGCATCAAATATGACAACCTTGTTTTAGAGGCAGTAATGTTCACTCTGTTACAGGGGGCATTAATGCTTACTCTGTTACAGGGGGCAGTAATGCTCACTCTGTTACAGGGGACAGTAATGCTTACTCTGTTACAGGGGACATTAATGCTTACTCTGTTACAGGGGGCATTAATGCTTACTCTGTTACAGGGGGCATTAATGCTTACTCTGTTACAGGGACATTAATGCTTACTCTGTTACAGGGGGCATTAATGCTCACTCTGTTACAGGGACAGTAATGCTTACTCTGTTACAGGGGGCAGTAAAGCTCACTGTTACAGGGGGCATTAATGCTTACTCTGTTACAGGGGGCAGTAATGCTTACTCTGTTACAGGGGCATTAATGCTTTCTCTGTTACAGGGACAGTAATGCTTACTCTGTTACAGGGGGCAGTAAAGCTCACTGTTACAGGGGGCATTAATGCTTACCCTGTTATAGGGGGCATTAATGCTTACTCTGTTATAGGGGGCATTAATGCTTACTCTGTTAAAGGGGGCAGTAATGCTCACTCTGTTACAGGGGGCAGTAATGCTTACTCTGTTACAGGGGGCAGTAATGCTTACTCTGTTACAGGGGGCATTAATGCTTACTCTGTTACAGGGGGCATTAATGCTTACTCTGTTACAGGGGGCAGTAATGCTTACTCTGTTACAGGGGGCAGTAATGCTCACTCTGTTGCAGGGGGCAGTAATGCTTACTCTGTTACAGGGGGCAGTAATGCTTACTCTGTTACAGGGGGCAGTCATACTCACTGTTATAGGGGCATTAATGCTTACTCTGTTACAGGGGGCAGTAATGCTCACTCTGTTACAGGGGGCAGTAATGCTTACTCTGTTACAGGGGGCATTAATACTTACTCTGTTACAGGGGGCAGTAATGCTTACTCTGTTACAGGGGGCAGTAATGCTCACTCTGTTACAGGGGGCAGTAATGCTTACTCTGTTACAGGGGGCAGTAATGCTTACTCTGTTACAGGGGGCAGTAATGCTTACTCTGTTGCAGGGGGCAGTAATGCTTACTCTGTTACAGGGGGCAGTAATACTCACTGTTATAGGGGCATTAATGCTTACTCTGTTACAGGGGGCAGTAATGCTCACTCTGTTACAGGGGGTAGTAATGCTCACTGGTACAGGGGGCAGTAATGCTTACTCTGTTACAGGGGGCAGTAATGCTTACTCTGTTACAGCGGGCAGTAATGCTCACTCTGTTACAGGGGGCAGTAATGGTCACTCTGTTACAGAGGCAGTAATTCTCATTCTGTTACAGGGGCAGTAATGCTCACTCTGTTACAGGGGGCAATAATGCTTACTCTGTTACAGGGGGCAGTTATACTCACTGTTATAGGGGCATTAATGCTTACTCTGTTACAGGGGACAGTAATGCTCACTCTGTTACAGGGGGCAGTAATGCTTACTCTGTTACAGGGACAGTAATGCTTACTCTGTTACAGGGGTAGTGATGCTTACTCTGTTACAGGGGCAGTAATGCTCACTCTGTTACAGGGGCAGTAATGCTTACTCTGTTACAGGGGGCAGTAATGCTTACTCTGTTACAGGGGGCAGTAATGCTCACTCTGTTACAGGGGTAGTAATGCTTACTCTGTTACAGGGGGCAGTAATGCTTACTCTGTTACAGGGGTAGTAATGCTTACTCTGTTACAGGGGGCAGTACTGCTTACTCTGTTATAGGGGGCAGTAATGCTAACTCTGTTAGGGGGGACAGTAATGCTAACTCTGTTATCGGGGCAGTAATGCTTACTCTGTTAGGGGGGCAGTAATGCTCACTGTTATAGGGGCATTAATGCTTACTCTGTTACAGGGGGCAGTAATGCTCACTCTGTTAGGGGGGGCAGTAATGCTCACACACACATTAGTTTTTTACACTTATTAGTACATATCAGAATAGCAAAGTAAGATAATGAAATACCTTTACTGTATTGTGTTTAGTTGTTTGATACTCTTACGGGTAAAATCAAGGCACTGTATTTATACAGATAAACATATTTTAACATAACTACTGTTTGTATGTAAATAAATGCCTAAGGGTTTTTTAATAAGTGTATAATAATTGCTATTTTCTGGATACCAAGACTGAAACTTAATGGTTTATTTTATCTCTATGTACAGCATGAAATCTAATTAAAAATAATTTACTTAAGAATGCTTTTGACAAGTATTAAGACATAAGCTGTCTATAATAATGTTGTACAGTTATATACTGTGTAATCTAATCATAACTAGGTACAAATGGTCGTAATAATCATTACAAGGTACAAATGGTCGTAATAATCATTACAAGGTACAAATGGTCGTAATAATCATTACAAGGTACAAATGGTGTTGTACAGTTATATACTGTGTAATTAAATCATTACAAGGTACAAATGGTTTTGTGTGTGTACAATCCTCCATATATTGTTATCCATCCACGGTTGCTTCTCTCTTTTTCTATCTTCCTTTTAATTTTTATGTTGTTTTTTTTTGTAACTTCTGTATATAAGTATATGTGCAATTTGATCAAACAGTGATCTTGATATTATTCATCCCCATATTGTGTAGATTCAGTAACAGTTATCTAACATGAGATGTAAACATTAGGAAGCATGTAAGAAAACAAGGTTAATAACACTTTACCTAAAGTTTTAAAATTATTGAAATGGTGTGATGTTGGTGATATCTGATTTAAGACGATCGTGTATTGCTGTCCAATAAGTTTCACTCAGGTGTGCTTTACAATTCCCTATATTTTAAAGTTCTGGGATGACAGTTTAGGGCTGGAAAGAAGTGATAATTGGGTGAATGTTTACTATTGTTCTTCGGTTTACCTGAGCTACACCTGTAGAAGTTGTTAACGAGATAGCATATCTATGCAGTGATGACTGTGATAAAGTTTCCTCTGCCTCATCATGTACTCTAGAGATGAGCACATCATTATAGAACTAACATAGTATCACCCAAAATGATGTCTAATGTTTTGTAAAATTTGACAAACTTATCTCAGAATAAAACCTTCTACAATACCATTTCTACAACATGTCAGGTTTACTGGGTTTTCCCAGAAATTTATACAAATGGTGTTTTAATTTGAAATCAGTATTTGCAGGTTGATGACCAGAAGTATTGAAACCAGTGTGTATTGAATTAATCAGGAACTGATGCAATCTAATTAAGATTAGACCGGTAATTTCCACTCCTCAACAATACACTGCAATCCAAGAATCTACTTGCAGTAATCAAAATTAGACGAGTAATTTCCGCTCCTCTACGATGATGGAGTCAGAACAACCACTCTGTGTTGATGTCCTTCCACTAGGGAAGGTGTCCGGTACTTTCAACTTTTAGGTTTATAATGTGCCAATCAATATTCACTTTTTTTTTATTCTATTTGAAAACAGATCACACTTTTTGTTCTATTGACTAGCACTCTTAACTTTTATAAAGCATCATAAAAAAATAGAGAACATTTTAATAAAACCTCTTAAATCTTTATACTTGACATTTTGCAGATTGCAGATATTTAGAAGATGAATGATAAGAGAACAAAACGATTTACATGCATTTATATGAATTATTTATGTTGAGTGTTCTGTTGTTGGTATTTACCTGGTTAATATCTGTGAAGTGGAGATACATGACTGAGATGTAGATAGGTATGATAGGTACCACCGAGTACCTAGGATTTCCTAGTCATAATAGTTTTACCTGATCAAGGTGCTGTTTTTTTTTCTGTTTAAAGTAACTTATATTCAAGAGCTTGCCTATTGTTTCATTTGAAAACAAATAAAAAAAACCTCGTTTGACTGGCATTATTAATTTGTACTATGACCTTTTTTTGAAATTACTTTAATAATATAACAAAGTAAAATCACAATTGTGATAAATATTTTATCAGTCAGAGATAATGTTTACTTAGTTGTACCTAAGGTTAACGGGGGCTCTCAGTGTTAGTCTGAATAACATAATGTATGTAACATGTACTTGCTCAAGTAGAAATATTTTATTGGTACATTCCTTAATTACAGATTTATCCTAGGTCCATTGACTGATCACACCACCCATTACCCTGTGTTGTGTAGGATTTAATATTTTGTTATTTATTTCATGAAATGATACATGGCATTGATTTTTGTGGAAAAACATGTTACTTAGAAGTGAATTTTCCCTTGTTTATAAACAATAACCGGTAAAAATAAATTTGAAATTTATGTTTTGAGTGTAACTGTAAAAATGCCAATGTTGAAACTTGTGTATTAATAAAATCATTTGTAGAAATGGATGGTCTTAGTGCTTGTTTCATTTTACAAAATCTCAGTGGCATTCCGTAATCAGTGGCATCCCGTAATCAGTGGCATCCTGTAATCAGGGGGCATCCCGTAATCAGGTGGCATCCCGTAGTCAGTGACATCCTGTAATCAGTGGCATCCCGTAATCAGGTGGCATCCCGTAGTCAGTGGCATCCTGTAATCAGGGGCATCCCGTTATCAGTGGCATCCCCTAATCAGTGACATCACTAAATGAGTGGTATCCTGTAAACAGTGGCATCCCGTAATCAGGTGGCATCCCGTAGTCAGTGGCATCCTGTAATCAGGGGCATCCCGTTATCAGTGGCATCCCCTAATCAGTGACATCACTTAATGAGTGGTATCCTGTAAACAGTGGCATCCCGTAATCAGTTGCATTCCGTAATTAGTGGCATCCCGTAATCAGTTGCTTCCGTGATCATTGGCCTCCCGTTATCAGTGACATCCTGTAATCAATGGCATCCCCTAATCAGTGGTATCCCATTATCAGTGACATCCCTTAATCAGTGGTATCCCATTATCAGTGACATCCCGTAATCAGTGGTATCCTGTAATCAGTGGCATCCCCTAATCAGGGGGCATCCCGTAAACAGTGGCATACCTTGATCAGGGACATCCTCTAATCAGTGGTATCCCGTAGTCAGTGGCATCCCGTAGTCAGTGGCATCCCGTAATCAGTGGTATCCCGTAGTCAGTGGTATCCCCTAATCAGTGGTATCCTGTAATCAGTGGCATCCTGTAAACAATGGCATACCTTGATCAGGCTCATTCCCAGATCAGTGGCATCCCGTAATCAGTTGCGGCCGTTATCAGTGACATCACGTTATCAGTGGACATCACGTTATCAGTGACATCCTGTAATCAGTGACATCCCTTAATCAGTGGTATCCTGTAATCAGTGGCATCCCTTAATCAGTGGCATCCCCTAATCAGTGGCATCCCTTAATCAGTGGCATCCTGTAAACAATTGCATACCTTGATCAGGTTCATTCCCAAATCAGTGGCATCCCGTAATCAGTGGCACACGTTATCAGTGGCATCACGTAATGAGCGGTATCACGTTATCAGTGGCATCCCTTAGTCAGATTACTATCTGGATGATAATCTGTAAATGAAGAGTGTGTTATGATGTCCGTTATGTGATCTAACTATATACCAAAGTTGGTTGAAGTTAGGCATTAAACTTGTCTGAACAGATCTTGAGATGGTCCTGACCAAATGGTTTTACTTTTCGGGTTGGTCTGATATTCAAAATGACAACAATGGCCACCGTCTTGAAAAATAAAAATACAGTAATCTCAAGTTCCAAAACCGGGCACGTCCTTAAATGACCCTGGCTGTTAATAGGACGTTAAACAAAATAAACGAAACCAGACCAAATCTCAAGTTCCACCAGTGGTAATCCTGAAATGGTCTTAAAATTGCTGTTAGTTTCCAGGCCAATTCGAAATCCGAGATAGAAACTATCGATACAGCAGTAATTTGGTTTGGAGTGGCCAGGAATGATGGAAGAGCTATTACAGTTTATTGATTAAACTGGTCCAAATTCCCACATGGAATCCCAATTGTTCTCGGTACCACTATACAGTGAAATGATCGTTAAGACACACGGAGCTGTTGTATATATAGAGGTTACACAACGAGTGGTTGTTGGATATGGAATTTATTTCACACTCGTAAGTTATTTTTTAAAAGTTACAAAAGACACGAGCTTTAGCGAGTGTTTTTTGCAACTTTAAAAAAATAACTTACGAGTGTGAAATAAATTCCATATCCAACAATTTCGAGTCGTGTGACCTGTTTCTACCACAATAATATCGGCTTGAATCAAAGGGAAACGTGGCCAAGTATCTTTCGCGTATGCAAATAAAGTGTACCAGTGACGTCCGGGACCCGGTGATGTGACGTCATTAGATTATTGATGACGTCATTAACAATTACAGCTTGGGTCAAAGTTCACCGTGTAAGCCAATCAAAATGCGTACAGAGTTTATACCACGTGTGGTATAAACAGATTGTTAATCAACGGCTGTAATGATTAACTGATGGTCTGAGAGTTGAATAACACGGCGTATTGTGGTAGAAAGTCAAATGATCGTTAAGACACACGGACCCGTTGTATATAGTCAAATGATCGTTAAGACACACGGACCCGTTGTATATAGTCAAATGATCGTTAAGACACACGGACCCGTTGTATATAGTCAAATGATCGTTAAGACACATGGGCCCGTTGTATATAGTCAAATGATCGTTAAGACACATGAACCTGTTGTATATAGTCAAATGATCGTTAAGACACACGGACCAGTTGTATATAGTTAAATGATCGTTAAGACACACGGATCTGTTGTATTTAGTGAAATGATCGTTAAGACACACGGACCTGTTGTATTTGGTGAAATGATCGTTAAGACACACACACCTATTGTATATAGTCAAATGATCGTTAAGACACATTGACCCGTTGTATATAGTCAAATGATCGTTAAGACACACGGATCTGTTGTATTTAGTGAAATGATCGTTAAGACACACGGACCTGTTGTATTTGGTGAAATGATCGTTAAGACACACACACCTATTGTATATAGTCAAATGATCGTTAAGACACACGGACCTGTTGTATTTGGTGAAATGATCGTTAAGACACACGGACCTGTTGTATTTGGTGAAATGATCGTTAAGACACGGACCCGTTGTATTTAGTGAAATGATCGTTAAGACACACGGACCTGTTGTACTTGGTGAAATGATCGTTAAGACACATGGACCCGTTGTATATAGTCAAATGATCGTTAAGACACATGGACCTGTTGTATTTAGTGAAATGATCGTTAAGACACACATACCTATTGTATATAGCCAATGATCGTTAAGACACATGGACCCGTTGTATATAGTCAAATGATCGTTAAGACACATGAACCTGTTGTATATAGTCAAATGATCGTTAAGACACACGGACCCGTTGTATTTAGTGAAATGATCGTTAAGACACATGGACCTGTTGTATATAGTGAAATGATCGTTAAGACACACGGACCTGTTGTATATAGTTAGATAATCGTTAAGACACATGGACCTGTGGTATTTAGTCAAATGATCGTTAAGACACATGGACCCGTTGTATATAGTCAAATGATCGTTAAGACACACGGACCCGTTGTATTTAGTGAAATGATCGTTAAGACACACATACCTATTGTATATAGTCAAATGATTGTTAAGACACACGGACCCGTTGTATATAGTTAAATGATCGTTAAGACACACATACCTGTTGTATTTAGTGAAATGATTGTTAAGACACACATACCTATTGTATATAGTTAAATGATCGTTAAGACACATGGACCTGTTGTATTTAGTGAAATGATTGTTAAGACACACATACCTATTGTATATAGTCAAATGATCGTTAAGACACACGGACCCGTTGTATTTAGTGAAATGATCGTTAAGACACACGGACCCGTTGTATTTAGTGAAATGATTGTTAAGACACACGGACCTGTTGTATTTAGTGAAATGATTGTTAAGACACACGGACCCGTTGTATTTAGTGAAATGATCGTTAAGACACACGGACCCGTTGTATTTAGTGAAATGATCGTTAAGACACACATACCTATTGTATATAGTTAAATGATCGTTAAGACACATGGACCTGTTGTATATAGTTAGATTATCGTTAAGACACATGGACCTGCTGTATTTAGTGAAATGATCGTTAAGACACACGGACCCGTTGTATTTAGTGAAATGATCGTTAAGACACACGGACCTGTTGTATTTAGTGAAATGATTGTTAAGACACACATACCTATTGTATATAGTCAAATGATCTTTAAGACACACGGATCTGTTGTATTTAGTGAAATGATCGTTTAGACACACATACCTATTGTATATAGTCAAATGATCGTTAAGACACACGGACCCGTTGTATTTAGTGAAATGATCGTTAAGACACACATACCTATTGTATATAGTCAAATGATCGTTAAGACACACGGACCTATTGTATATAGTAAAATGATCGTTAAGACACACATGCCTATTGTATATAGTCAAATGATCGTTAAGACACACGGACCTGTTGTATTTAGTGAAATGATCGTTAAGACACACATACCTATTACATACAGTGAAATGATCGTTAAGACACATGGACCTGTTGTATATAGTCAAATGATCGTTAAGACACACGGACCTGTTGTATATAGTGAAATGATCGTTAAGACACACATACCTATTGTATATAGTCAAATGATCGTTAAGACACACGGACCTGTTGTATATAGTCAAATGATCGTTAAGACACACGGACCTGTTGTATTTAGAGAAATGATCGTTAAGACACACGGACCTGTTGTATTTGGTGAAATGATCGTTAAGACACATGGACCTATTGTATTTAGTGAAATGATCGTTAAGACACACGGACCTGTTGTATTTAGTGAAATGATCGTTAAGACACACATACCTATTGTATATAGTCAAATGATCGTTAAGACACACGGACCTGTTGTATTTGTTGAAATGATCGTTAAGACACATGGACCTATTGTATTTAGTGAAATGATCGTTAAGACACACATACCTATTGTATATAGTCAAATGATTGTTAAGACACACGGACCTGTTGTATATAGTTAAATGATCGTTAAGACACATGGACCTGTTGTATTTAGTGAAATGATCGTTAAGACACACGGACCTATTGTATATAGTCAAATGATCGTTAAGACACACATACCTATTGTATATAGTCAAATGATCGTTAAGACACATGGACCCGTTGTATTTAGTGAAATGATTGTTAAGACACACGGACCCGTTGTATTTAGTGAAAATGATTGTTAAGACACACATACCTATTGTATATAGTCAAATGATCGTTAAGACACACGGACCTGTTGTATTTAGTGGAATGATCGTTAAGACACACGGACCCGTTGTATATAGTGGAATGATTGTTAAGACACACGGAGCTGTTGTATATAGTCAAATGATCGTTAAGACACACGGACCTGTTGTATTTAGTGGAATGATTGTTAAGACACACGGACCTATTGTATATAGTCAAATGATCTTTAAGACACATGGACATGTTGTATTTGGTGAAATGATCGTTAAGACACATGGACATGTTGTATTTAGTGAAATGATCGTTAAGACACACGGACCTGTTGTATATAGTGAAATGATCGTTAAGACACACATACCTATTGTATATAGTCAAATGATCGTTAAGACACACGGACCTGTTGTATTTAGTGAAATGATCGTTAAGACACACATGTCTATTGTATATAGTAAAATGATCGTTAAGACACATGGACATGTTGTATATAGTAAAATGATCGTTAAGACACACGGACCCGTTGTATATAGTCAAATGATCGTTAAGACACGGACCCGTTGTATATAGTCAAATGATCGCTAAGACAGATGGACCAGTTGTATTTAGTGAAATGATCGTTAAGACACACATACCTATTGTATATAGTGAAATGATCGTTAAGACACACGGACCTGTTGTATATAGTCAAATGATCGTTAAGACACGGACCCGTTGTATATAGTCAAATGATCGCTAAGACACACGGACCAGTTGTATTTAGTGAAATGATCGTTAAGACACACATACCTATTGTATATAGTCAAATGATCGTTAAGACACATGGACCCGTTGTAAAGTGTGACATGATCGCTAAGACAGATGGACCTGTTGTTAATTAATTTAATAGTATTTTTGTACTTCTGTGATACACTGTATACGTGCCTTGTTTTGTAGCTAGGACACTTACTGATGATTATATAACTGTTGTCAATTTCTACAGAGACAGATACTTTTCGGATATATAACTTAAACTATCACAGTAATCAACTTAATATGAAGAACGAAATCTTCTTACCAAATTGACTTTTAACCGTAGGCAAGAAATATATCAATTATTATTGTAATTCAAATTATGTTACTGTTGATTTTATCATAAATGATGGACACTTTGACATGTGACCTTTGGTGACCTGTATATTGATCTTGGCATACGTTTACAGTGCTATAATATTGATCACTTTGACATTTGACCTTTATGGACGCTTGACATACTTTTCAGTAACTTTTAAGAGTCATAATATTTGCAAATGAAAAGTTTACTACAGTACATTATTATGAACTGATAACCACTTTGATTTGGGACCTTGGTGACCCATATATGACCTTTGGTGACCCATATGCTGACGTTTGGTGACCCACATTTTGACCTTTGGAATAGCTTAACAATGTTATAAGGGATACATTGGCCCAGGAACTTTGTAATGATAAGCTCCACATAGAAACACATACCTCCGTAATCTTTATCGACGTTTAAGGTCGTTTGTTACATAGTTTACCCGAACCAAACTCAAGTTATGGAGCGCCAGCCCCGAGTAGTTACAGGTGCTAAAGATTCTACCATTTCATTGTGTAGAGAAGTGCAAGGATCAAAATTAATACCCACCATGCAGTCTTAAGTATGTAGGCTAGATAGGATTCATTGTTACTTCTTTGTTTAGTTTTTATTGTTATCTATTTATTTAAAAATTTTTGTTTGTCATGTTATCAGCTTTCTGCAGAGGATATGTAAACACATTCAGTAAAGATGTAGATTTCATTTCAAATACAGATAAAGATCTATTAGGGAGGAGCAACACAGAAAATACACAAAGTGTTATCAATTCATCATGGCCAGAAGTGAGGAGGTCCTTTCAAAGACATTTTTACCACAAAAACTATTACCCAAGATATGAGGTCAGAGAAGGTTTGCTTTAAATGACATTTCTAGCAACAGGCCAGGTATATATGAGGTATTTCCGTGATCGCATGCACATTTTTATTGTTCATATCGTCTTTCTCACAATTTACTTGTCAAGATTCTTTTTAGATTAGCATGTACAATTATTTGTCCGTCATTAATCTACAGGAAATGCACAAAGGAATGACACTCAAACACCATAATGTAATGTACTTTTCCAGACAACTCAGCGTTTTACATGATTAATATGCATTTCTTCTCCATTCTCCTTCGAAAGGACGTGTGTATCTTATGTTTTAATACGAATTTAAAATAAGCTTTTCAACTGTTGGCTCTGTCTGATTTTGATATAAATCAGATACAGAAGTTTGTTCCTATATAAAACAAATATTGAACTTTGATATATAACCTTGTATCTATATAGATCATATATATATAACCTTGTATCTATATAGATCATATATATAACCTTGTATCTATATAGATCAGATATAGAACTTTGTACCTATATAGATCAGATATATAACTTTGTATCTATATAGATCATATATATATAACCTTGTATCTATATAGATCATATATATAACTTTGTATCTATATAGATCAGATATATAACTTTGTATCTATATAGATCAGATATATAACTTTGTATCTATATAGATCAGATATATAACTTTGTATCTATATAGATCAGATATAAAACTTTGTACCTATATAGATCAGATATAAAACTTTGTATCTATATAGATCAGATATAGAACTTTGTATCTATATAGATCAGATATATAACCTTGTATCTATATAGATCAGATATAGAACTTTGTATCTCTATAGATCAGATATATAACTTTGTATGTATATAGATCAGATATAGAACTTTGTATCTATATAGATCAGATATAAAACTTTGTATCTATATAGATCAGATATATAACCTTGTATCTATATAGATCAGATATAGAACTTTGTATCTATATAGATCAGATATAGAACTTTGTATCTATATAGATCAGATATATAACTTTGTATCTATATAGATCAGATATAAAACTTTGTACCTATATAGATCAGATATAAAACTTTGTATCTATATAGATCAGATATAGAACTTTGTATCTATATAGATCAGATATATAACCTTGTATCTATATAGATCAGATATAGAACTTTGTATCTATATAGATCAGATATAGAACTTTGTATCTATATAGATCAGATATAGAACTTTGTATCTATATAGATCAGATATATAACTTTGTATCTATATAGATCAGATATAAAACTTTGTATCTATATAGATCAGATATAAAACTTTGTATCTATATAGATCAGATATAGAACTTTGTATCTATATAGATCAGATATATAACTTTGTATCTATATAGATCAGATGTAAAACTTTGTATCTATATAGATCAGATATAAAACTTTGTATCTATATAGATCAGATATAGAACTTTGTATCTATATAGATCAGATATATAACCTTGTATCTATATAGATCAGATATAGAACTTTGTATCTATATAGATCAGATATATAACTTTGTATCTATATAGATCAGATATAGAACTTTGTATCTATATAGATCAGATATATAACCTTGTATCTATATAGATCAGATATAGAACTTTGTATCTATATAGATCAGATATAGAACTTTGTATCTATATAGATCAGATATATAACTTTGTATCTATATAGATCAGATATAAAACTTTGTACCTATATAGATCAGATATAAAACTTTGTATCTATATAGATCAGATATAGAACTTTGTATCTATATAGATCAGATATATAACCTTGTATCTATATAGATCAGATATAGAACTTTGTATCTATATAGATCAGATATAGAACTTTGTATGTATCTATATAGATCAGATATAGAACTTTGTATCTATATAGATCAGATATATAACTTTGTATCTATATAGATCAGATATAAAACTTTGTATCTATATAGATCAGATATAAAACTTTGTATCTATATAGATCAGATATAAAACTTTGTATCTATATAGATCAGATATAAAACTTTGTATCTATATAGATCAGATATAAAACTTTGTATCTATATAGATCAGCTATAAAACTTTGTATCTATATAGATCAGATATAGAACTTTGTATCTATATAGATCAGATGTAAAACTTTGTATCTATATAGATCAGATATAAAACTTTGTATCTATATAGATCAGATATAGAACTTTGTATCTATATAGATCAGATATATAACCTTGTATCTATATAGATCAGATATAGAACTTTGTATCTATATAGATCAGATATATAACTTTGTATCTATATAGATCAGATATAGAACTTTGTATCTATATAGATCAGATATATAACCTTGTATCTATATAGATCAGATATAGAACTTTGTATCTATATAGATCAGATATAGAACTTTGTATCTATATAGATCAGATATATAACTTTGTATCTATATAGATCAGATATAAAACTTTGTACCTATATAGATCAGATATAAAACTTTGTATCTATATAGATCAGATATAGAACTTTGTATCTATATAGATCAGATATATAACCTTGTATCTATATAGACCAGATATAGAACTTTGTATCTATATAGATCAGATATAGAACTTTGTATGTATCTATATAGATCAGATATAGAACTTTGTATCTATATAGATCAGATATATAACTTTGTATCTATATAGATCAGATATAAAACTTTGTATCTATATAGATCAGATATAAAACTTTGTATCTATATAGATCAGATATAAAACTTTGTATCTATATAGATCAGATATAAAACTTTGTATCTATATAGATCAGATATAAAACTTTGTATCTATATAGATCAGCTATAAAACTTTGTATCTATATAGATCAGATATAGAACTTTGTATCTATATAGATCAGATATATAACCTTGTATCTATATAGATCAGATATATAACTTTGTATCTATATAGATCAGATATAGAACTTTGTATCTATATAGATCAGATATAGAACTTGTATCTATATAGATCAGATATATAACTTTGTATCTATATAGATCAGATATATAACTTTGTATCTATATAGATCAGATATAAAACCTTTATATCTTTACCGTGATCGTTATCTGTATACGTTAACTTGAATCCTTACGTCCGTTTATCGTGAGTTTGTGATAATCTAGCATGTCTATGTGTTCAGTGATAAACAGTAATGAAACAACTTTGGTCTTAAGCAGCAAAGGGCAAAGAGGATTCAAAGTGCATTAATCAGGGTCGGGTATCATGGGGCTGAGAGGCGGGGCCCAATGTCATTATAGGATAAGTAGAGGCTAATCTAGCTTGGTCTGAAACATGGATGAATGGAGGTTTATTCCCAGAGTAGACCTGATATAAATCTTTGTGTCCTGTTGAAGCTGCATCATATCTACTTCCGAAATCTGACTACTCGGACATTGAATGCTGTTGGTTATGTAACAGGAGAGAAAATGCAGACAAAGATTCGAGCCCGGGACGTCCGAGCTCCAGACGGACGGTCTAACATTTGAACTACCTAGCACCAGCGGTCAGTCCCGTACATCCCACTGCATTCCTCCCTCCTTCAACAAAGTCTTCGACCTCGAAGCCACAGACGAGACTCTTCACCAACTCCGTGGGTGTTTAGCTTGGCGCCAAATGTAATAGGAGAGGGAAAATGCAGCGGCCAGACCGATCTCGAACCCGGGACTTCGAACCAGGTACCTCCGGCTCTGGACGGACGCTCTGATCATTTGAGCTACCTTGGTCTTACAGGAAGTGGCAGTGCGGTCATAGTAGCATTGTACATGCATTTCGAATTCAAACCAGTTTACATATTTGTAGTGTTTGACTGACCAGTTGTACCTGTCCAGTGGTACATATTTGTAGTGTTTGACTGTCCAACTGTACCTGTCCATCTGTACCTGTCCAGTGGTACATATTTGTAGTGTTTGACTGTCCATCTGTACCTGTCCAGTGGTACATATTTGTAGTGTTTGACTGACCAGTTGTACCTGTCCAGTGGTACATATTTGTAGTGTTTGACTGTCCATCTGTACCTGTCCATCTGTACCTGTCCATCTGTACCTGTCCAGTGGTACATATTTGTAGTGTTTGACTGTCCATCTGTACCTGTCTAGTGGTACATATTTGTAGTGTTTGACTGTCCATCTGTACCTGTCCAGTGGTACATATTTGTAGTGTTTGACTGTCCATCTGTACCTGTCCAGTGGTACATATTTGTAGTGTTTGACTGTCCATCTGTACCTGTCCAGTGGTACATATTTGTAGTGTTTGACTGTCCATCTGTACCTGTCTAGTGGTACATATTTGTAGTGTTTGACTGTCCATCTGTACCTGTCCATCTGTACCTGTCCAGTGGTACATATTTGTAGTGTTTGACTGTCCATCTGTACCTGTCCATCTGTACCTGTCCAGTGGTACATATTTGTAGTGTTTGACTGTCCATCTGTACCTGTCCAGTGGTACATATTTGTAGTGTTTGACTGTCCATCTGTGCCTGTCCATCTGTACCTGTCCAGTGGTATATATTGGCAAAAACGTTAGCGCAGAATAAAGAAAATTGAAAGTTTTATTGCGATACCAAAACGACCATTTAAATACATATATATATAGTACATGTACCACATTGCCTAAGTTACAGTCAGATGACATCGCCAGTTGCTCCGAAGACATGCCTGGTACATTTTAACAGTTAGTGTAAGATATATCTACCTGGTCGTAAATTACATGTGTTTTGATAGCGAAAAAAACAGTGAACACCATTAGTTCCAGCATGATGAACATTCACGGGTCAGAGGATCTGGGTAAGTTCCCCGACCTGTTACACAGGATCGGGTGATTGTCCAACCTGTTCAAACATTTCATTATCAACAACCCCATCCCAGAAGAAAAAGGACTCCCAAGATTTCTTTGCGCTTTGTAAAGTTTGAATGTTACAAAATGACGAAACAAAAGCCAGTGCTATAAAGCTTGGTTATGATGAAGTAAGAAACTGTCAAAAAAAAAAAAAAAAAAAAATGTAAAAATTTTACCTCACAAAAAAGAACCAGATATAAACTATAACCAGTCGGACATAAATTATAACCAGTCAGACATAAACTATAACCAGTCAGACATAAATTATAACCAGTCGGACATAAACTATAACCAGTCGGACATAAATTATAACCAGTCGGACATAAATTATAACCAGTCAGACATAAATTATAACCAGTCGGACATAAACTATAACCAGTCGGACATAAACTATAACCAGTCGGACATAAACTATAACCAGTCAGACATAAACTATAACCAGCCGGACATAAACTATAACCAGTCGGACATAAATTATAACCAGTCGGACATAAACTATAACCAGTCAGACATAAATTATAACCAGTCAGACATAAATTATAACCAGTCAGACATAAATTATAACCAGTCGGACATAAATTATAACCAGTCAGACATAAATTATAACCAGTCGGACATAAATTATAACCAGTCAGACATAAATTATAACCAGTCGGACATAAATTATAACCAGTCAGACATAAATTATAACCAGTCGGACATAAATTATAACCAGTCGGACATAAACTATAACCAGTCGGACATAAATTATAACCAGTCGGACATAAATTATAACCAGTCGGACACAAATTATAACCAGTCAGACATAAATTATAACCAGTCGGACATAAATTATAACCAGTCAGACATAAATTATAACCAGTCGGACATAAATTATAACCAGTCGGACATAAACTATAACCAGTCGGACATAAATTATAACCAGTCGGACATAAATTATAACCAGTCGGACACAAATTATAACCAGTCGGACATAAACTATAACCAGTCGGACACAAATTATAACCAGTCGGACATAAACTATAACCAGTCGGACACAAATTATAACCAGCCGGATATAAATTGTTAACTCATCGAATCTACTGAGATATTGACACATATAGGGATTGAACGGCGTTTTTATTGCGTTTACGGTTGTATGAACCCAATGGGATACATATATATTCTATATAGAGCGTTAGCGCTATATATTGAATATGTCTGTATCCCATTGCCTTCATTCCGTTCAATGCATATATTTACATTAAACAAATCGTACAGTACGAAGAAAATACAAGTCGTGACGTTGCGACGTTGGTAACTACGACAGTCGTGGTTGCTAAGATAATAAAGTTCCAGTGAATCTACGTAAAGACACCAATATTGTTTACAAAATTAAAAGAAACAACTCAACATTTTTGTTTAATATACATTTTACGTTTTCAATTCATTAATAATATTCACAATCCACAATTTCCGTCTCGCATTTACTATGGTTGTCAAGCACAGCGGGTATTTTCACAGAGTTAGTAGTGACGTGGTCGATTGTTCTATAGGAACTGTACGCTTCAGCAATTTGTTGTTAGCTTACCTCGTGGACAAGTTAAATATTCACTCATTTCCGCAATCTTCAGTTTAGTTTGTGACAAACTACTCACTTGGCATTAGCTTATTGTACAGAGATCATCGGGAAACAGGAGAAAACGATAAAATTGCGTAGATCAGTCCATTGAAAATGGCGCCCTCTAGTTGACGTTCTGGTAACGTCACAAAGAGACGACGTCATAATTATGTTACAGATTCCCGCGCTTATTAATCCACTGAGCCTTTTCGCTGCTTTACGCTAATTTCAACGCAGGCAGAGTTTACTAAGGTGAAGAAGGGAGAGATGTAAATATACCTGTATGATCTGAACACATCCAATATTTACATAAACCTTGTATTGTTTGAGAGTCGACAGACAAATTGCTGGAACAGATTAATATAAGCTGCTAGGTCTCATCCTTAGACAAAAAGTCACCTGTCTATAACGACTTGTTTTTATTGGTCCAATTAGTGGTTGTTATAGACAGGGTTTACTAGTATTGATTGTCTGACCTTTCGTAAAAATCCATTCAATAAGTGAAGGTACGGAGTGGAATTTTCTGAGCCGGGTGACCCTAGATTTATAATATTGGAGCGTCTAACTTGAAATCTACATTTAATGGGGCGGCGAGACATACGTGTAAATAAGATGTTCACTAGAGATAAAGGTCGCGGGGTTTCTTTGTGTGTTGTTTGACACGTCAACTCGACCTACCTTATTACAAAGTCAACACACTCGCTACTTTACCACATAAAAAACTACCTAAAATCAATGACCTCTTACAAACGTAAATCATCTTTTCTATGATCGCGTACAATTATAAATGATATGGTCCGGAAACACGACAAATGGCGGATAATATGACACTGCGTTCAGATGGTGGTGTCCTATAATTTATCTGAAGGTTATATAGTCCGGGTTATAGGTCAAATGTTATTGTTTCTTTATCTGTAGGTTATATAGTATACAGATATATCATGGGTGTCTGTGCAATAGTTCAGACTATTTGACAAGAGGCACTGGTAATCGAAGAATGTTCTATTGCACGAGGTCGAAGGCCGAGTACAGTAGAAACTCAGTCGATTACCAGTACCGAGGACTATTGCACAGACACCCATGATATTCTCGTTAAATTACATAATCACTAAACATAGATATAATCACTGACATCTCGACTTCACCATATAGGCCAAGGGTTGTTGTGTCTTTATCTTTAAGTTATATAGTACGGGCTATAGGTCAAAGGTCATTGTTTCTTTATCTTTAGGTTATATAGTACGGGTTATAGGTCAAAGGTTATTGTTTATTTATCTTTAGGTTATATAGTAAGGGTTATAGGTCAAGGGTTATTGTTTATTTATCTTTAGGTTATATAGTAAGGGTTATAGGTCAAAGGTTATTATTTCTTTTGCTTTAGGTTATATAGTAAAGGTTATAGGTCAAGGGTTATTGTTTCTTTTGCTTTAGGTTATATAGTAAGGGTTATAGGTCAAGGGTTATTGTTTATTTATCTTTAGGTTATATAGTAAGGGTTATAGGTCAAGGGTCATTGTTTCTTTATCATTAGGTTATATAGTTAATTTTACACATAGCTAATCTGTCCCAGAAATATCTGATATCCATTACTTACTGGTAGAGATAGCTGTGACGCTAAGGACACAAAGGCGACAGGGGTCACTCAATATCAAAAGAAATGTCAAAAAGGTTCAATGCACCTCAACCTCTACACATGCTCTCATTTTCTAAAGCAAGAATTCACACTAAATGTGCTAGTCAACAATCCAACCTTGTTTTCAATCTCTGAGCGCGAACATAAACAAAACTCCTTCCTCATCTCAATCTCCATGACTACCGTTTCTCTACTACACTTGTTTTCAATGTCTTGGCCAACAATTCAAACTTGATCTTTTTTCTGATATTATCTTTATTTGTCCTATAAACGAACCATGTACTTTTGTTAATGTTTAATGATCAACCGTGGACACTATAATCTTATCCTAATTGCTCATTATAATCACGATCTTTGATTATAAAGATCTTAAAACTCGTCTCAAAGACCACAAGGCTCGCAAAAATAATGGAAAAAATCTTTTAAGACCTGTTTCATAAAATCACATATGGAACGAACAGAATTTTCAGGTACTTCTTAAATTAATAAACTTTTGACAGGTTCTAAAGTTAAAATGGGGAGGCAATATCAAACTTTAGACAGTAATTTGTTGTGCCTTGTATAATTCATGAAGTAACAGTATTGTCCATATTATGACGTCACAATTGATTTCTCAATATGCAGCCAATGTAAAGCCCGAAATGTTACAAAACAATTTTTTTCTATATTATAGAAATAAAAAATAATTTCAGTAAGGTAGTTTATGATATAGCTGTGTTGGTTACACCCATTCGGAGAGTTATATAACCCTCACAATCAGGTATCTATTGGACTAGACTAAACCGGCATTACAATTCTTTACTATCTATATACACTCATGAACAGTTACACGAATAGTTATATCTTGCATATTTGTTTGAATGGGATGAAAAAGAGGATCCTACAGGCTTTAGCATGTTTTCAGTTGCTAACTCGCCGGAAAATAGAATAATAAAATCATAGCGGTATCGTTATACGACGAGGGTGTCTGGGTGTGTATCTGTAACGACATTCCACAACAACACACCTGTACTTAATGCAATCAGATATTTCCGAGAAAAAAAGAAATAAAAAGAAACCAAACAAAGCTGCACATCGCATACAAATCAAGATTAAATCCTATCAGGTGAGGAGACATCCTACGTGTATTATATCCATTCAAACTCGGTACAATACAGAATAAATAGATATGTACAGTAAATTAGATTGCCGTCAAAGTACCTTACCAGCTGATTCAGGATAACAACGAGGAAAATAACAAGTGCCAGGACTGAAAATAAAGATATATAACACAGCGTCAATACGCAAGAACATCCCTATCCATAATTCACACCAGTCAATACACAGGGACAGAACATACAACAAACGTCAACGAAGAAAACATATAGCATAGTAGAAACATAAAATGACAAGCTATTTGGAATTCTATGGAAAATCTGAGGCATCTACAAGCCCGTTTCAGGAATGGAGAATTTCCTTTACCATATGTAATACCCGTCATGATGCGTCTTGTCACCACATGTGGTATCCGTCATTATGCGTCTCGTCACCACATGTGGTATCCATCATTATGCGTCTCGTCACCGCATGTGGTGTCCGTCTTGAATTGTCATGTCACCACATGTGGTATCCGTCATAATTTGCCAAGTCACCACATGTGATACCATCATGATTTATCAAGACACCACATGTGGTATCCGTCTTTATTTGTCAAGTCACCATAACGTGTGCCACCGATCATGATGTGTTCCGTCACTACATTATATTTATTTATGGATGGGTGGTTGACACAGATTTACAACCTCCATCACTCTCGGACAAGACCATGGAAACCAAGCAGAGTCCTAAAAGGTTCGAGCGTACGGCGGTAACGTGGACAAAATGGACAGTTATGCAGGTTTCACGTTCATATAACGTCACAACCAGACGCATGCGTTTTTAATTGTGTATACTCTGACATGTTTTGCGCATGCGTATTCCTTAAATCGCGAGCACGGCACATTTACGTCCTGTACATTTCTTATGAAATCATAGGAAGATCCTTGGACATGCTTAATAGCCATTGTACGTAATTACGGGCGATGTACGCGCTCGAAACTTCGTGAGAAGATCCTTGGCGTTGATTGGCCGTGAATTTCCCGTGGAGTGGAGACCGGCTGTGACCCATACCAGGTGTTTAATGCGTCCACTGATGATTATACATGTATCAAGCCCAATGCATGTTTAATAAGTTCTTTCAAAAACATATTTCAAAACGCGAACCATGCGTGTACTATAAACCTACCTAGGTCGCACTGCGTTCGTCTTACAAATAATGTATGCTTGGCGTGCTTCTTCTTCTGTTATTAGTGGTCATGATGGCCACTGTTTTGTCTTCTTTCAACAAAGCCAAGAGAGAACGCAACAAAATCTAAGTTGTCTTCTCTTCCTTCTTCTCATCAACAAAACTAAGTTGTCTTCTCTTCCCTCTTCTCATCAACAAAACTAAGTTGTCTTCTATTCCCTCTTTTCATTAATAAAAACTAATCCCTCTTCTTTTCAACAAAAACTTAGTTGTCTTCTATTCCCCCTTCTCATCAACAAAAACAAAGTTGTCTTCTGTTCTTTTCAGCATCAAAAGTGAAGCTTTTGCATCATGAAGAATATGAACTTCTCGGTTATGCTTTTTTTATGGTAGTCGGAATGAAATTGGTAAAGGCATTTTACTTGAATTCGGTTTTCTTTGTGGTTCTCTGAACGTGACATAGACCTAGTGATACACATCATAAACGTAGTAAACACCGCGTGAACGTATTGACAACCGTGTTGCCTTCAACAACGCGGCATGGGCGTACCATGGCCATTGCGCAAACATAGACAGGTCGCTCTAAGAACTGCTTTGGCGTAGCAAGACCGCAATGAGAAGGTAATGCGATCCTTTCCGTAGGTACTTCACTGCAGCGTCAATAAAGAATCACACCAAGTTTTGGTTACGTCATCACTACTTCAACGCCCTCCTTGATACGTCATTATTGGGTTCTTACTGCGTCCTGATCTAACCACGTCATCGCTACGCTTGCTTTCAACATGTTTAAAGTTCGTCCACGTCCACCATGTCTGTGAAGACCATACAACGCCCTTATCTCCAAACTTACCTAGAGCTTGGTTTAACGTATGATAGTATAAAAGTGCTTTACCAAACATATAGTATCACAACCTAGCAACACCTACCAAACATAGGGTATCACAACCTAGCAACACCTTCCAAACATAGGGTATCACAACCCTAGCAAAACCCACCAAACTTTTGGTACCACAACCCTAGCAAGACCCACAAAACGTAGGGTACCACAACCCTAGCAACACCTTCCAAACGTAGGGTACCACAACCCTAGCAAGACCCAACAAACGTAGGGTACCACAATCCTAGCAAGACCCACCAAACGTTGGGTATCACAACCCTAGCAAGAACCACCAAACGTAGGGTACCACAACCCTAGCAAGACACACCAAACGTTGGGTATCACAACCCTAGCAAGACCCACCAAACGTTTGGTATCACAACCCTAGCAAGAACCACCAAACGTAGGGTACCACAACCCTAGCAACACCCATCAAACGTTGGGTATCACAACCCTAGCAACACCTACCAAACATGGGGTATCACAACCGAGCAACACCTACCAAACATAGGGTATCACAACCTAGCAACACCTACCAAACCTAGGGTATCACAACCCTAGCAAGACCCACCAAACGTTGGGTATCACAACCCTAACAAGACCCACCAAACGTAGGGTACAACAACCCTAGCAAGACCCACCAAACGTAGGGTACAACAACCCTAACAAGACCCACCAAACGTAGGGTACCACAACCCTAGCAAGACCCACCAAACGTAGGGTACCACAACCCTAGCAAGACCCACCAAACGTTTGGTATCACAACCCTAGCAAGACCCACCAAAGGTTTGGTATCACAACCCTAGCAAGACCCACCAAACGTAGGGTACCACAAGCTAGCAAGACCCACCAAACGTAGGGTACCACAACTCTAGCAAGACCCACCAAACGTTGGGTATCACAACCCTAACAAGACCCACCAAACGTAGGGTATCACAACCCTAGCAAGACCCACCAAACGTTTGGTACCACAACCCTAGCAAGACACACCAAACGTTGGGTATCACAACCCTAGCAAGACCCACCAAACGTAGGGTATCACAACCCTAGCAAGACCCACCAAACGTAGGGTATCACAACCCTAGCAAGACCCACCAAACGTTGGGTACCACAACCCTAGCAAGACCCACCAAACGTAGGGTATCACTACTCTAGCAAGACCCACCAAACGTAGGGTATCACAACCCTAGCAAGACCCACCAAACGTTTGGTACCACAACCCTAGCAAGACACATCAAACGTTGGGTATCACAACCCTAGCAAGACCCACCAAACGTAGGGTATCACAACCCTAGCAAGACCCACCAAACGTAGGGTATCACAACCCTAGCAAGACCCAACAAACGTAGGGTACCACAACCCTAGCAAGACCCACCAAACGTTTGGTATCACAACCCTAGCAAGACCCACCAAACGTTGGGTACCACAACCCTAGCAAGACCCACCAAACGTAGGGTATCACAACCCTAGCAAGACCCAACAAACGAAGGGTATCACAACCCTAGCAAGACCCACCAAACGTAGGGTACCACAACCTAGCAAGACCCACCAAACGTAGGGTACCACAACCCTAGCAAGACACACCAAAGGTTTGGTATCACAACCCTAGCAAGACCCACCAAACGTTGGGTATAACAAGACACACCAAACGTAGGGTACCACAACCCTAGCAACACCCACCAAACGTTGGGTACCACAACTCTAGCAACACCCACCAAACGTAGGGTATCACAACCCTAGCAACACCCACCAAACGTTGGGTATCACAACCCTAGCAAGACCCACCAAACGTAGGGTATCACAACCCTAGCAACACCCACCAAACGTAGGGTACCACAACCCTAGCAACACCTTCAAACGTAGGGTATCACAACCCTAGCAAGATCCAACAAACGTAGGGTATCACAACCCTAGCAAGACCCACCAAACGTTGGGTATCACAACCCTAGCAAGACCCACCAAACGTAGGGTATCACAACCCTAGCAAGAACCACCAAACGTAGGGTACCACAACCCTAGCAAGACCCACCAAACGTTTGGTACCACAACTCTAGCAACACCTACCAAACACATGGTATCACAACCCTAGCAAGACCCACCAAACGTAGGGTACCACAACCCTAGCAAGACCCACCAAACGTAGGGTACCACAACCCTAGCAAGACACACCAAAGGTTTGGTATCACAACCCTAGCAAGACCCACCAAACGTAGGGTACCACAACCTAGCAAGACCCACCAAACGTTTGGTATCACAACCCTAGCAAGACCCACCAAACGTAGGGTACCACAACCTAGCAAGACCCACCAAACGTTTGGTATCACAACCCTAGCAAGACCCACCAAACGTAGGGTATCACAACCCTAGCAAGAACCACCAAACGTAGGGTACCACAACCCTAGCAAGACCCACCAAACGTAGGGTATCACAACCCTAGCAAGACCCACCAAACGTAGGGTACCACAACCCTAGCAACACCTTCAAACGTTGGGTATCACAACCCTAACAAGACCCACCAAACGTAGGGTACAACAACCCTAACAAGACCTAACAAACGTAGGGTATCACAACCCTAGCAAGACCCACCAAACGTAGGGTACCACAACTCTAGCAAGACCCACCAAACGTAGGGTACCACAACCCTAGCAACACCTTCAAACGTTGGGTATCACAACCCTAGCAAGACCCACCAAACGTAGGGTATCACAACCCTAGCAAGACCCACCAAACGTAGGGTACCACAACTCTAGCAAGACCCATCAAACGTTGGGTATCACAACCCTAGCAAGACGAACCAAACGCAGGGTACCACAACCCTAGCAAGACCCAGCAAACGTTTGGTATCACAACCCTAGCAAGACCCAGCAAACGTAGGGTATCACAACCCTAGCAAGACCCACCAAACGTTGGGTACCACAACCCTAGCAAGACCCACCAAACGTTGGGTATCACAACCCTAGCAAGAACCACCAAACGTTGGGTATCACAACCCTAGCAAGACCCACCAAACGTTTGGTATCACAACCCTAGCAAGACCCATCAAACGTTTGGTATCACAACCCTAGCAAGACCCACCAAACGTAGGGTACCACAACCCTAGCAAGAACCACCAAACGTAGGGTACCACAACCCTAGCAAGACCCATCAAACGTTTGGTATCACAACCCTAGCAAGACCCACCAAACGTAGGGTACCACAACCTCATCGCCTTATCACATCAATCAGGGATAGATGGCGGACAACACGGCTAATGACATCAATCAGGGATAGATGGCGGACAACACGGCTAATCACATCAATTAGGGATAGATGGCGGACAACACGGCTAATCACATCAATCAGGGACAGATGGCGGACAACACTGCTAATCACATCAATTAGGGACAGATGGCGGACAACACGGCTAATCACATCAAACAGGGACAAATGGGGGACAACACGGCTAATCACATCAATCAGGGATAGATGGCGGACAACACGGCTAATCACATCAATGAGAGAAAGATGGGGGACAACACGACTAATGACATCAATCAGGGATAGATGGCGGACAACACGGCTAATCACTTCAATTAGGGATAGATGGCGGACAACATGGCTAATCACATCAATCAGGGACAGATGGCGGACAACACGGCTAATCACATCAATCAGGGACAGATGGCGGACAACACGGCTAATCACATTAATCAGGGATAGATGGCGGACAACACAGCTAATCACATCAATCAGGGATAGATGGGGGACAACACGGCTAATTACATCAATTAGGGATACATGGCGGACAACACGGCTAATCACATCAATCAGGGATAGATGGGTGAAAACACGGCTAATTACATCAATTAGGGATAGATGGCGGACAACACGGCTAATCACATCAATCAGGGATAGATGGCGGACAACACGGCTAATCATATCAATTAGGGATAGATGGGGGACAACACGGCTAATGACATCAATCAGAGATAGATGGCGGACAACACAGCTAATCATATCAATCAGGGATAGATGGCGGACAACACGGCTAATCATATCAATCAGGGATAGATGGGGGACAACACGGCTAATTACATCAATTAGGGATAGATGGCGGACAACGCGGCTAATCACATCAATCAGGAATAGATGGGGGACAACACGGCTAATGACATCAATCAGGGATAGATGGGGACAACACGGCTAATGACATCAATCAGGGATAGATGGGGACAACACGGCTAATCACATCAATTAGGGATAGATGGCGGACAACGCGGCTAATCACATCAATCAGGAATAGATGGGGGACAACACGGCTAATTACATCAATCAGGGATAGATGGGGGACAACACAGCTAATCATATCAATCAGGGATAGATGGGGACAACACGGCTAATCACATCAATCAGGGATAGATGGCGGACAACACGGCTAATCACATCAATCAGAGATAGATGGGGACAACACGGCTAATCACATCAATCAGAGATAGATGGCGGACAACGCGGCTAATCACATCAATCAGGGATAGATGGGGACAACACGGCTAATCACATCAATCAGGGATAGATGGCGGACAACACGGCTAATTACATCAATTAGGGATAGATGGCGGACAACACGGCTAATCACATCAATTAGGGATAGATGCCGGACAACACGGCTAATCACATCAATCAGGGACAGATGGCGGACAACACGGCTAATCACATCAATCAGGGACAGATGGCGGACAACACGGCTAATCACATCAATTAGAGATAGATGGGGACAACACGGCTAATCATATCAATCAGGGATAGATGGCGGACAACACGGCTAATCATATCAATCAGAGATAGATGTCGGACAACACGGTTAATCACACCAATCAGAGATAGATGGCGGACAACACGGCTAATCATATCAATCAGGGATAGATGGCGGACAACACGGCTAATCACATCAATCAGGGATAGATGGCGGACAACACGGCTAATCATATCAATCAGGGATAGATGGCGGACAACACGGCTAATCACATCAATCAGGGATAGATGGGGGACAACACGGCTAATCACATTAATCAGGGATAGATGGCGGACAACACGGCTAATCACATCAATCAGGGATAGATGGCAGACAACACGGCTAACCACATCAATCAGGGATAGATGGCGGACAACACGGCTAATCACTTCAATCAGAGATAGATGGCGGACAACACGGCTAATCACATCAATTAGGGATAGATGGCGGACAACACGGCTAATCACATCAATTAGGGATAGATGGCGGACAACACGGCTAATCATATCAATCAGAGATAGATGTCGGACAACACCGCTAATCACTTCAATCAGAGATAGATGGCGGACAACACGGCTAATCACATCAATTAGGGATAGATGGCGGACAACACGGCTAATCACATCAATTAGGGATAGATGGCGGACACGCGGCTAATCACTTCAATCAGAGATAGATGGCGGACAACACCGCTAATCACTTCAATTAGGGATAGATGGCGGACAACACGGCTAATGACATCAATCAGGGATAGATGACGGACAACACGGCTAATCACATGAATTATGGACAGATGGCGGACAACACGGCTAATGACATCAATCAGAGATAGATACGGACAACACGGCTAATGACATCAATCAGGGATAGATACGGACAACACGGCTAATCACATCAATCAGAGATAGATGGCGGACAACACGGCTAATGACATCAATCAGAGATAGATGGCGGACAACACGGCTAATGACATCAATCAGGGACAGATGGCGGACAACACGGCTAATCACATCAATCAGGGATAGATGGCGGACAACACGGCTAATCACATCAATCAGGGATAGATGGCGGACAACACGGCTAATCATATCAATCAGGGATAGATGGCGGACAACACGGCTAATCACATCAATCAGGTATAGATGGCGGACAACACGGCTAATCATATCAATCAGGGATAGATGGCGGACAACACGGCTAATCACATCAATCAGGTATAGATGATGGACAACACGGCTAATCACATCAATCAGGGATAGATGGCGGACAACACGGCTAATGACATCAATCAGAGATAGATGGCGGACAACACGGCTAATCACATCAATCAGGGATAGATGACGACAACACGGCTAATCACATCAATCAGGGATAGATGGCGGACAACACGGCTAATCACATCAATCAGGGATAGATGGCGGACAACATGGCTAATCACATCAATTAGGGATAGATGGCGGACAACACGGCTAATCACACCAATCAGAGATAGATGGCGGACAACACGGCTAATCACATCTATAAGGGACAGATGGCGGACAACACGGCTAATCACATCAACCAAGGATAGATGGCGGACAACACGGCTAATCACATCAATTAGGGATAGATGGCGGACAACACGGCTAATCACATCAATCAGAGATAGATGGAGGACAACACGGCTTATCACATCAATCAGGGATAGATGGCGGACAACACGGCTAATCACATCAATCAGGGATAGATGGCGGACAACACGGCTAATCACATCAATCAGGGATAGATGTCGGACAACACGGCTAATCACATCAATCAGGGATAGATGACGGACAACACGGTTAATGACATCAATCAGGGATACATGGCGGACAACACGGCTAATCACATCAATCAGAGATAGATGGGGGACAACACGGCTAATCACATCAATCAGGGATAGATGGGGACAACACGGCTAATCACATCAATCAGAGATAGATGGCGGACAACACGGCTAATCATATCAATCAGGGATAGATGGAGGACAACACGGCTAATCATATCAATCAGGGACAGGTGACGGACAACACGGCTTATCATATCAATCAGGGACAGATGGCGGACAACACGGCTAATCATATCAATCAGGGACAGATGGCGGACAACACGGCTAATCATATCACTTAGGGACAGGTGACGGACAACACGGCTAATCATATCAATCAGGGATAGATGGAGGACAACACGGCTAATCATATCAATCAGGGACAGGTGACGGACAACACGGCTTATCATATCAATCAGGGACAGATGGCGGACAACACGGCTAATCATATCAATCAGGGATAGATGGCGGACAACACGGCTAATCACATCAATCAGGGATAGATGTCGGACAACACGGCTAATCACATCAATCAGGGATAGATGACGGACAACACGGTTAATGACATCAATCAGGGATAGATGGCGGACAACACGGCTAATCATATCAATCAGGGATAGATGGAGGACAACACGGCTAATCATATCAATCAGGGACAGGTGACGGACAACACGGCTTATCATATCAATCAGGGACAGATGGCGGACAACACGGCTAATCATATCAATCAGGGACAGATGGCGGACAACACGGCTAATCATATCACTTAGGGACAGGTGACGGACAACACGGCTAATCATATCAATCAGGGATAGATGGAGGACAACACGGCTAATCATATCAATCAGGGACAGGTGACGGACAACACGGCTTATCATATCAATCAGAGATAGATGGCGGACAACACGACTAATCACATCAATCAGGGATAGATGGCGGACAACACGGCTAATCACATCAATCAGGGATAGATGGCGGACAACACGGCTAATCACATCAATTAGGGATACATGGCGGACAACACGGCTAATCACATCAATCAGGGATAGATGGCGGACAACACGGCTAATCACATCAATCAGGGATAGATGACGGACAACACGGTTAATGACATCAATCAGGGATAGATGGCGGACAACACGGCTAATCATATCAATCAGGGATAGATGGAGGACAACACGGCTAATCATATCAATCAGGGACAGGTGACGGACAACACGGCTTATCATATCAATCAGGGACAGATGGCGGACAACACGGCTAATCATATCAATCAGGGACAGATGGCGGACAACACGGCTAATCATATCACTTAGGGACAGGTGACGGACAACACGGCTAATCATATCAATCAGGGATAGATGGAGGACAACACGGCTAATCATATCAATCAGGGACAGGTGACGGACAACACGGCTTATCATATCAATCAGAGATAGATGGCGGACAACACGACTAATCACATCAATCAGGGATAGATGGCGGACAACACGGCTAATCACATCAATCAGGGATAGATGGCGGACAACACGGCTAATCACATCAATTAGGGATACATGGCGGACAACACGGCTAATCACATCAATCAGGGATAGATGGGGACAACACGGCTAATCATATCAATCAGAGATAGATGGGGACAACACGGCTAATCACATCAATCAGGGATAGATGGCGGACAACACAGCTAATCATATCAATCAGAGATAGATGGCGGACAACACGGCTAATCACATCAATCAGAGATAGATGGCGGACAACACGGCTAATCATATCAATCAGAGATAGATGGCGGACAACACAGCTAATCATATCAATCAGAGATAGATGGCGGACAACACAGCTAATCATATCAATCAGAGATAGATGGGGACAACACGGCTAATCACATCAATCAGGGATAGATGGGGACAACACGGCTAATCATATCAATCAGGGATAGATGGCGGACAACACGGCTAATCACATCAATCAGGGATAGATGGCGGACAACACGGCTAATCACATCAATCAGGGATAGATGGCGGACAACACGGCTAATCACATCAATCAGGGATAGATGGGGACAACACGGCTAATCACATCAATTAGGGATAGATGGCGGACAACACGGCTAATCACATCAATTAGGGATAGATGGCGGACAACACGGCTAATCACATCAATCAGGGATAGATGGCGGACAACACGGCTAATCACATCAATCAGGGATAGATGGGGACAACACGGCTAATCACATCAATTAGGGATAGATGGCGGACAACACGGCTAATCACATCAATTAGGGATAGATGGCGGACAACACGGCTAATCACATCAATCAGGGATAGATGGCGGACAACACGGCTAATCACATCAATCAGGGATAGATGGGGACAACACGGCTAATCACATCAATTAGGGATAGATGGCGGACAACACGGCTAATCACATCAATCAGGGATAGATGGTGGACAACACGGCTAATCACATCAATCAGGGATAGATGGTGGACAACACGGCTAATCACATCAATCAGGGATAGATGGTGGACAACACGGCTAATCACATCAATCAGGGATAGATGGGGACAACACGACTTATCACATCAATCAGGGATAGATGGGGACAACACGACTAATCACATCAATCAGGGATAGATGGCGGACAACACGGCTAATCACATCAATCAGGGATAGATGGGGACAACACGACTTATCACATCAATCAGGGATAGATGGGGACAACACGACTAATCACATCAATCAGGGATAGATGGCGGACAACACGGCTAATCACATCAATCAGGGATAGATGGGGGACAACACGGCTAATCACATCAATCAGGGATAGATGGCGGACAACACGGCTAATCACATCAATCAGGGATAGATGGTGGACAACACGGCTAATGACATCAATCAGGGATAGATGGCGGACAACACGGCTAATCACATCAATCAGGGATAGATGGGGACAACACGACTTATCACATCAATCAGGGACAGATGGGGACAACACGACTTATCACATCAATCAGAGATAGATGGCGGACAACACGGCTAATCACATCAATTAGGGATAGATGGCGGACAACACGACTAATCACATCAATTAGGGATAGATGGCGGACAACACGGCTAATCATATCAATCAGGGATAGATGGCGGACAACACGGCTAATCACATCAATCAGAGATAGATGGCGGACAACACGGCTAATCACATCAATCAGGGATAGATGGCGGACAACACGGCTAATGACATCAATCAGAGATAGATACGGACAACACGGCTAATGACATCAATCAGGGATAGATGGCGGACAACACGACTAATCACATCAATCAGGGATAGATGGCGGACAACACGACTAATCACATCAATTAGGGATAGATGGCGGACAACACGACTAATCACATCAATTAGGGATAGATGGCGGACAACACGACTAATCACATCAATCAGAGATAGATGGCGGACAACACGACTAATCACATCAATTAGGGATAGATGGCGGACAACACGACTAATCACATCAATTAGGGATAGATGGCGGACAACACGGCTAATCACATCAATCAGGGATAGATACGGACAACACGGCTAATCACATCAATTAGAGATAGATGTCGGACAACACGGCTAATCACATCAATCAGAGATAGATGGCGGACAACACGACTAATCACATCAATTAGGGATAGATGGCGGACAACACGACTAATCACATCAATTAGGGATAGATGGCGGACAACACGACTAATCACTTCAATCAGGGATAGATGGCGGACAACACGGCTAATCACATCAATCAGGGATAGATACGGACAACACGACTAATCACATCAATTAGGGATAGATGGCGGACAACACGGCTAATCATATCAATCAGGGATAGATGGCGGACAACACGGCTAATCACATCAATCAGGGATAGATACGGACAACACGGCTAATCACATCAATTAGGGATAGATGGGGACAACACGGCTAATGACATCAATCAGAGATAGATGGGGACAACACGGCTAATCACATCAATTAGGGATAGATGGGGACAACACGGCTAATGACATCAATCAGAGATAGATGGGGACAACACGGCTAATGACATCAATCAGAGATAGATGGGGACAACACGGCTAATGACATCAATCAGAGATAGATGGGGACAACACGGCTAATGACATCAATCAGGGATAGATGGGGACAACACGGCTAATCACATCAATCAGAGATAGATGGCGGACAACACGGCTAATCACATCAATCAGGGATAGATACGGACAACACGGCTAATCACATCAATTAGGGATAGATGGCGGACAACACGGCTAATCACATCAATAAGGGATAGATGGCGGACAACACGGCTAATCACATCAACCAAGGATAGATGGCGGACAACACGGCTAATCACATCAATCAGGGACAGATGGCGGACAACACGACTAATCACATCAACCAAGGATAGATGGCGGACAACACGGCTAATCACATCAACCAAGGATAGATGGCGGACAACACGGCTAATCATATCAATTAGGGATAGATGGCGGACAACACGGCTAATCACATCAATAAGGGATAGATGGCGGACAACACGGCTAATCACATCAACCAAGGATAGATGGCGGACAACACGGCTAATCACATCAATCAGGGATAGATGGCGGACAACACGGCTAATCACATCAATCAGGGACAGATGGGGACAACACGGCTAATCACATCAATCAGGGATAGATGGCGGACAACACGACTAATCACATCAATCAGGGATAGATGGCGGACAACACGACTAATCACATCAATCAGAGATAGATGGCGGACAACACGGCTAATCACATCAATCAGAGATAGATGGCGGACAACACGGCTAATCACATCAATCAGAGATACATGGCGGACAACACGGCTAATCACATCAATCAGGGATAGATGGCGGACAACACGGCTAATCACATCAATCAGAGATAGATGGCGGACAACACGGCTAATCACATCAATCAGAGATAGATGGGGACAACACGGCTTATCACATCAATCAGAGATAGATGGCGGACAACACGGCTAATCACATCAATCAGGGATAGATGGCGGACAACACGGCTAATCACATCAATCAGGGACAGATGGCGGACAACACGGCTAATCACATCAATCAGGGATAGATGGCGGACAACACGGCTAATCACATCAATCAGGGATAGATGGGGGACAACACGGCTAATCACATCAATCAGGGATAGATGGCGGACAACACGGCTAATCACATCAATCAGGGATAGATGGCGGACAACACGGCTAATCACATCAATCAGGGATAGATGGGGGACAACACGGCTAATCACATCAATCAGGGATAGATGGCGGACAACACGGCTAATCACATCAACCAAGGATAGATGGCGGACAACACGGCTAATCACATCAATAAGGGATAGATGGGGACAACACGACTAATCACATCAATTAGGGATAGATGGGGACAACACGACTAATCACATCAATCAGAGATAGATGGGGACAACACGGCTTATCACATCAATCATGGATAGATGGGGACAACACGGCTAATGACATCAATCAGGGATAGATGGCGGACAACACGGCTAATCACATCAATCAGAGATAGATGGGGACAACACGGCTAATTACATCAATCAGGGATAGATGGCGGACAACACGGCTTATCACATCAATCAGGGATAGATGGGGACAACACGGCTAATTACATCAATCAGGGATAGATGGCGGACAACACGGCTAATCACATCAATCAGGGATAGATGACGGACAACACGACTAATCACATCAATCAGGGATGATACTGAACGACTGAAAGATCTCAGGAAATAGGTTGCTTGAGAATGTTAAAGTTTCGTAAAATTTTGTCAAGTTTGTTTTATCAGGATTATCTTATCTTTAGTTTCAAATTGTTATTAAACTGTGATTAGCCTAATCACCGTTTGGAAACTTGGTCTCCTTCTCCGACAGCTATTACCTTTGACGTGTTATGATTAAACCCTATCTATTTTGCAATTAATTAATAACGAAGGCCGCAGGCCTGAGTTATTTATTTAAATTGCAAAATATCCGAGTCCGAGTTGTATATCCTGCAACAATACAAGAGTCAAAGTTGATTATTTCTATTCTACCATGTACTGTTTAGTTCTGAGATCGAGCTCTTTCTAATAGAAAAACAGCAAGGAAACCCCGAGAAAACCTTGTAATTTATTTCTTGAGTATTGCATTATTTGTTGATGAAATATACAGGCAATACAGTACTACGATCAAGAGCATCTATCATATGGCATTGATTTTGCAAATTTAAAAAAAAAAGGATAAAAAAAAGGGGGGGGGGGGGGGGGGGGGGGGGCGGGCCTCTGTAGGATTCGAACTCGCGTCGTGATAAAATTTTATTGAAAGACTAACCCATTATTAGCCCACTCGGCTATAGTAACCTTTTATAAAACGGGTGAATATTAGGTATATAAAATTGTAACAGCTGTTTCTCACGACCGTGTACTATTGGCACGAGCGTGGGTTATTGGAAAATAATACATGGTTTTAAACCAATCAAAACTGGCGTTGCATAGCAAACATGGTAGAATTATATAATAATAACAAGGTTTCGAGTTCTTATCATAGATTAAACATACATGTAGAAGCGGGAAGATGGCATCGCCCGAATCCAATACCTCCAAAAAGTCTTTATTGTTGTAGCGTTTGTACTCAAATTTAGAACGAATATCATTTCTTTATCTGCGAAAAATATACCATTTATCAGTTAATCATTCGTTGTGCGATCAGATAAGTCCATCTATATACACTTTTATGATTATTATGTGTACAATGTAATAATGGCACAATATAGATACATGTACTTTATTTAAAAGTATTTTGCCAGGATCAACTGGACGCTTATCTAATCCTCTGATCAGGAATACCTAGACACTTTTTAATTGTTGTAACTCGCGTGTACAAAACCGTCGTAGAGGATCCGTGCATACAAATCAACCTTAAGAATGTGTTAGATATCAATATCAGATAATTAATAATTATCTCCACATTCTCAATTGTAGAGAAAATAAAAAAAAGGATTCGCTGAGAAGTACACTCCTCGTCATATTCAGCAATGATTTTCTGTCAGACAGACAAGAACCGGATCTTAAGACTCATTATATAAACGACGGTTATCAGTCTGTCGTCTCTCGCGTGAATTATTTCATAGTAGAATGTGCAGGTAACATAAGAAACAAAAAGTTGGTATTGAATCGTAAAAGGGCTATTTTAGTTGTTAGCTATATATAAATACGCGCTTTATAAACAGGTTCTGGTGCATATGATATGGAATAGCTGTGACCGATTTTGAACAATGACATTTGGAATTTAGACTGCATCGTCATATTGAGGCCTGGAGGAATACATACAGGTGTACGCCACTTCACACAATTGATGTTCCTGTGTAAAAGTTTAAATAGAAGAGTGCATTAAAAGAGATAATGGAAGGTAGACAATAACCCTTAAGTATCTCTGTTATGTACAACCTGTTAGAAGACATTATCATTCATTTTTACACGTTTTAAAATATCACGTCAAGTTTGAGCTTTCAGGTATACATGTATATGATTTAGAAATGTTTTAGTGCGTTTCACGGTACGTATTGGGGGAAAGACAGGGCACGTGTCAAAATCGCGGTGTTCTAAATTGTAGACTTATAATACCATATTATTACTCTATTATAACTCTATCATTTACCTATTATAAGACTATTATTACACTATTATTACACTATTATTACTCTATTATTACCCTATCCTCACCACTCAGTACACTTTTAAACAGGTCTTCATCTTCAACTACAATTCTTCACATAACAAAACAAGAGACATGTCCAAGTACTCCTAGCTCACAGCAACATTAGGAATAGTTCGTAAATATCTCTTCTCGCTAAGTAAGTGATTGACGGACGTCTTCTCTCGTGATAAGGTGATGGAGACTTATGTATGTCACATTTAATGCCCTACTTGTATAACCTCTGTATAGTGAGGATACGACCACTGGGGATTAAGGTGATGATTGTTACACTCGACCGAACCCGTCTGGATGGGACATAATACCAGTGAAGCGTGTTAGATCAACCTCGTCGCACCAAGGAGTTACATTATCTTAGCATGTATTGAATGAATGGGGTTTAACAGTGAATACAGATAAAACTAAGGTGTTAGTTTTTAGAAACGGGGGGAAATTAAGGTCAAGTGAAAAATGGTTTTATAATGGTCACGAATTAGGTAACGTTGATAACTTTAATCACTTGGGTGTCTTGTTAAATTACGACGGACAATTCAGAAAAACTCAAGAAAAATTAGCCGAACAAGGTAAAAAAGCACTTTTTGCTGTAGCCAATGTATATTCAATGTTGAAACACAGCTTCACGTCTTCGATATATATGTTGCCAGTATTTTAAACTATGGTTGTGAAGTATGGGGAATGCACAAAGCACCCGATATAGAAAAATAACACTTGAAATTCTATAAGAATTTATTAGGAGTCAAGAAGTGCACACCAGATTGTATGATATATAATGAATTAGGAAGAATACCAATAAGTAATATTCGCAAGTTAAGAATTATCAAATATTGGTTTAAATTTAAAAAATCAGACAATTGTATATTACAAGCCTGTTATCAAGAAACGTTATATAATGAGGGTGGGTTATGGGAATACGTCAGAAATGAACTATTCCGAATGGGATTAGGATATATGTGGTATCAGGACAGTATGAGTGATAGAGATTTCGATATTGTTAAATTTAAGATACATGCTATTTTTCAACAAGAGTGCAGAGAAAAGATTGAATCTTTTTCGAAGTGTGCATTGTATATGCATTTGAGTGATAATTTTTGTTTACAAAAATACTTAGCAATGCCTATAGATTCAAAACATTTAAAAGAAATAATTAAAACAAGGATGTCATCACATAAGTTAAAAGTAGAGGTTGGACGTTATAATATATCACGTAACCTTAGAAAATGTAATGTTTGTAATAATGGAGATATAGAAGATGAATTTCATTTTATAATCAAATGTCAATGTTTTAAAGAATTGAGAAGTAAGTTCATAAAAAAATATTATTTTACTAGACTAAACATGTATAAATTTATAAAACTATTGTGCACTGATAACATAAAAGATATGGCCAATTTGGCGAAATTCATTTCCTTAAGTAATAAGAAACGAGACCGCCTGTTACAATGTTAGGCTGAATTTTGAATAGTGTTGTATGTATTTTCGAAATCACTTAGTATTGAGCAATTTGTTAATATATATGTAATTAATATATAAATGTCTAAAATATATAACTACAACATGTTTGTAATCCCCTACGTACTTCTGTAATTTCCATGGCAGAATTTGTAATCTGTGAAAACAATGTACTTAATTATTGAAGTGTGAAAGATATTCCTCTACACTATTCTAGATGTAACCGACCGGTGTTCATGTGTGTGGTTCAGTGTGAGTGTGTGGGTATAGATGTGTATGTGCTGTAGTGTACATGTGTGGATTGGTGTGTGTGAGTTTGTATGTGGATCAGTGTGAGTGGGTGGGTATGTGTGGATCAGTGTGGGTGTTGTGAGTATTTGTGAGGACTGTGAGGACTTGTTGTACATGTAATTCATATACTGATAAACCATGTGGTTTAAAGTAATAAAGAATTTGAACTTGGTATATCATATCGTGTAAGATATGAAATAGAAGAGTTTACCGATACTTGTGACACAAGATGGTTGCCAGATCTCATTGCACACAGAGAAAGTTCTTTGACGTTTTGTGTTTAATGAAGTCTGCTCTTACATGTATAAATTCTGTACTTGTACGAATGTATTTAATGTATTTAATGTATAAAATTAATGTACACAATAGTCTCAAAACACTGGCATTTACCAACGTTTTGTATTTGAATATAAATTGCACGTGTTAAACGTTTATCTCACTTTTACAGGCGGTTTTTGACAGTGTTGTTCGTTCTACAGTTCCTTTGAGGTCTTTTACATTCAATCATTCTGTTTGTTCTTGGTTCCTTGTGTTGAACTTTAATTAAAAACGATATTTTTATGTGTTGAAGTTTTGTTGTAATTTACTTTTATATGTTGACGCGTTGGTGTAATATGTCTTTTAACGTTGCCGCTTTGGTGTAATATGTTTTTAAACGTTGACGTTTTGGTGTAATATGTTATTAACGTTAACGCTTTGGTGTAATACGTTTTTTAACTTTGACGCGTTGGTGTAATATGTCTTTTAACGTTGACGCTTTGGTGTAATATGTTTTTAAACGTTGACACTTTGGTGTAATATGTTTTTAAACGTTGACGCTTTGGTGTAATATGTTTTTAAACGTTGACGTTTTGGTGTAATATGTTATTAACGTTAACGCTTTGGTGTAATATGTTTTTTTACGTTGACGATTTGGTGTAATATGTTTTTAAACGTTGACGCTTTGGTGTAATATGTTTTCAAACGCTGACGCTTTGGTGTAATATATCTTATATGTCGATGCTGTGCTGAAATTTATTTCATATACTGACGCTTTGGTGTAGTTTATTGTATACATTGACTCTATTGTGTTACATATTTTACATGTTGCCGCTTTGGCGTCAGTAATTACATATATAAGTTGACACTTTGGTGTAATATATACCTGTTGCTTTTGGGTAAGTTATAAATGTTTACGCTGTGTGTTGAAGCTTTGTGTAATTTAGATTTTTTGTGACGAATCTTTATGTAATTTATTTTTGTGTGTTGAAGCTTTTGTGTAATCTATCTTTGTGTGTCGAAGCTTTTGCGCAATTTACTTTCATGTGTCAAAGCTTTTGTGTAATTTATGTTTGTGTGTTGAAGCTTTTGTGTAATTTTTTTTTCGTGTGTTGGAGCTTTTGTGTAATCTATCTTTGTGTGTCGAAGCTTTGTGTAATTTATTTTTGTGTGTTGAAGCTTTGTGTAATTTATTTTTAACGAATCTTTATGAAATTTATTTTTGTGTCGAAGCTTTGTGTAATTTATTTTTGTGTGTTGACGTTTTGTGTAATTTTTTTTGTGTGTCGAAGCTTTGTGTAATTTATTTTTGTGTGTTGACGTTTTGTGTAATTTATTTTTGTGCCGAAGTTTTGTGTAATTTATTTTTGTGTTTAAGCTTTGTGTAATTTATTTTTGTGTTGAAGCTTTGTGTAATTTATATTTGTGTCGAAGCTTTGTGTAATTTATTTTTGTGTTGAAGCTTTGTGTAATTTATTTATGTGTTTAAGCTTTGTGTAATTTATTTTTGTGTTGAAGCTTTGTGTAATTTATATTTGTGTCGAAGCTTTGTGTAATTTATTTTTGTGTCGAAGCTTTGTGTAATTTATTTTTGTGTCGAAGCTTTGTGTAATTTATTGTTGTGTGTTGAAGCTTTGTGTAATTTATTTTTGTGTGTCGAAGCTTTGTGTAATCTATTGTTGTGTGTCGAAGCTTTGTGCATTTTATATTATGTGTTGAAGTGGTGGTGTAATTTGTCTTTTTGTCGTGTTTTAACATATTTTGGTTGAGCGAATGGGAAAAGTACTCTCCTTTCATCAGGACACGGTGTATTATCCGATCGAATTTGAAAAATATATGAGGTCAGTAGCCTGAATATGTAGTTTCGTCAAATTTTGCTCGTATTGGGGACACAAGTTGTATATGCCAGTGGACACTATGTATTGTTGTAAATCAAGCATGATGAAGACAGAAAACAAATTCGGTCTTGCATCACTAAGTCTTTCAGACAGCACAGTGACTTAAGGAGTTAATTGGTCATAAACCATCTATTGACTGTAAATCGGTGAGTCGTAAGAATATGGAAACAAAAACAGAAAAAATCTCTGATATTTTACATTCTACAAATACCTTATTCATACATTATAAAATTGCAGTATGTTTTCTAGATCATCCAGTACCACCACTTCGTCCCAAATCGACGTTGATGACGTATGCTGGAAATGTTACTTTCCCTGGTTGTATTGTTCTACCTGTGAACCGTTTTGGTTTGGTGCTGACCCTGTCTTTTATTTGTGTATTGACGCTGGGACCATGATAGCCATTACTTCATTGTAGGTTTTATTTATATAGTCTGATAACCCACGCTACATGGTGGACAACCACTGTCATACATTAGCAACACCATAATAGTTTTCACAAAACAAATCTCTCATGGCCACTGAATCATGAATTGGTTCAGTCACCATACGCATATCTCCACTTCGAGTTGTCCTAGAGCCTTAGAACATAAAAGTTGGTCATATCTGGTGATGAATGGTCTCACAATACAACTAGGGTAAAGGCTTACTTGCAGTTGTTTGTAATGAAAAAGGGAGGTCCAGTAAGTATATTTATAGTTTATTACATTTTTACCGGTGAAATGTTAAAAAAAATTCATTCTATGAAAGTGATATTTTTCAAATAAAATGTAATAAACGTAATATCTAACAGTATCTTCAGTAATACAAAACATATATTTCACTCATGCGGCATATACATATATATATATCATCCGTGCTACTCGCTATATTAGCCGCATTCGTGAAATATATATGGTATTACTGAATATACTATTAGATATCCTCTATTTATTTTGAGCTAAATGTCAATGTCCTTCAGTTTTCGCCACAACAGAAAATGAAGGTTTAATCTAAATACATTTACTGTTTTTATAGTTTACCATTGTATATAGTAGTGTATCAGTACCGGGCAGCACGTGACCCGGGAACATTTTCATATGATAGGGTACTCTCTACTACTAAGCTACTTAAGGATAATTCCTTCTGGCCCAAGGTAGTAGTAAGACTCGATACAAACTTGTTATATAACTATCTCGTATGCATGTTCATCGTATCAACAAACAAAAACTAGTTCTTTCAAAAGAAATTATATAGAACATCGTCATATTACTAACATTAATCCACGAAACATCGTCACTGAGATTACGCTATGTATTTCTAAGACATTCTCACAGTTGGAATTTCGGATTCCTTCTGATAACCAAACACCTCACCTTTCTACCTAACACGTAGACAGGTATTAGTGAGAGCTGGGCTCGCCGGTCGTGTACTGAGAGGGTAGACCATTTTCACGATGACGTTGTAAATACAGGTCGGTTACGCCCGGTGAATATTAATACGCTGTTCTACTCACTGAAGTGTTACCTACTGTAAAGACGGGGCATTATTAGATCTTACATACTAGGTCACATATGTAGCTGGGAGGTATATGTGCTTGGATTTGCGGTAAATTGTTTAAAACAATCCATTCCATCGTGACTGTAACATTCCGGTGACGCAACTCCATGTTCCTGACGACGTAAGACCGCGTGCTGACACGTGCGTTAACTGGATGCTGTAAGTGGCACATCTTCATTAGCTGCATACAGCAATTTACAGGTGAGACAACTTGCATCATTTCACACGTGTTGGAGATATTATGGGAATTACTTTGAAATGTTGAAAAAATAATTACTTTTGACTTTTTCAAAAATTATGAAAATATTACACAGATATGAACATTTAAATAGCGATCGATAGATTTTATAAAGAACCGTATTTTTTACCGGCGTCAATGTACTTTCTGAGAGGGGACAAATTTACAAGTACAAAGAAGGAAAACAGGTTTTTTTGTTGAGTAGAAAGTTTATTTTGTTTTATAAATCAGCCATGCTGTGAATGTGGTATTTATCACACGGGGCGTTTATATAAACTATCCAATTGTTAAATGGGATTTCCAAATGACTACGGGGATAGCTGTCAACACCAGACGACAATACCTTAATCGTGAAAAGGACTAATCGTATTGACAGGAGCTCATACAAAGAGTAAACTTTTCACATATATAATGAATAGAATGTATTAAGGATCCCGTAATTGAATAAGTATCAAAACTTCCACAAAATGTCATGTTTATAAACTTTGGAATACTGTGTAACAACAACGTCACAGTAGATTTAATTGATGGAATGCAGATTGATGAGTGCGTATGTTATTAAGTCAATTTCATTGATAAATACACATTACTGGCATAGTGTTGGAGAATACGATATTGATAAGACAACAATATATTTAAGGAAAAGTTTCGAGTTAGTCTTAATCAAAAGTTTAAAATTTCAGAATTTTCGATGGAGTTATTAACACGGAAGTAACGAAAATCACCCTGTGATGAAGAAGATTTTCGCCAGTCTGTTTACTGGACACAGGAATGATGTTATTCAGGGAGTTCATCGTAACAGGTGGGTACATTAAAACGGACTGCTTTACTCACATCGTAACAGGTGGGTACATTAAAACGGACTGCTTTACTCACATCATAACAGATGAGTACATTAAAACGGACTGCGTTACTCACATCATAACAGATGAGTACATTAAAACGGACGGCGTTACTCACATCATAACAGATGAGTACATTAAAACGGACTGCGTTACTCACATCATAACAGATGAGTACATTAAAACGGACTGCGTTACTCACATCATAACAGATGAGTACATTAAAACGGACTGCGTTACTCACATTAGCATATTGTGGACAAAAGTTGTCCCGACAGTTAGTAAACGATCTGTCATTACTAGTCTTCACCGTATGTAAAATGTTGACTACTTTATGATGATAATTTTGAACTGTGTTCAATAGTATACAATTAAATGCGCTATTGTTATTGCACGTGAGCACATAAGATACGTAAGCATCCCATCAGATCTAACTTCTCATCATTGTATTGTATCTTCATAATAAACTGATACCAAAATACAGAATGTTGCTAAGTGAGAAGGCATCGGAATGAAACATCATTTGACACTGTATCATCCAAACTTCCTGTTAGAGGTCTGTAAAGGTGTTTCGAGTAACTCTCGACATGGCATGATTTCACGGTGTAAAATGTTATAACGTTAAAACGTAAGAATTGCGAGGTGAAGAAACGAGGTTTAGTTCTGTACAACCATAGACTGGTTTTCAAACAAATGAATTCTTTCAATAAATTTACAAGAATAACACCTCCCCTGTTTACCACGCGAAGAAATTTATTATTGAGATTTGTTTGATTCCCAGAACAATGTAGCCTATACCAGGTGACACCCAGTGAAATGTACATTTGTATAACGATCGTCAGAAAAATAAACAAGGTTTCCTTTTCTCAATGCTTGACCAGTAACCTAAAGACCACTTGGCGGAGAGTGGTGTACCCAGGTTTAACAAACAGTATTGACCAGTTTTTTTTCAACAGCGCACCTGCTCTTAACAATGCATTTATACTTACCATATATATGGTTTAATTAATGAGTTAACGGCAATGTTCAATTCAGTATAACATATATTCAAGGAATAAAACACCCGTTTATCCTAAAGTGGTATTCATTGTTACAGTTATGACGTCATACCTGTGATGATGTGAACTTTCAGGATAGAATACTGATGAGGAGTTGGTAAGGTTTACATATACCGGTATTATATCCTTTTAATTCATGTATTCTTACATGTACGTGTGGTACTGTAAAAGAAGGAGACGGTGTTAAATAACCGTGTCTAGTATAAGGTAATATCTAAACTCAAGCTGTTTACGTAACCCAATATATTCTTTGTCAAACTGCCAATGGACGAAAGTTACGGTCACCAAAAACTAATATACAACATTCTACAGAGACGCCTCACACACAAGGATACTCTATGACCAGGTGTTACAAAAGTATAGACGTCTTCCGCTTAGTCGGTTACACCGTCTAGGTCAAATCGATGACACCCGCTGTACAAATGTAGGTCAAATGGATGACACCCGTCGTACAAATGTAGGTCAAATCGACCACACCCGCCATACAAATGTAGGTCAAATCGACGACACCCGTCGTACAAATGTAGGTCAAATCGGTGAACGTAGACATTTTGATTCCATATATCTATATATTGACCAAGTGTTTGTACCCTAGTTCATCCAGTCCATCGTGTATATACTGACCCAGTGTTTGTACCCTAGTCCACCAGTCCGTCGTGTATATATTGACCGAGTGTTTGTACCCTAGTCCGTCAGTCCATCGTGTATATACTGACCCAGTGTTTGTACCCTAGTCCACCAGTCCGTCGTGTATATATTGACCCAGTGTTTGTACCCTAGTCCGTCAGTCCATCGTGTATATATTGACCCAGTGTTTGTACCCTAGTCCGTCAGTCCATCGTGTATATATTGACCCAGCGTTTGTACCCTAGTCCGTCAGTCCATCGTGTATATATTGACCCAGTGTTTGTACCCTAGTCCACCAGTCCATCGTGTATATATTGACCGAGTGTTTGTACCCTAGTCCGTCGTGTATATATTGACCGAGTGTTTGTACCCTAGTCCACCAGTCCGTCGTGTATATATTGACCGAGTGTTTGTACCCTAGTCCGTCAGTCCATCGTGTATATACTGACCCAGTGTTTGTACCCTAGTCCACCAGTCCATCGTGTATATATTGACCCAGTGTTTGTACCCTAGTCCATCAGTCCGTCGTGTATATATTGACCCAGTGTTTGTACCCTAGTCCGCCAGTCCATCGTGTATATATTGACCCAGTGTTTGTACCCTAGTCCACCAGTCTGTCGTGTATATATTGACCGAGTGTTTGTACCCTAGTCCACCAGTCCATCGTGTATATATTGACCCAGTGTTTGTACCCTAGTCCGCCAGTCCATCGTGTATATATTGACCCAGTGTTTGTACCCTAGTCCGTCAGTCCGTCGTGTATATATTGACCGAGTGTTTGTACCCTAGTCCACCAGTCCGTCGTGTATATATTGACCGAGTGTTTGTACCCTAGTCCGTCGTGTATATATTGACCGAGTGTTTGTACCCTAGTCCGTCGTGTATATATTGACCGAGTGTTTGTACCCTAGTCCGTCGTGTATATATTGACCGAGTGTTTGTACCCTAGTCCGTCGTGTATATATTGACCCAGTGTTTGTACCCCAGTCCACCAGTCCACCGTGTATATATTGACCGAGTGTTTGTACCCTAGTGCACCAGTCTGTCGTCTATATATTGACCCAGTGTTTGTACCCTAGTCCGTCAGTCCATCGTGTATATATTGACCCAGTGTTTGTACCCTAGTCCATCATTCCGTCGTGTATATATTGACCGAGTGTTTGTACCCTAGTCCACCAGTCCGTCGTGTATATATTGACCGAGTGTTTGTACCCTAGTCCATCATTCCGTCGTGTATATATTGACCCAGTGTTTGTACCCTAGTCCACCAGGCCGTCGTGTATATATTGACCCAGTGTTTGTACCCTAGTCCATCAGTCCGTCGTGTATATATTGACCCAGTGTTTGTACCCTAGTCCATCAGTCCGTCGTGTATATATTAACCGAGTGTTTGTACCCTAGTCCACCAGTCCGTCGTGTATATATTGACCCAGTGTTTGTACCCTAGTCCATCATTCCGTCGTGTATATATTGACCCAGTGTTTGTACCCTAGTCCATCATTCCGTCGTGTATGTACTGACCCAGTGTTTGTACCCTAGTCCACCAGTCTGTCGTGTATCAAAGTTGAAAAGTTAATTTTACCACAGCATGACTCTAGGTAGTTTCAAAGCGATCTTACCCTTGATGATGTTTCACCATGCTATATTAATGTTACGGCCTCGCCAGTATTGCATCGTGTAAACCGCCTCACCTATTATTCAGGAACAATTTATTTAGGTTAGTCAGGCAGGCTAACACAGACAGGTTGCACTTTGAAAGCCGATTTAAGTGGTGTATGTTTCAGGCATCTAGATTGAAATACTCATTTAGTGTTAAGGGTTGGGTGTTTTAAAAGGTTTCAACCTACTTGTTTGACGTACATATCAACTGTCATTTTATAGCTTAGTACTGGCTCTCAGGAGTAAAAGTAATGCGTTACTCGACCTTGTCACATATAAACTGCTGATTTACTTGCCGATGCCTATTCATTCACAGCCCGAACTCTTTTCAACAAATAGCATGGTATTGAAAGACGTAAAATGTTAAATTACTTTGATTGGCTTATTCTGGTTCACTCATACATCAGGGCTGATATCAAACTTTTAACATTTTATTATCATTATTTAGTTCTTTTCAAGTTTAAAATAAAAATACAATATCATGTTCTGTCTTTATTCCTGAGATTGAAAAGAAACTTAAAATATTGATATCTTTATTAATTAGCTAAGTATTGGTTTTCCGTGAGAGTCCAATGCCTAACGTCTGTTAGCGATATGTCATCACAGCCTTTTAATTACTAAGGTATCTATCGCCATCGTTTGTGTCTCCTTCGGTCACTATCGGCCATCTTTTGTGTCGATGATAATTGTTTCTTGTTTACTTCTCTGGGAAGAGTATAGGTAAATCAAGTACACCTGATGCTTTTTTTTCGGTTGACCTGTTGTGACATTTAAATTAAAAACTGATTTATGTCTTTTATGTTTGAATTTGTTTATAATCATTCAAATGTGTTGTCAGACACCGTTTATATTAAGCATTGATAACTTTAAACTTTTTGTTTCCTTTTTATACCAAAGTTTATCGTGTGAAGTTTTTCCCTGATAGCCTTCCCTGGTAAGGATTTTTCGGTCTTGTTTGAATTTATATTGGGTTATTTCTATAGTATAGTTTGAAAATTGCCAATTTGCTTAAAAAATATTTGGTGTCCCTAAGAATGTGTCATCATTCGTCATAAAGGCACATCAGTCTTACTCGAGCCTGAAATAGACATAAATCTTTACTATGATCACGCGATAAACATTTACTACTGACTCAGGGGACTGTTGTCTATTTGATCGGCATTTCGAAAATTGGGTCAAATAAGTCATTGTAGAATACATTTGTAAATCAACGAACGGAATGAGTGGTGAAGACTTAACGAGGTTAGTAAACTTATTAATGTCTTATGATTAAACGTCATTAATAAACACAGCCTCAATTAACGCTTGGATGGAAAAACGATTCCGGATGTTAACATCTATAATACAGTTTATGTTCTAGCATGATTTATCATAAATTTTAAACCTTGGCGTGGTGAATATATCTTATTAAACGGAGATACACAACCAGTCGAATTCAGAAAAAAAATTATTAAAATCATTTAAAAACACCATTTGTACAGAAAGCACCTAGGCAGCATTGAAGTAAAAACTAGGAAAATGGAAATGGTTCCGTCCGTTGATAAACGTCTTGACAAGCTCATTTAATAGGATTTATTAGGACGTTATTATTATAATAGTGCCTCTATGTCATATCAGAAATAACACATATATTTAATAAACACTTCTGGTGATTGAACAGCAGTTAGTCAGATGATTAAATTTCAGTTCAAGATGTTTCCAGTGATTGTCCAAATTAATATCAAAGTCTTTAATTGTTACCGCCTGGATTATTACAGCTCCGTGAAGACTGTTCTGAGACTCAGTAGTTCTGAAGCAAACGAGTTCTTTCGAATGTCCAATTTTACAAAGTTTCTTTTTCAGTTTCTGTTTGTTACCTCTCGTTCTGGATTCTGTATCCTGATTAAAATAGTTTTTCGTGACTTTATCATCATGGAATGTGTTCATAATCTTGAATACATTCATGATATCTCCTATGGTGGCTCGTTAGGGTCATATATCAAATCTCGAATGATCCTTAGGTGGAAAACGCGAGAATGCGAACACGTCACAGCGAGGGAGCAAAATCGCGACGGTGAGAGTGCGAGACCAATATCTCATTTTCGTCTATCACCGATATATACCTTGCAATATCTCATTTTCGCAATCTCGCCTTCGAGTTTTTGCATTCGTGCGTTTCCGCTCTTCCGCATTTTTGCGTTTTCGCATTCTCGCCGTCGCGTTTTTGTATTCTCGCGTTTTCCATCTAAGGTCGAGAATGTGAGATTTGACATTTGACCCTAACGAGCCACCATGATCTCCCCAATCTGCGATATTACAATGTAGAAACTCCTAGACGCCCGTGACCTAGTTTTACATGACGGTGGTCTCCGTGACCTAGTTTTACAGGACGGTTACCTTGCAGGAACACCTGGACCCAGTTGTTCAAAAGTTGATTAGGCTAATCACGGTTAAACAACAATTCTAAAAACCCTGATAAAATTATGTCTGGTAAAACCAATTCGACAAAATTTTATGAAACTATAACACCCATCAGTCCCTCCTATAAGTCCGTGTTAATGATTACATACACACGGATTTACAAGTAAAGGTGGATGAGAATTTCACTAATGACGGAGCTAATCATATTTTGAACAACTGGGCCAAGGGCGTATTGTCCTTGTACCGTTCGAAATAGTTTCCGTAAAAGTCTATCATTCTTGTTCGTATTTTGGTTTTGTTTTGTGATTTTGTCTTCTTATTGATATCGTACTTCTCCCGAATCTTTTGTTGAAATCAGTATCAATTTTTCACTAAGAACGTATCGTTTTAAAAAATGTATTTGTTAAGATATTGCGAATATAGCAGATAACTTGTATATGTTCAATGTCTTTGCTAATGAAGCAGGTACGTACAATTTTATTTTTGAGATTAAAGCTGTTACGCCTGCTTAGTTTACATAGTGAGAATGGTACACTGTATGTGTATGTTTTTGAGTATCCTGATTGTACAGTTGGTTTTGTATAGACAGGGCCGAGTGATTTTAATCCCCACCCTCTCCGTCTATTATTACCATTCCCAAATACACCAAAATCAAATCGAATGTAAGCAAGGCTTCCAGGTCAGTGATATAGTTCATGACCGTATGTACTACACTGACCCTGTGTAATATGGAGTAGTATACACTGGTCACCCGCTAGGAACTTCGCATGAGTTGAAACAGATCGACACCCGCACACATATCTTTATTTGTAAAGAAAATATTGTCATGGTGTCTTGAATACATATTTTGCTATACATGTTTTATTATTGTGCCAAAAGAAAAGTAAACTGAAATTGCCAGATGGGTTTCACATTTAAACCCTTAATGAAAAATTACATCGGATTTGATCTCCGAAAGACACCATTCTGTGAACATACAAAAGATCAAACTTCAGTTGACCAATAAAAATCCAACCTTCCGACGGTCCGGCGTAATTGTATCTCCCAATGTCACTATTATACGCGCATATTTACACGTGTAAGCTATATTTGATTAAACAATGACGGATTAGTGTCAACATTGATAAGAAGACGCCATTCGAACAATATGGAAATGCACATTGTCCTTTAGTTGCGTCTTCTTGTACATGTTCTATTGTATTATATAAGAGAGCGTGTTACTGACATGTAATGTCAGTATAACATGTCAATATAACTAGGTTAGGTAGTTGTCAGTATAACATGTCAGTATAACTAGGTTAGGTAGTTGTCAGTATTACATGTCTATATAGCTAGGTTAGGTAGTTGTCAGTATAACATGTCTATAAAACTAGGTTAGGTAGTTGTCAGTATTACATGTCTATATAACTAGGTTAGGTAGATGTCTGTATAACATGTCTATATAACTAGGTTAGGTAGTTGTCATTATAACATGTCTATATGACTAGGTTAGGTAGTTGTCAGTATAACATGTCTATATAACTAGGTAAGGTAGTTGTCAGTGTAACATGTATATATAACTAGGTTAGGTAGTTGTCAGTATAACATGTCTATATAACTAGGTTAGGTAGTTGTCAGTATAACATGTCTATATAACTAGGTTAGGTAGTTGTCTGTATAACATGGCTATATAACTAGGTTAGGTAGTTGTCAGTATAACATATCTATATAACTAGTTTAGGTAGTTGTCAGTATAACATGTCTATATAACTAGGTTAGGTAGTTGTCAGTATTACATGTCTGTATAACTAGGTTAAGTAGTTGTCAGTATTACATGTCTGTATAACTAGGTTAGGTAGTTGTCAGTATAACATATCTATATAACTAGGTTAGGTAATTGCCAGTATAACATGTCTATATAACTAGGTTAGGTAGTTGTCAGTATAACATGTCTATATAACTAGGTTAGGTAGTTGTCAGTATTACATGTCTGTATAACTAGGTTAGGTAGTTGTCAGTATAACATATCTATATAACTAGGTTAGGTAGTTGTCAGTATAACATGTTTATATAACTAGGTTAGGTAGTTGTCAGTATAACATGTCTATATAACTAGGTTAGGTAGTGGTCGGTATAACATGGCTGTATAACTAGGTTAGGTAGTTGTCAGTATAACATGTCTGTATAACTAGGTTAGGTAGTTGTCAGTATAACATGTCTATATAACTAGGTTAGGTAGTTGTCAGTATAACATGTCTATATAACTAGGTTAGGTAGTTGTCAGTATAACATGTCTATATAACTAGGTTAGGTAGTTGTCAGTATAACATGTCTATATAACTAGGTTAGGTAGTTGTCAGTATAACATGTCTGTATAACTAGGTTAGGTAGTTGTCTGTATAATATGTCTATATAACTAGGTTATGTAGTTGTCAGTATAACATGTCTATATAACTAGGTTAGGTAGTTGTCAGTATAACATGTCTATATAACTAGGTTAGGTAGTTGTCAGTATAACATGTCTATATAACTAGGTTAGATAGTTGTCAGTATAACATGTCTATATAACTAGGTTAGGTAGTTGTCAGTATAACATGTCTATATAACTAGGTTAGGTAGTTGTCAGTATAACATGTCTATATAACTAGGTTATGTAGTTATCAGTATAACATGTCTATATAACTAGGTTAGGTAGTTGTCTGTATAACATGGCTATATAACTAGGTTAGGTAGTTGTCAGTATAACATGTCTATATAACTAGGTTAGGTAGTTGTCAGTATAACATGTCTTTATAACTAGGTTAGGTAGTTGTCAGTATACATGTCTATATTACTAAGTTAGGTAGTTGTCAGTATAACATGGCTATATAACTAGGTTAGGTAGTTGTCAGTATAACATGTCTATATAACTAGGTTAGGTAGTTGTCAGTATAACATGTCTATATAACTAGGTAAGGAACTTGTCAGTATAACATGTATATATGACTAGGTTAGGTAGTTGTCAGTATAACATGTCTATATAACTAGGTTCGGTAGTTGTCAGTATAACATGTCCATATAACTAGGTTAGGTAGTTGTCAGTATAACATGTCTATATAACTAGGTTAGGTAGTTGTCAGTATGACATGTCTATATAACTAGGTTAGGTAGTTGTCTATAACATGTCTATATGGTTAGGTTAGGTAGTTGTCAGTATAACATGTCTGTATGGCTAAGTTAGGTAGTTGTCAGTATAACATGTCTATATAACTAGGTTAGGTAGTTGTCTGTATAACATGTCTATATAACTAGGTTTGGTAGTTGTCAGTATAACATGTCTATATAACTAGGTTAGGTAGTTGTCAGTATAACATGTCTGTATGGCTAAGTTAGGTAGTTGTCAGTATAACATGTCTATATAACTAGGTTAGGTAGTTGTCAGTATAACATGTCTATATAACTAGGTTAGGTAGTTGTCAGTATAACATGTCTATATAACTAGGTTAGGTAGTTGTCAGTATAACATGTCTATATAACTAGGTTAGGTAGATGTCTGTATAACATGTCTATATAACTAGGTTAGGTAGTTGTCAGCATAACATGTCTGTATGGCTAGGTTAGGTAGTTGTCAGTATAACATGTCTATATAACTAGGTTAGGTAGATGTCTGTATAACATGTCTATATGGCTAGGTTAGGTAGTTGTCAGTATAACATGTCTATATAACTAGGTTATGTAGTTGTCAGTATAACATGTCTATATAACTTGGTTAGGTAGTTGTCAGTATAACATGTCTATATAACTAGGTTAGGTAGATGTCTGTATAACATGTCTATATAACTAGGTTAGGTAGTTGTCAGTATAACATGTCTATATGGCTAGGTTAGGTAGTTGTCAGTATAACATGTCTATATAACTAGGTTAGGTAGTTGTCAGTATAACATGTCTATATGGCTAGGTTAGGTAGTTGTCAGTATAACATGTCTATATAACTAGGTTAGGTAGTTGTCAGTATAACATGTTTATATAACTAGGTTAGGTAGTTGTCAGTATAACATGTCTATATGACTAGGTTAGGTAGTTGTCAGTATAACATGTCTATATAACTAGGTTAGGTAGTTGTCAGTATAACATGTCTATATAACTAGGTTAGATAGTTGTCAGTATAACATGTCTATATAACTAGGAGAGAGTGCGCATGCCTGGGCCTGGGTAGTCCATTGTCCAGAGCTCCAACGAAAAACTATTTTTTACGCACTATTATTGAATTTTGTGAAATATTTTACTAGTGGAAATCTTCATAAGTGGACACTTTATCAGACTGTGTATCTTCTACTTTCGTGTGTATCACAGAAATGTGTCTTTTTGGACTATGGAGATAGGGCAATGATTTGAAAGCTACCCAGTGACTACTGTTCACAGTACATGTATACTATTATAACTTACCTGGACTTATTTATTGAATGTGCTTCCTGATATATTATATACATTTGTACACCTGAGGAAACATGGCAACCCAAAGGAAATACAGCACGGGAGGATCGTCCGGAGTCAAGACCAGGGGAACTGGTTGGGAAAAAAATATTGATGAGAGACTTGAGGAAATTACGACTTTGTTATCGACTCTCATAACAAAGTCTGATTTCGATACTAAAATGAAGAGACTCCGAGATACTATCAGAGAGGAAAACAGGGAATTGGCCGATGAACTCAGGGGTCGTGTGTTCGAATTGGAAACGGAGAATGAGAGTCTCCGACAGACAATAGGAAACCTGGAGGCACAAGTGATTGATCTGCGGTGTTCCAAGGACGATAACATATCTCGTCACAACGACCTGGAACAACATGGTCGCAAGAATTCAATCAGAATTCGCGGTTTGGAAGACACGTCTGAGTCTGAGACAACTGAAGACTGCGTGGATAAAATTGTGAACTTTGTTTCTACCAAACTCAATGTCCCTATTACGAGTTGTGACATTGACATAGCTCACCGCCTCGGGAAATTTAACCGGGATAGACCTCGGAATGTGATCGTGAAGTTCACGCATCGTCGGAAGAAAATCCAGATCGTGAAAGCCCGTTCCAAGCTGAAGAGGACCAGGTACACGATATTCGAAGATCTTACCAAGATGAACCAACAGATCTTAAAGGACGCCTATAGACTTAAATGTGTTAAGAACTCGTACAGCACAGATGGCAAGTTATTCGCTATACTGACCGATGGTAGAAAAAGACGTCTTCACGTTGGTACCCCTCTCACGGACAGTTTTCTCATGGACGAATCAAACTTTGTGTAAATATTAAGGATATACTTACTCGGTAATGGACTAGGCACGGCGGTGCCGCCAGGAGCTTTTTTATCCTGGTTTTACCGAGACAATACATGTACAGTGTTTGGACAGTGTTTTTATGTGTCCGTGTTTGTGTCAAATTCACTGGATAATTTATGGTGAATCGCGAATTATTCTGTGTATGTGTATAGATTGGGATATAATTTTCTAAAATTCCGGTAAGTCATATCAGAAAAATACTAATTTTATATCTCTGGTCATATATTCTTGTTAATAGCAATTTACATGTATACTGTACATATATTTGTGACTTATGCGGCTGGTGCTAATTGTGATCTACTCGCTATAATGTTAAACTCATCCTGTATAGGATGAACAAGGTACGACTACGTAATATTATATAATTATACAGCTAATTACGTAGAAAAAAATCCAATAGCCTACATTTATGTTGTGGAATATTGTATGCACAAATGTATATGTACGGTATGCATGCTTTTGATACATGCAAATATATCATATCAGCTTGAATAAATAAAAGGTCTGTTATCATCTCTTTAATTATTCAGAGTTAAAGTCCAATAAGTAAGGTAATACTAATTTTATTATCGTTCTATATGGTTTCCCGCCTTATTTTCCGGAATATTAACGGGTTTGATTTATCCTTAGTATACTACTTTCGGTGTGTAATTTACTTCCGGTGATCATGATAAAGCATGGAATGCAAGTGTGCGGATGTCAGACTGGAATGTGTTTGTACTGTGGACGGTAGTGGTTTGTTTAGGTAATGACCACTTTAATGTTATATTTTATATTATCTTTTCTTCTTTTTCTCATTTATTCCCTTATCTCTTTTCTAACGCTCTTTACTTCGGGGGTGGAACTAGATCATATGTTCATATTAAGATATAAATATGACACAAATACAATTTTTGTCAGCTAATACTCAGGGCCTAGGAGACAAAATTAAACGTAGGGATGTTTTTTCTTATTTAAGGTCGACTAATAGTAATGTTTTCTGCTTGCAAGATACACATTTTAGTGAAGAACAGGAAAAAATTATTAGAAGTGAATGGGGTTTCCAATGTTATTTTAATTCTTTTAAATCGAATTCTAGGGGTGTTGCTATTCTTTTTAAAAATAATTTTGAATTTAAAGTGCACAAAGAAAAGAAAGACGATACTGGCAATTTCCTAGCATTAGATATTGAGATTGAAAAATTTAAAATCACACTTATAAATTTATATGGTCCAAATAAGGATAACCCGGTTTTCTATGACACTCTTGTTGAAACGATTGAAAGTTTTGCTAATAGATATACCATTATTTGTGGAGATTTTAACCTGGTTCTTAATCCTAAGACTGACTATGATAAAAACTACAAGCATGTTAACAATCCTAAAGCTAGAGAAAAAATTTTGGAGATCATGGACAACCTTTCACTGGTAGATATTTTTAGAGAACAGAATGAAGATGTAAGACGATATACATGGAGGAAAAGCAACCCACTCAAACAGGCCCGATTAGACTTCTTTTTGATTTCTGAAAACTTCATTTCTAGTACTGAAAAATCCAAAATAGAACCAGGTTATAGATCTGACCACTCTTTTCCAACATTAGCTTTGAAACTAAACGAATTTTTCCCTGGTAAAGGAATTTGGAAATTTAATAATAGTTTATTACAAGAACAAGATTATTTGGATATGGTTAAAACCTGTATAGCTGAGACAAAAGAACAATACTGTACTCCAGTTTATAATTTACATAATTTGATGGATATTCCTGACAGTGAGATTGAGTTTGTTATTGATGATCAACTATTCCTAGAAACTTTACTTTTGCAAATTAGAGGCAAAACAATCTCTTTTTCTTCATTTAGGAAGAAACAACAAAATATTAGGGAAGACAATCTAAGAAAAATAATTCAGGAAATTGAGGAACAAGATGATATAGACACAGTAGAGTTAGAAGTTAAAAAAAGAGAACTACAGGAAATTAGGGATAAAAAAATAAAAGGTAGTTTAGTAAGGTCACGTGCTAAGTGGGTGGAGGAGGGTGAGAAGCCTACTAGATATTTTTTAAATTTAGAGAATAGAAATTTTACATCTAAAATTATACCTAAATTAGAACTAGATAATGGAGATATAGTTACTCAGCAGGCAAATATTTTGGAAGAGGTCAAGAAATTTTATGAAAAATTATACAGTAATAACAATGAAATAGCAGATGTAAATTTGAATGAACTTTTAGAATCATATAACATAAATAAAATTAGTAAACAAGAATCTGACAATCTTGAAGGTCCAATCACATTGATAGAAGCTGGCAAAACTTTAAGAAATATGAAAAATAACAAAAGTCCAGGTATAGATGGCTTTACAGTTGAATTTTTTAAGTGCTTTTGGAAATATTTGGGTAATTTCATCGTTCGATCTATAAATTTAGGTTATAAACAGGGATCTCTTTCTATTTCACAACGACGAGGTATTATTTCTTGCATTCCAAAGGGAGATAAACCCAGACATTTTATAAAAAATTGGAGGCCCATTACTTTGTTAAGTGTTGTGTATAAAATAGCATCAGGTTCAATAGCAAGTAGAATAAAGACAGTGTTGGATAAAATAATTGATAAAGATCAAACAGGGTTTATAGCAGGTAGATATATAGGGGAAAATACCAGACTAGTCTATGATATAATGCAGTATACAGAAGAAAATGATATTCCAGGTATGTTTTTAATGATCGATTTCGAAAAAGCTTTTGATTCAGTGTCCTGGGAATTTGTTGAAAAAGTATTAATGTATTTTGGCTTTGGAAATAGTTTAATAAACTGGGTTAAAACTTTTAATAATAATTTAAGTGCTACTATTAATCAGGGTGGGAATCTGTCTTCTTTCTTCCAAATTAAAAGAGGCTGTCGTCAAGGCGACCCGATCGCCCCCTATATTTTCATCCTCTGTGCAGAAATACTAGCGATAAAACTCCGAAATAATTCAAAAATCAAAGGTATTGATGTTGATAACTGTCCCATACTTTTGTCACAATATGCAGATGATACGTCTCTTGCTCTTGATGGTACAGAACTATCTCTACAGGAATCAATATCCGAACTTAATTTTTATGCAAATATATCTGGATTAAAAATTAGTATTTCTAAAACTCAAGTGGTTTGGATAGGTAGTAAAAAGTTTAGTTCTGACAAATTTCTTCCAGATCTGGGTTTACAGTGGGGAAGGGAAAATTTTACACTTTTGGGAATTGAATTCCATATTAATTTACATGAGATTCCAAAGCTCAATTTCGATAAGAAATTAACTAAGCTTAAATCTCTTATTAGATCATGGAACAGGAGAATTTTAACGCCAATTGGTAGAATTAACATTATTAAATCAATTTTAGTTTCACAATTTAATCATTTATTTATCTCACTACCCAACCCAGATTATAGGTTTATTAGTAAGTTAAATACTATTTTCTTTGAATTTTTATGGAATAGCAAAGTTGACAAAGTTAAAAGAGATGTAATTGTTCAAGACTACATTAATGGTGGTTTAAAAATGATAAATATTAAGGCTTTCATAGACTCTCTTAAGTTAGGTTGGATAAGAAGATTATTTTCTAGCACCTCCAAATGGCAAGCAATTATAAAAACATATGTGAATACTGATATGTTGATACAGTGTGGCTCAGACTATTTACAGCAATGTGAAAAGAAATGTAAAAATTTGTTTTGGATAGATGTTTTGAAAGCATGTAGAAAGTTTGTTACATCAAATGAAGTAAATATAAATATTAATTGTATAAATGCGTATCTGAAGGCACCATTATGGTTTAATGACAAAATTACTATGGACAAAAAGTCTGTTTTTTTCCAAGACTGGTATAAGAAAGGAGTTGTAAATATAAATGATTTGATAAAGGATCATAATGCTGGTACATTTTATACGTTTCAAGATTTTACACAACTGTATCGAATACGGACTAATTTTCTCCAATATCATAGTGTCATTTCAGCTGTAAAAAAGTTCAATCCCAATCCTGTTCTCCCCATGCTGGAAATAACACGTCCATTTATTCCAGTAAACTTTGAATTTTTTTTTAAACATTTCAAAGGGTCAAAACACTTTTATAACATTATGATCAGAAATAATATTGTGCCCTCAGGACAAAGAAAATGGAATTCAATTTTTGATAGAAGCAATATTTACTGGAGTCAGGTTTTCAAACTTCCGTTTATTGTAACTAATAACACAAAATTCCAATGGTTTCAATATAGAATCAATCACCATATTCTTACAACAAACTCTCTTTTATTTAAAACTCGAATGGTGCCATCGCCTTTGTGTACACTGTGTAACTCAGAGATTGAAACCATTATTCATATTTTATGGGAATGTCAGGAGGTTCAAAATCTTCTTCTTAGCTTTGAAACTCTTTTAGATACACTCCTTATTCCTTTTGGTTTTAATAAAGAATCATTTTTATTTGGTCTTCTCACACAAAATGTAAATGGTAAAATTGATAATGAAATTCTCATTGTAATTAAACAGTACATATATAAAATGCGCTGTCTGCACAAGTCCTTAAATTTAAATGCTTTAATAAATACTATACAGGACTATTTTAATATACAAAGATGTGTAGCTTATAGCAAAGGAGGTATGTATAAGGAGAGATTTAGAAACGAATGGCTAAAATGGGAAAAATTAATTAGGTTATAGCTTTCATTTCATAATATATTTAACTGACATGTCTCCTAGGCTCTAAAACACTAAACTGGTCAATAATTTTGCTTTGTTGCTCTGATAATATATTGTGATTTTTCCATCCCCTTTCTCTCCCTTTTTTGTCTATTTATCTTTCTATTTATGTATGTCAATACTGTCTGTATGTCTGTGTCTCTGTTAAGTCTGTCTGTGTCTTTCGGTCTAAGTAGGTTGGTGTTAGTCTATGTATCTGTTTGTCTGTATATGTCTGTCAGTCTTTCTGTATATGTCTGTGTCTCTGTTTAGTCTGTCTGTGTCTTTTTGTCTAAGTAGGTTGGTGTTGTTAGTCTATGTATCTGTCTGTCTGTGTGTATGTCTGTCAGTCTTTCTGTATATGTCTGTGTCTCTGTTTAGTCTGTCTGTATCTTTCTGTCTAAGTAGGTTGGTGTTGGTTTATGTATCTGTCTGTGTGTATGTCTGTCTGTTTGTCTGTACATGGATGAATAGCAGGATAATAGAAACAGAATGTGTGTTTAATATGCATTTTCTTATATATGTATGTATACAATAATATATACAACATGTGTAGTATGTGTGCACTTGTATGGGTATATTTGAGTTGTAGTAGGTGCGGTATGTGGATATGTTTTCATGTAAGTGCTGTGTGTACATGCCAATGGATGGATATCAAAATAGTACATGTATGTGTAGTAAAGCATGTGTGCTCATTGTCATATGCAATAGTTAGTATATGACTATATGTAGTACGTATGAACATGTATATGTGTATAGTGTTGTGTACATGTATGTATATGTACTAGAACATTCATGTGTGTGGGAAGGTGTTTGCGTGGGGTGTGTCATTCTCATTCATCAGAGTTACTTCCCTTCGTTTCATATGTCACTCGGTCAGTACGGTGGTGTAACTTAGCAGACTCTGGGGGGCGAGAATGGGGGTGTGTTGGTGTGTATGTGTGTGTGTAAGCTTGTGCGTAGTAAATTATAATAGAAATACACATCAGTGCTGAAAGGTGTGAATGACCATAAAATGTAGATGTCTTGTGTTTGTTGATAATATATGTTTAACTGAATAAAATATAAATTACAAAAAAAAAATGTCTATATAACTAGGTAAGGTAGTTGTCAGTATAACATGTCTATATGACTAGGTTAGGTAGTTGTCAGTATAACATGTCTATATAACTAGGTTAGGTAGTTGTCAGTATAACACGTCTATATAACTAGGTTAGGTAATTATCAGTATAACATGTCTATATAACTAGGTTAGGTAGTTGTCAGTATAACATGTTTATATAACTAGGTTAGGTAGTTGTCAGTATAACATGTCTATATGACTAGGTTAGGTAGTTGTCAGTATAACATGTCTATATAACTAGGTTAGGTAGTTGTCAGTATAACATGTCTATATAACTAGGTTAGATAGTTGTCAGTATAACATGTCTATATAACTAGGTAAGGTAGTTGTCAGTATAACATGTCTATATGACTAGGTTAGGTAGTTGTCAGTATAACATGTCTATATAACTAGGTTAGGTAGTTGTCAGTATAACACGTCTATATAACTAGGTTAGGTAATTATCAGTATAACATGTCTATATAACTAGGTTAGGTAGTTGTCAGTATAACATGTCTATATAACTAGGTTAGGTAATTGTCAGTATAACATGTCTATATAACTAGGTTAGGTAGTTGTCATAATAACATGTCTATATAACTAGGTTAGGTAGTTGTCAGTATAACATGTCTGTATGACTAGGTTAGGTAGTTGTCAGTATAACATGTCTATATGACTAGGTTAGGTAGTTGTCAGTATAACATGTCTATATGGTTAGGTTAGGTAGTTGTCAGTATAACATGTCTATATGACTAGGTTAGGTAGTTGTCAGTATAACATGTCTATATAACTAGGTTAGGTAGTTGTCAGTATTACATGTCTATATGACTAGGTTAGGTAGTTGTCAGTATAACATGTCTATATGACTAGGTTAGATAGTTGTCAGTATAACATGTCTATATAACTACGTTAGGTAGTTGTCAGTATAACATGTCTATATAACTAAGTTAGGTAGTTGTCAGTATAACATGTCTATATGGCTAAGTTAGGTAGTTGTCAGTATAACATGTCCATATGGCTAAGTTAGGTAGCTGTCAGTATAACATGTCCATATGGCTAAGTTAGGTAGTTGTCAGTATAACATGTCTATATAACTAGGTTAGGTAGTTGTCAGTATTACATGTCTATATAACTAGGTTAGGTAGTTGTCAGTATTACATGTCTATATGGCTAAGTTAGGTAGTTGTCAGTATAACATGTCTGTATGACTAGGTTAGGTAGTTGTCAGTATAACATGTCTATATGACTAGGTTAGGTAGTTGTCAGTATAACATGTCTATATGGTTAGGTTAGGTAGTTGTCAGTATAACATGTCTATATGACTAGGTTAGGTAGTTGTCAGTATAACATGTCTATATAACTAGGTTAGGTAGTTGTCAGTATTACATGTCTATATGACTAGGTTAGGTAGTTGTCAGTATAACATGTCTATATGACTAGGTTAGATAGTTGTCAGTATAACATGTCTATATAACTACGTTAGGTAGTTGTCAGTATAACATGTCTATATAACTAAGTTAGGTAGTTGTCAGTATAACATGTCTATATGGCTAAGTTAGGTAGTTGTCAGTATAACATGTCCATATGGCTAAGTTAGGTAGCTGTCAGTATAACATGTCCATATGGCTAAGTTAGGTAGTTGTCAGTATAACATGTCTATATAACTAGGTTAGGTAGTTGTCAGTATTACATGTCTATATAACTAGGTTAGGTAGTTGTCAGTATTACATGTCTATATGGCTAAGTTAGGTAGTTGTCAGTATTACATGAACATAAATAACTGAGTAGCATATACATGTGACAGGTTAATTTGTTTACCGATCATTTCACTAAACGCCTCAAACACCATGACATTCTAACATGATAAAAGCAAATCGTTATAATTTTCCTGGTTGACTTTTAAGTGACCCGGAAAGAGACGCTTATTTATGATGCACTTTTGGGAATACAGGAAATAAAAAAAAAACTGTGCTAATTTACGCTCCATTATTCTCGTGTCAAACATTCTCATGATTTTTAACATGATGTATGAGCTACATATTCCTCGTGTCAAACATTCTCCAGATGTATGATATGTTGTATTCCCAAAATAGTGATGTAATTATACTGAACCATTCATCTAAACAAACGAATGGATAATAACGTATGAACTAAGTTATTCAGAATAAAAAATGACACAAAAACTACCTAAAAAGGGAAATAAGGCCAATTGTTCCAGAGAGCTATGTGTGGTAATACCTGTCATGTTAATCTAGCTCAAGGTTAATGTCTGCAAAGTGTGAGTCGGGACGGCTTCAAACATATCAAACACCTGTAAATGTTCCTATACAAACAAGACAACTTCCCCACTAATCAGTAACCTTAGTAAACGTAGTTGTCATCACCAACGTTTGGAGCGTTCGTGTTGGGAGTCTGACCGTGAAACTGTTTCTGGTTGGAACCCATCACTGAAATCTTTGGCGGGCTGAAGTTAGCAGCGGATTCGTTATTCGATATCCCGAATCACATATAATAAGAAAAATACTTATATGTAAGTGAATCTCTAATCCACGGCTGAAACGGATTTGTTATTTGAATCCAATCGTCAAAATGTCAATAAAAAGAAACATAATTTAAACCTAAAAAACTGAATCCCCAATCCGCTGCTGGCAGCGGATTCGTTATTCGAATCCCCAATAACGAATAACGAATCCGCTGCTAACTTCAGCCCGCTGAAATCTTTACAGTCGGGATATGCCTTTAAGTACTGAACCAGTCCTGAACTTTAATTTCTACTGCGAGACGGTACTAACTACCAGGAAGGAGCCACGTCTGAATTACGGCAAAGGGGATTATGAAAAGATGAGGGAAACTATCCCTAGGGACTGGAGTGAACTTCTGAATGGCAGTGTTACAGATATGTATAAAAGCTTTACACATGTCATCAAAGATAAGGTAGATTCCTACATACCCGAGAGTAAACCGTCTGGAGATCAGAAACATAAAGTACCATTGAATAAATCCATTCTTCAGAAAATCAACAAGAAACACCGGGCATGGCAACGGTTTATGGAAACCAGAAGTGAAAGCAAACACAAAGAATATGAAAAAATCAGAAATCAACTTAAATGGGAAATAAGAAAGACTAGGAGGGAAATGGAACGAAGCATAGCAGAGAATATCAAATCAAACCCAAAACGATTTTGGAATTATGCTAACTCAACGAGAAAAGTGAGAACAGGGATATCCGACCTCATGGGACTAAACGGAGATGATCAACAAATGGCAGTCAAGGACAGCGATAAAGCCGAGGTCTTAGCTAAGTTTTTCAGCAGTGTTTTTACGCAGGAACCATCTGGAGACCTACCGGAATTTAATACTAGAAGTGTAAATCAACCTTTTGAGGAGGTAATTTGTAATCCATTAGTCGTTGAAAAGATTTTAGCAAATTCAAATGAAAATTTATCGCAGGGGCCAGACAAAATTCACCCGAAAGTTCTTAAGGAATTGAAACATTTTATCAGTACACCCTTAGCCGAGATTTTCAACCGGTCATTGGAGGATGGAAAACTACCTCAAGAATGGAAAGAAGCTAACATCACTGCCATATACAAGAAAGGATCGAAGTCGGACCCAGGGAATTATAGACCTGTCAGCCTCACAAGTATTGTTGTAAAGACCCTAGAGAAGTTAGTTAGAAACAGTATAGTTAATCACATGGATAAGAATAATCTTTTAAGCTCTAAACAATTTGGATTTATTTCGGGACGATCAACCCAACTTCAGTTGCTGAATGTTTTAGAAGATTGGACTGCAATTATAGATAATGAAGGAGAAATAGATGTAATTTATATGGATTTTATGAAGGCATTTGATAAAGTCCCGCATAAACGCCTCTTAAAGAAATTGATAGGATATGGCGTAAGCCAAAAAGTAGTAAATTGGATAGAGGATTTCCTGAGTAATAGATGTCAGCGTGTTATTGTTAATGGTGAGATGTCAGAAACATACCCCGTAATCAGCGGCATCCCGCAAGGCAGTGTAATGGGCGAAATCTTATTTGTAGTATATAAACGATCTTCCTGAAATACCAACATTTTCGTCGCCGCTATTTGCAGATGACACAAAGTTATACAGACGGATTAGGAACGAGGAAGATGTGAGAATCCTCCAGGAGGACCTGGAAAACTCCAAATTTGGTCGAACAAATGGTTACTCCAATTCCACCCCAACAAATGTAAAGTAATATCAATAAAAGCTTCCAAGAAAAGACATTAATATATGAATGGACAGGAAGGAGAGAGGATTCAGCTGGAAAACATCACACACGAAAAGGACATTGGGGTTACCATCGATGAGGACCTGAATTTCAAAACTCACCTGCATAACATTGTAAACAAAGCGAACAGCATAGTTGGACTAATATGAAGATCGTTTGTATATCTTGATGAGTCAATGTTCAAGTTATTATGTAAAGCTCTCGTCAGACCACACCTGGAATACGCGGCAAGTGTATGGAACCCATATCGAGTAGCAGATATCGACCTGATCGAGAACGTTCAAAGAAGGGCATCAAAACTTATTCCGGGACTCAAAAACCTTACATGTGAGGAACGCCTAGAGAGACTAAATCTTCCAACTTTACAACATCGGAGAACTAGAGGGGACACTATCAATGTTTTTAAAATAGTTAAAAAAAACTTTATGATTATAGAGTAACTGAGAACTTTTTCCAAATGGACAGTTCTAGTAGGACGAGAGGTCACTCTGAGAAAATTTTTAAGAAACGTTGTAATCTAGAATTAAGAAAGAATTTCTTCAGTAACAGAATAATAGATGTATGGAATAATTTGCCGCAACATATTATAGATGCAGATACTGTATACAACTTTGAAGTAATGCTAGATAAACACTGGAAAAATATTCATTTTAAAGTTTAACATTTTAGATATATTGAGGAAACATAGCAATTGATATACTGGAAATCAATCATTTATTTATTTTATGTACATATATCGTTGATATGGATATAGAGGCTTCCAGTCTTCATCCATTAATTATCCTAATAAATCCTAATAAAAATAATTGAAACCACTGTAGTTATAAGATATAGGGATGTTTACAGAGGAGTTTCCATTGGAAGTGAAGCCGTCCTGGTTGTCGTGACCATCCCACCTTTTTGTTTTTTTCCACATGAAGATTTAATCGGCTTTACACAGAACACCAATGCATTTTCGTTTAAGTTGTGATAGAGCAACAACAGCAATAACAAGCTCAATATGTGCTTAGCATTATCCCTTTTAAATTTATCACTAACCTAGTCGATCGCACGTACAAATTGGGTCCAAGACATACACCTTAAGTTCATCAGAGATACTGAATTAATGAATCAATCAAATGTTGTCAAACCTCTCGTTGTTTTCTCTATATCTTCACTGTTAACATGTCTGACGACAGTGTGTATTTGAACGGTTGGCCCTGATAAACCTGCACATGTCACACGCACAATTACTGATTCCACACGAAAGTAACCAAACCTTAGGGACAGGGATTATACCGAGGATATTTAACAGCGCTTGACCCTGAGGTCAGCATGACCTCATCGGTATCAACAAGTCCAAATCTGGATTAGCTGAAACGGGTGATTAGCACAATTTTCAAAACACTTGGAAATGAAAATAACGGATAAGAAAAAAAACCCATGCCCATGTGTTAGTGTGTTACAGAACTACACTACATATATATTATCTTCGGCTACGAATTTCAATACAAGTTTTTGAAACTAATTAAAGCAGACTTTGAATAATTTATCCCCAATGTAAACACCCAGGACACATTCCTTATTGTACGACGGCGATAATCACTGAGGACTACAGATTATATAACTCACTGGTCGTGATAATTACACACTCCATGGCCGCATGAAGGGATGTCTATATTGTTGACAATTTGTAATGCTAGTGTCATTAATCGAACTCGGCGTTACGATGGTCATACCAAACTCGTAATCTTTTTATCATAACTATTCAAATTCAAATACACAAAAGTGTATATAAAATGGTGGGTTTTTCTTAACTTCCCATCTGGATTTTCATATTTTTGTTTTAGCACTGCCTACCTTGTGGTATATTATGATACATTTACTTTACCTATTTTGTTATGATATATCTACCTTACCTGTGGTATGTTATGATATATTTACCTTACCTGTGGTATGTTATGATATATCTACCTTACCTGTTGTATGTTATGATATATCTACCTTACCTGTGGTATGTTATGATATATCTACCTTACCTGTGGTATGTTATGATATATCTACCTTACCTGTGGTATGTAATGATATATCTACCTTACCTGTTGTATGTTATGATATATCTACCTTACCTGTGGTATGTTATGATATATCTACCTTACCTGTGGTATGTTATGATATACTTACCTTACCTGTGGTATGTTATGATATATCTACCTTACCTGAGGTATGTTATGATATATCTACCTTACCTGTGGTATGTTATGATATATCTACCTTACCTGTGGTATGTTATGATATATCTACTTTACCTGTGGTATGTTATGATATATCTACCTTACCTGTGGTATGTTATGATATATCTACCTTACCTGAGGTATGTTATGATATATCTACCTTACCTGAGGTATGTTATGATATATCTACCTTACCTGAGGTATGTTATGATATATCTACCTTACCTGAGGTATGTTATGATATATCTACCTTACCTGTGGTATGTTATGATATACTTACCTTACCTGTTGTATGTTATGATATATCTACCTTACCTGTGGTATGTTATGATATACTTACCTTACCTGAGGTATGTTATGATATATCTACCTTACCTGAGGTATGTTATGATATATCTACCTTACCTGTGGTATGTTATGATATATCTACCTTACCTGTGGTATGTTATGATATATCTACTTTACCTGTGGTATGTTATGATATATCTACCTTACCTGTGGTATGTTATGATATATCTACCTTACCTGAGGTATGTTATGATATATCTACCTTACCTGAGGTATGTTATGATATATCTACCTTACCTGAGGTATGTTATGATATATCTACCTTACCTGAGGTATGTTATGATATATCTACCTTACCTGTGGTATGTTATGATATACTTACCTTACCTGTTGTATGTTATGATATATCTACCTTACCTGTGGTATGTTATGATATACTTACCTTACCTGAGGTATGTTATGATATATCTACCTTACCTGAGGTATGTTATGATATATCTACCTTACCTGTGGTATGTTATGATATATCTACCTTACCTGTGGTATGTTATGATATATCTACCTTACCTGTTGTATGTTATGATATATTTACCTTACCTGTGGTATGTTATGATATATTTACCTTGCCTGAGGTATGTAATTATATATCTACCTTACCTGAGGTATGTTATGATATATCTACCTTACCTGTGGTATGTTATGATATATCTACCTTACCTGTGGTATGTTATGATATATCTACTTTACCTGTGGTATGTTATGATATATCTACCTTACCTGAGGTATGTTATGATATATCTACCTTACCTGAGGTATGTTATGATATATCTACCTTACCTGAGGTATGTTATGATATATCTGCCTTACCTGTGGTATGTTATGATATATCTACTTTACCTGAGGTATGTTATGATATATTTACCTTACCTGAGGTATGTTATGATATATCTACCTTACCTGAGGTATGTAATGATATATCTACCTTACCTAAAGTATGTTATGATATATCTACCTTACCTGTGGTATGTTATGATATATCTACCTTACCTGTGGTATGTTATGATATATCTACCTTACCTGTGGTATGTTATGATATATCTACCTTACCTGTTGTATGTTATGATATATCTACATTACCTGTGGTATGCTATGCTATATCTACCTTACCTGTGGTATGTTATGATATATTTACCTTACCTGTGGTATGTTATGATATATCTACCTTACCTGTGGTATGTTATGATATATCTACCTTACCTGGGGTATGTAATGATATATCTACCTTACCTGTGGTATGTTATGATATATCTACCTTACCTGTGGTATGTTATATATAGTAGCTATTGAAACATGATTAGTAGAATCTCTCAGTCCTTTGGGAATGAGACCGGGGGATCGGAACCCGAGAGATTAGATTCCTAAGTTTCACAGATTAATAATCTTATCCCGAGATCTCCCTTTCTCACTCTCGATGAGCTACATGATTATTATTCTCTTCCTCTGTTACCCAATAGTGCCTGTTTATCTGACACCTATATCAGTTTATCGTTATATACACGATACTTCAGCGGGAATCGTAAATCAGATGTTATCATATTATTGTCTGAATTACATAGTGTGTTGCTATTGAGACCTATAATTACAGTCTGTTTAATTCGGGTTGTCGCCGATCTTGGTGCATGTCTGATGTAATCATAGGTTGTGTCAAAAACTAAGGCTTGTGACTAAACGGTATTAGTTCAGAAAATATATCAATTATCCCCTACGCACATATCACACCTAATCACGCCTCAGTGTTTTACGTTGGATAAAATGTATAAAAACGAAAGCACTTTCTAATTTCAAACAGTTGTACGAATTAAGGGTATACTTTTTTGTGTGCTGTTTTTCTTTGTATTATCAATACTATCTAGGAGCAGAACATATACACAGATATCCTAATTAGACCACAGGACACGGACACAACCTTAACTACAGACATATACACAGATATCCTCATCAGACCACAGGACACGACACGGTCACAACCTTAACTACAGACATATACACAGATATCCTCATCAGACCACAGGACACGACACGGACACAACCTTAACTACAGACATATACACAGATATCCTCATCAGACCACAGACACGACACGGTCACAACCTTAACTACAGACATATACACAGATATCCTCATCAGACCACAGGACACGGTCACAACCTTAACTACAGACATATACACAGATATCCTCATCAGATCACAGGACACGACACGGTCACAACCTTAACTACAGACATATACACAGATATCCTCATCAGATCACAGACACGACACGGTCACAACCTTAACTACAGACATATACACAGATATCCTCATCAGACCACAGGACACGACACGGTCACAACCTTAACTACAGACATATACACAGATATCCTCATCAGACCACAGGACACGGTCACAACCTTAACTACAGACATATACACAGATATCCTCATCAGACCACAGGACACGACACGGACACAACCTTAACTACAGACATATACACAGATATCCTCATCAGATCACAGGACACGACACGGTCACAACCTTAACTACAGACATATACACAGATATCCTCATCAGACCACAGGACACGACACGGACACAACCTTAACTACAGACATATACACAGATATCCTCATCAGATCACAGGACACGGTCACAACCTTAACTACAGACATATTCACAGATATCCTCATCAGACCACAGGACACGACACGGACATAACCTTAACTACAGACATATACACAGATATCCTCATCAGACCACAGGACACGGACACAACCTTAACTACAGACATATACACAGATATCCTCATCAGACCACAGGACACGACACGGACACAACCTTAACTACAGACATATACACAGATATCCTCATCAGACCACAGGACACGGTCACAACCTTAACTACAGACATATACACAGATATCCTCATCAGATCACAGGACACGGTCACAACCTTAACTACAGACATATACACAGATATCCTCATCATGTCACATGACACGACACGGACACAACCTTAACTACAGACATATACACAGATATCCTCATCAGACCACAGACCACGACACGGTCACAACCTTAACAGACATATACACAAATATCCTCATCAGATCACAGGACACGACACGGACACAACCTTAACTACAGACATATACACAGATATCCTCATCAGATCACAGGACACGACACGGTCACAACCTTTAACTACAGACATATACACAGATATCCTCATCAGACCACAGGACACGACACGGACATAACCTTAACTACAGACATATACACAGATATCCTCATCAGACCACAGGACACGGTTACAACCTTAACTACAGACATATACACAGTTATCCTCATCAGACCACAGGACACGGTCACAACCTTAACTACAGACATATACACCGATATCCTCATCAGACCACAGGACACGGTTACAACCTTAACTACAGACATATACACATATATCCTCATCAGGTCACACGACACGGTCACAACCTTAACTACAGACATATACACAGATATCCTCATCAGATCACAGGACACGGACACAACCTTAACTACAGACATATACACAGATATCCTCATCAGGACACAGGACACGGTCACAACCTTAACTACAGACATATACACAGATATCCTCATCAGATCACAGGACACGGACACAACCTTAACTACAGACATATACACAGATATCCTCATCAGACACAGGACACGGACACAACCTTAACTACAGACATATACACAGATATCCTCATCAGACCACAGGACACGGACACAACCTTAACTACAGACATATACACAGATATCCTCATCAGATCACAGGACACGGTCACAACCTTAACTACAGACATATACACAGATATCCTCATCAGACCACAGGACACGGTCACAACCTTAACTACAGACATATACACAGATATCCTCATCAGATCACAGGACACGACACGGTCACAACCTTAACTACAGACATATACACAGATATCCTCATCAGACCACAGGACACGACACGGACACAACCTTAACTACAGACATATACACAGATATCCTCATCAGACCACAGGACACGGACACAACCTTAACTACAGACATATACACAGATATCCTCATCAGACCACAGGACACGGACACAACCTTAACTACAGACATATACACAGATATCCTCATCAGATCACAGGACACGACACGGTCACAACCTTAACTACAGACATATACACAGATATCCTCATCAGATCACACGACACGGACACAACCTTAACTACAGACATATACACAGATATCCTCATCAGACCACAGGACACGGTCACAACCTTAACTACAGACATATACACAGATATCCTCATCAGACCACAGGACACGGTCACAACCTTAACTACAGACATATACACAGATATCCTCATCAGACCACAGGACACGGACACAACCTTAACTACAGACATATACACAGATATCCTCATCAGACCACAGGACACGACACGGCCACAACCTTAACTACAGACATATACACAGATATCCTCATCAGATCACAGGACACGACACGGTCACAACCTTAACTACAGACATATACACAGATATCCTCATCAGATCACACGACACGGACACAACCTTAACTACAGACATATACACAGATATCCTCATCAGACCACAGGACACGGTCACAACCTTAACTACAGACATATACACAGATATCCTCATCAGACCACACGACACGGTCACAACCTTAACTACAGACATATACACAGATATCCTCATCAGATCACAGGACACGACACGGTCACAACCTTAACTACAGACATATACACAGATATCCTCATCAGATCACAGGACACGACACGGACACAACCTTAACTACAGACATATACACAGATATCCTCATCAGACCACAGGACACGGTCACAACCTTAACTACAGACATATACACAGATATCCTCATCAGATCACACGACACGGTCACAACCTTAACTACAGACATATACACAGATATCCTCATCAGATCACAGGACACGACACGGTCACAACCTTAACTACAGACATATACACAGATATCCTCATCAGACCACACGACACGACACGGACACAACCTTAACTACAGACATATACACAGATATCCTCATCAGACCACAGGACACGACACGGTCACAACCTTAACTACAGACATATACACAGATATCCTCATCAGACCACACGACACGGTCACAACCTTAACTACAGACATATACACAGATATCCTCATCAGACCACAGGACACGGTCACAACCTTAACTACAGACATATACACAGATATCCTCATCAGATCACACGACACGGACACAACCTTAACTACAGACATATACACAGATATCCTCATCAGACCACAGGACACGACACGGACACAACCTTAACTACAGACATATACACAGATATCCTCATCAGATCACAGACACGGACACAACCTTAACTACAGACATATACACAGATATCCTCATCAGACACAGACACGACACGGACACAACCTTAACTACAGACATATACACAGATATCCTCATCAGACCACACGACACGGACACAACCTTAACTACAGACATATACACAGATATCCTCATCAGACCACAGGACACGACACGGTCACAACCTTAACTACAGACATATACACAGATATCCTCATCAGATCACAGGACACGGACACAACCTTAACTACAGACATATACACAGATATCCTCATCAGATCACACGGACACGGTCACAACCTTAACTACAGACATATACACAGATATCCTCATCAGATCACACGACACGGTCACAACCTTAACTACAGACATATACACAGATATCCTCATCAGATCACAGGACACGGACACAACCTTAACTACAGACATATACACAGATATCCTCATCAGACCACAGGACACGACACGGTCACAACCTTAACTACAGACATATACACAGATATCCTCATCAGACCACAGGACACGACACGGTCACAACCTTAACTACAGACATATACACAGATATCCTCATCAGACCACAGGACACGACACGGACACAACCTTAACTACAGACATATACACAGATATCCTCATCAGACCACAGGACACGACACGGACACAACCTTAACTACAGACATATACACAGATATCCTCATCAGACCACAGGACACGACACGGTCACAACCTTAACTACAGACATATACACAGATATCCTCATCAGACCATAGACACGGACACAACCTTAACTACAGACATATACACAGATATCCTCATCAGACCACGACACGACACGGACACAACCTTAACTACAGACATATACACAGATATCCTCATCAGACCATAGACACGGACACAACCTTAACTACAGACATATACACAGATATCCTCATCAGACCATAGACACGGACACAACCTTAACTACAGACATATACACAGATATCCTCATCAGATCACAGACACGGTCACAACCTTAACTACAGACATATACACAGATATCCTCATCAGACCACAGGACACGACACGGTCACAACCTTAACTACAGACATATACACAGATATCCTCATCAGACCACGACACGACACGGACACAACCTTAACTACAGACATATACACAGATATCCTCATCAGACCACAGGACACGACACGGACACAACCTTAACTACAGACATATACACAGATATCCTCATCAGACCACACGACACGGACACAACCTTAACTACAGACATATACACAGATATCCTCATCAGACCACAGGACACGGACACAACCTTAACTACAGACATATACACAGATATCCTCATCAGATCACAGGACACGACACGGTCACAACCTTAACTACAGACATATACACAGATATCCTCATCAGATCACACGACACGGACACAACCTTAACTACAGACATATACACAGATATCCTCATCAGACCACAGGACACGGTTACAACCTTAACTACAGACATATACACAGATATCCTCATCAGACCACAGGACACGGTTACAACCTTAACTACAGACATATACACAGATATCCTCATCAGACCACAGGACACGGACACAACCTTAACTACAGACATATACACAGATATCCTCATCAGGACACAGGACACGACACGGCCACAACCTTAACTACAGACACATACACAGATATCCTCATCAGATCACGGGACACGACACGGTCACAACCTTAACTACAGACATATACACAGATATCCTCATCAGATCACACGACACGGACACAACCTTAACTACAGACACATACACAGATATCCTCATCAGACCACAGGACACGGTTACAACCTTAACTACAGACATATACACATATATCCTCATCAGACCACACGACACGGTCACAACCTTAACTACAGACTTATACACAGATATCCTCATCAGATCACAGGACACGACATGGTCACAACCTTAACTACAGACATATACACAGATATCCTCATCAGATCACAGGACACGACACGGACACAACCTTAACTACAGACATATACACAGATATCCTTATCAGACCACAGGACACGGTCACAACCTTAACTACAGACATATACACATATATCCTCATCAGGTCACACGACACGGTCACAACCTTAACTACAGACATATACACATATATCCTCATCAGGTCACAGGACACGACACGGTCACAACCTTAACTACAGACATATACACAGATATCCTCATCAGACCACACGACACGACACGGACACAACCTTAACTACAGACATATACACAGATATCCTTATCAGACCACAGGACACGACACGGTCACAACCTTAACTACAGACATATACACATATATCCTCATCAGACCACACGACACGGTCACAACCTTAACTACAGACATATACACAGATATCCTCATCAGACCACAGGACACGGTTACAACCTTAACTACAGACATATACACAGATATCCTCATCAGATCACACGACACGGACACAACCTTAACTACAGACATATACACAGATATCCTCATCAGACCACAGGACACGACACGGACATAACCTTAACTACAGACATATACACAGATATCCTCATCAGATCACAGGTCACATGACACGGACACAACCTTAACTACAGACATATACACAGATATCCTCATCAGACCACAGGACAAGGTTACAACCTTTAACTACAGACATATACACAGATATCCTCATCAGACCACAGGACACGGTCACAACCTTAACTACAGACATATACACAGATATCCTCATCAGACCACAGAACACGACACGGACACAACCTTAACTACAGACATATACACAGATATCCTCATCAGACCACACGACACGGACACAACCCTAACTACAGACATATACACAGATATCCTCATCAGACCACAGGACACGACACGGTCACAACCTTAACTACAGACATATACACAGATATCCTCATCAGATCACAGGACACGGACACAACCTTAACTACAGACATATACACAGATATCCTCATCAGATCACACGACACGGTCACAACCTTAACTACCGTACATATACACAGATATCCTCATCAGATCACACGACACGGTCACAACCTTAACTACCGTACATATACACAGATATCCTCATCAGATCACAGGACACGGACACAACCTTAACTACAGACATATACACAGATATCCTCATCAGACCACAGGACACGACACGGTCACAACCTTAACTACAGACATATACACAGATATCCTCATCAGACCACAGGACACGACACGGTCACAACCTTAACTACAGACATATACACAGATATCCTCATCAGACCACAGGACACGACACGGTCACAACCTTAACTACAGACATATACACAAATATCCTCATCAGACCACAGGACACGACACGGACACAACCTTAACTACAGACATATACACAGATATCCTCATCAGACCACAGGACACGACACGGTCACAACCTTAACTACAGACATATACACAGATATCCTCATCAGACCATAGACACGGACACAACCTTAACTACAGACATATACACAGATATCCTCATCAGACCACGACACGACACGGACACAACCTTAACTACAGACATATACACAGATATCCTCATCAGACCACAGGACACGACACGGTCACAACCTTAACTACAGACATATACACAGATATCCTCATCAGACCACAGACACGGTCACAACCTTAACTACAGACATATACACAGATATCCTCATCAGACCACGACACGACACGGACACAACCTTAACTACAGACATATACACAGATATCCTCATCAGACCACAGGACACGACACGGTCACAACCTTAACTACAGACATATACACAGATATCCTCATCAGACCACAGGACACGACACGGACACAACCTTAACTACAGACACATACACAGATATCCTCATCAGACCACAGGACAAGGTTACAACCTTAACTACAGACATATACACAGATATCCTCATCAGACCACAGGACACGACACGGACACAACCTTAACTACAGACACATACACAGATATCCTCATCAGATCACACGACACGGTCACAACCTTAACTACCGTACATATACACAGATATCCTCATCAGACCACACAACACGGACACAACCTTAACTACAGACATATACACAGATATCCTCATCAGACCACAGGACACGACACGGTCACAACCTTAACTACAGACATATACACAGATATCCTCATCAGACCACAGGACACGGACACAACCTTAACTACAGACATATACACAGATATCCTCATCAGACCACAGGACACGGACATAACCTTAACTACAGACATATACACAGATATCCTCATCAGACCACAGGACACGACACGGACACAACCTTAACTACAGACACATACACAGATATCCTCATCAGACCACAGGACACGGTTACAACCTTAACTACAGACATATACACAGATATCCTCATCAGATCACAGACACGGACACAACCTTAACTACAGACATATACACAGATATCCTCATCAGACCACAGGACATGACACGGACACAACCTTAACTACAGACATATACATTCAAACAGAGACTACAACTCATACACCATAACACAATGGAACATCCATTACAATCACTCAAACTACCCCGTGTCAGAATTTAAAACATTTATCAGACAGACATATAACAACACATAACATGATAGTCTTTTCTGTAATAAACTATTGTTAAACAATATATGCATATCTTTGAACGCTGTACGAACTCCTCAAATCCCTCTGGTTATCGATATCGATGACAGCGATTACATCAAAGATTCCATTTTAACATCCTTGGCCTAAATAGAAATTAGTGCTAAATGACAGGAAACCACAGAAAGTCGTGTTGTATTACATGTTGGAAAGACGATTAACCTTCAAAGTTCAAATGTCACTTTGGTAGTGTCATTAAGTTCGTAAGTAAACCCTTACAACATACCCGAGGCTGTATTAAATGTCGTAATGTCTAAGTGATTGGATGAGAAGGGGGCACTCCTTTGGGGGGATCACTTGGTGATTATCAAAGTACACACATACTTCACGCATCATCGATTTGAAATTTGTGTGAAAATAACTACATATGTATAATCACATTTGCTAATATACAAAGGATCATAAATAAGTTTTCATTTCATATGATGTTATATGACTTACAGGTTTTCATTTCTTAAGACAAACACGAAATACTTTTCATCACGTACACAGGGAAAACTGACATTTATGAAAATGTAACTTCAAACTATGGATGATAGAAGTGGAGCTAGCCATTTTGTTGTGTCATGTTTGTATTATGAAGATCGATATCTCTGTTGTAGGTGTATTATGAAGATCGATATCTCTGTTGTAGGTGTATTATGAAGATCGATATCTCTGTTGTAGGTGTATTATGAAGATCGATATCTCTGTTGTAGGTGTATTATGAAGATCGATATCTCTGTTTCAGGTGTATTATGAAGATCGATATCTCTGTTTCAGGTGTATTATGAAGATCGATATCTCTGTTTCAGGTGTATTATGAAGATCGATATCTCTGTTGTAGGTGTATTATGAAGATCGATATCTCTGTTGTAGGTGTATTATGAAGATCGATATCTCTGTTGTAGGTGTATTATGAAGATCGATATCTCTGTTGTAGGTGTATTATGAAGATCGATATCTCTGTTTCAGGTGTATTATGAAGATCGATATCTCTGTTTCAGGTGTATTATGAAGATCGATATCTCTGTTTCAGGTGTATTATGAAGATCGATATCTCTGTTGTAGGTGTATTATGAAGATCGATATCTCTGTTGTAGGTGTATTATGAAGATCGATATCTCTGTTGTAGGTGTATTATGAAGATCGATATCTCTGTTTCAGGTGTATTATGAAGATCGATATCTCTGTTTCAGGTGTATTATGAAGATCGATATCTCTGTTGTAGGTGTATTATGAAGATCGATATCTCTGTTGTAGGTGTATTAGGAAGATCTATATCTCTGTTTCAGGTGTATTATGAAGATCGATATCTCTGTTGTAGGTGTATTATGAAGATCGATATCTCTGTTGTAGGTGTATTATGAAGATCGATATCTCTGTTGTAGGTGTATTATGAAGATCTATATCTCTGTTTCAGGTGTATTATGAAGATCGATATCTCTGTTGTAGGTGTATTATGAAGATCAATATCTCTGTTGTAGGTGTATTATGAAGATCTATATCTCTGTTTCAGGTGTATTATGAAGATCGATATCTCTGTTGTAGGTGTATTATGAAGATCGATATCTCTGTTGTAGGTGTATTATGAAGATCGATATCTCTGTTGTAGGTGTATTATGAAGATCGATATCTCTGTTGTAGGTGTATTATGAAGATCGATATCTCTGTTGTAGGTGTATTATGAAGATCGATATCTCTGTTGTAGGTGTATTATGAAGATCGATGTCTCTGTTGTAGGTGTATTATGAAGATCGATATCTCTGTTGTAGGTGTATTATGAAGATCTATATCTCTGTTTCAGGTGTATTATGATTATCGATATCTCTGTTTTAGCTGTATTATGAAGATCAATATCTCTGTTGTAGGTGTATTATGAAGATCTATATCTCTGTTTCAGGTGTATTATGAAGATCGATATCTCTGTTGTAGGTGTATTATGAAGATCGATATCTCTGTTGTAGGTGTATTATGAAGATCGATATCTCTGTTGTAGGTGTATTATGAAGATCTATATCTCTGTTTCAGGTGTATTATGAAGATCGATATCTCTGTTGTAGGTGTATTATGAAGATCGATATCTCTGTTGTAGGTGTATTATGAAGATCGATATCTCTGTTTTAGGTGTATTATGAAGATCGATATCTGTTTTAGGTGTATTATGAAGATCGATATCTCTGTTGTAAGTGTATTATGAAGATCGATATCTCTGTTTTTGGTGTATTATGAAGATCGATGTCTCTGTTTCAGGTGTATTATGAAGATCGATATCTCTGTTTTAGGTGTATTATGAAGATCGATGTCTCTGTTTTAGGTGTATTATGAAGATCGATATCTCTGTTTTAGGTGTATTATGAAGATCGATATCTCTGTTGTAGGTGTATTATGAAGATCGATGTCTCTGTTTCAGGTGTATTATGAAGATCGATATCTCTGTTTCAGGTGTATTATGAAGATCGATGTCTCTTTTTTTGGAGTATTATGAAGATCGATGTCTCTGTTTCAGGTGTATTTGCCGTGCTTTCTGTATCCTGTACTCTCTGTTGTGAACACCAGATTTTCGTGGAAAATGGCGGAACTGCATCCATATATTCCCCTGGATATGAACAGGGAAGCTATCAACTGGACGTCCACTGCACGTGGAACATATCCACTACCACACACGTATGTATACTGTAAACTATTGAACATATCCACTGCCACATACTTAAACTGTTAGTTAATGAACATAGGACATACATATAATATAAAAGATATAATTGGTATTCAATGAGTATATGATCCTAACAAGGAAACATACTTAACAGGATTTATCTATGGAAAGGGATAACAACATAATCAAAGGTATTTGGAAAAACACTTTCTTAATTTCTAATTTTAAGGAAACATTTTCACCACAGACGTTTGATCCCGTGACTTCTTTATCGGTTGTATTATTTTCCCTTTTTCTGTTATGTATATCAGAAAAAATGTTCAAACTTAGTAACCCTATCATATAGGTACATGAAGCTATAATCATCTTTTTACGGTTATATAAAATAAAGTAAAGTCAATGGACATGCTCATACAAAAAAGGATAAGATTTATTTGAATCGAGGGAAAGCTGGTCCTTGTGTTGTACTCAACATACAGTTTAGTTCTAAATACAGACAATTTATCATATTATAGAAGGACTGCTTTCCTTGTCGTAACATATGACGGGTGTTAGGTAAACATGTTTTTAAAAGAACATAAAAATATATTTAAGGCTATTGAGTTTCGCAGACGTATCATAAACACCTCGCTTATCCAGAAAAAAATGAAAAGGTAAATCTAGTGTAATATCATCTTTCCTTGGAGCATGTGTTGCAAATCTATTTACATCCGATCCTATTTTGCCTTCAACAGATAATACAGACGCAGGTTCTCCTCACATTACGATAATATATTGCCAGGATATGACGATAACACAATAGTGACATTTTTAAATATAGCATTGAATTATGAAATTAAGAAAAACATGTTCGCCACTACATTCAACAACAACAACCCTATACGGAAAATTAACAACAGGAAAACGTTCCTCAGCTGGCTTCACCTGTCCCGAGTGACCCCATTGCACCCCTCGTCAAATTATTCGCTGATAACTATCCAATCAGTATGGAAATTGTAGAAGACATTGGAATTTTGCTGTTTGCATGATATGGTGACAAACAGTAAAAAAAACGTGCAGAGGATTGAGATGTCTACAGCATAAAAGGATTTGTGAAATACACCCGTGAATAGAATAATCAAATTTGAATCACGTGATATATATTCCGAATAATAGATAGTGCTGACTCATTTTCCGGCTTCGTCCTACGCGATGTCTTATTTCGGTTATTAAAACATAAATCCGGTTCGCAAAGCTTTAGTTCTTTCAAGGACAAGCTTACAAAGTTCCCAGACAATGCAGTGATACTTAACACAAGCATAACAAATTCATTAATATGTTGCTAAATTTAGAACGCTGTAAAAGCGCATGACGTAGCTGCCTTCACTCAAAGGCTGAAGATCCAAGATGGCAGAACAAGGTGCGTTATACGGTCAAGGTCAATTTTGATCTGTTTAAGTTATCTGCCTATTTTGATCTTCTATTTCTAGACCATATTTTTACCAAAGGTTTTGCCCACCTCCATCCCCTTTCTTGCCTCCTTTTATGATTGATATATATAATACTAAAAGTGTGTATATTTACGGTAATCTTTCTATTGTTTTTTGTCTATATACAAAGTTTGAAATCATTTGGTATATTTACAGTTATTGGTCTTATATCTTTTTTTATTGATGTTTTTAAACTGATACGAGTTACTTACTACACTTAGATGTACAATTTGTAAGTTTTGTATTTTCTATATAAGATGTAGGTATTATTTTCAGTAAGAGGTATAACTTTTGTTATATCTACCATATGTTCTGTATATAATGTCCGATGTAGGACATATGATTTAGTTTCTAAGATGGATACCCAAGTTTATGTCTTGAAATTGATTACAATGTATGTTATGTTCATGAGATGGCGGGATTGGATCCCCATCTAAGACTTTTGTGTCAATACTGATTAATTAACAACCGTCGTTTACTATAATAAACGGCCATATTCAAATCAGATCTGTTGTCCGAGTTTTATTATTAGTCTTACAAGCTTGCCATGGTGGATGCCCTGTATAACAAATTATTATAATTTAAAGCATCGCAGACAAAAGGAACTGTGATTATGTTTTAAAAGTATGGCAAGCCATTGAGGGAAAAAAACATCTATAAATATTGATGATTTTATTCGTTAGAATTTATAATCATCTATTAATATTTGAAAATATCTATTGATATCAAATTTATCAATTAATTCCTTTTCGATTTTACGCTAAGATTTGAGCACACTAAAATAAGAATGTTAACAGTATAAGTATCAATAAATGCCATTTATTTATTGATATTAATGAATTACTTATTAATGTTCATCAATATATTTTAAATATTATTCAGAATAAAGAAACCATTATTGATTTATCGATAATTAATATTGATAAATGAATTGTCATTTTTCTGTGAATCATTTTTGATATTTAAAAAAAATCAACAACATAATTTTAAAATCTTAACACAGATGCATTACATTTATAAATATATAAAATTTATTTCGTTATATGATTAATAATCTAATTTAATTATTAATATTGATAAATGTTTTGTTTCTTTCGTTCTTTTTTCTCAAGGCCTTTTGGGATTTAGGAATTTTGTGTTGTGGGGATGACTTCGGCATAACAATAAACATTTATTTTCTCCGAGGACATAGAACAAAGCCTTTTTGGTATGCAACATTTGCCTTCAAACGTACCATAGGAATAGGTGTTGTCTCAGAAGTTACAGACAATAAGTGAAAATCCGATGCCAACTATCATATCTAGATCACGTAGCTATCGGAGAGGTTGTATAAATACGATGTGCACACGACTAGTACTGGTAAAACTGCTGACATCGGTAGATCATTGAGTGTGATACGTGTGACCGAATCGTCACGGACTGTTTACCTAATACACTTTACTGTCAATTAAACACCTAGCGGAAAGGAACGTGTGATCCAGGTATACCATCTGTGTGATTCACTGTACCGTAACTAACTCCTACTGTATCACATATCTCTTCAGGCGAAGATAAAAGCCGACATATTCAATCACACAAAAAAAAGCATTAGGTACGGGGTCAGCATACATGTTACGTTAATAATTAAGTTGCTACGGTAATTTAACTATACATCTACCTGAGGTAGGTAATAGGTAAATACAGATATTTTCTATATACACAGCCTTGTCAATCGACGCTTGAAATTCTAGTAACAATAATACTAAAGACACACACTACTCTAAGTAGTCAAGTTATAAAGAAACTAGGACATGTTAAAATATTATTCATAACTTTATCATGTATTCCTACCAAACCTGTTTAATAATTGAAAAACAAAAACAACAAAGAATACACATGTATCAGAAGGATATCGTTGTATATTTTATATGCAGGTTGATGAAAACAATGGGAAATTTGGAAATATTATCATTTTTTTTATGCGATATGACGTTTTTATGCTTGTGGTACCGTTGTCACCGCCCTGACTTTCCTTTGAGATTGGGACCTAACCCAGATGTTGGCTATATTTGTTTGGTGGGTGTCGTTGATGACTTAGAAAATCCTTACTCTTCCGGAGCCCCTGGTCCTATTCTCCTTGTTCTGTTTCTAGAGTTATTTTAGCTGTAATTACGATTCTATTTATACGTCGGCAAGCTCTGTGTTTTTTTTTTATATATCGCATTTTGGTTAAATCCCAAAAATTCGATAAACCAAGAGATTAAATCCCCTCGTTTATTTATTTGTATCTTTACAGGGAAAACTGAAATTAACGTTTTTGGATTTCAACATCGAGTATCATATGTTATGTATATGGGACTATGTTTTGGTATACAATGGAACCTGTGGAAGTGGCGGAGACATAAAACGGTACTGCGGCACTGACATAGAAAGCAATATTGTGTCTTCTACCGCCGAGGCCTGTGTCGAGTTCCATTCTGACCAGTATGTAGTGAAGCCTGGATTCCGACTATTGGTCACGTCACAACAAGGTAGTTTTATAGGGGGTGATACACATAGTCATCAAAAGGATTAAATGTCACGTCACAACAAGATAGTTTTATAGGGGGTGATACACATGGCCATCAAAAGGATTAAATGTCACGTCACAACAAGATAGTTTTATAGGGGGTGATACACATGGCCATCAAAAGGATTAAATGTCACGTCACAACAAGATAGTTTTATAGGGGGTGATACACATGGCCATCAAAAGGATTAAATGTCACGTCACAACAAGGTAGTTTTATAGGGGGTGATACACATGGCCATCAAAAGGATTAAATGTCACGTCACAACAAGATAGTTTTATAGGGGGTGATACACATGGCCATCAAAAGGATTAAATGTCACGTCACAACAAGGTAGTTTTATAGGTGGTGATACACATGGCCATCAAAAGGATTAAATGTCACGTCACAACAAGGTAGTTTTATAGGGGGTGATACACATAGTCATCAAAAGGATTAAATGTCACGTCACAACAAGATAGTTTTATAGGGGGTGATACACATAGTCATCAAAAGGATTAAATGTCACGTCACAACAAGATAGTTTTATAGGGGGTGATACACATAGTCATCAAAAGGATTAAATGTCACGTCACAAGATAGTTTTATAGGGGGTGATACACATAGTCATCAAAAGGATTAAATGTCACGTCACAAGATAGTTTTATAGGTGGTGATACACATAGTCATCAAAAGGATTAAATGTCACGTCACAAGATAGTTTTATAGGGGGTGATACACATAGTCATCAAAAGGATTAAATGTCACGTCACAACAAGGTAGTTTTATAGGGGGTGATACACATAGTCATCAAAAGGATTAAATGTCACGTCACAACAAGGTAGTTTTATAGGTGGTGATACACATAGCCATCAAAAGGATTAAATGTCACGCCACAAGATAGTTTTATAGGGGGTGATACACATAGTCATCAAAAGGATTAAATGTCACGTCACAAGATAGTTTTATAGGGGGTGATACACATAGTCATCAAAAGGATTAAATGTCACGTCACAAGATAGTTTTATAGGGGGTGATACACATAGTCATCAAAAGGATTAAATGTCACGTCACAAGATAGTTTTATAGGGGGTGATACACATAGTCATCAAAAGGATTAAATGTCACGTCACAACAAGGTAGTTTTATAGGGGGTGATACACATAGTCATCAAAAGGATTAAATGTCACGTCACAACAAGATAGTTTTATAGGGGGTGATACACATGGCCATCAAAAGGATTAAATGTCACGTCACAACAAGATAGTTTTATAGGGGGTGATACACATGGCCATCAAAAGGATTAAATGTCTCTTTACAACAAAGATCTAATAATGCTGTATCATTATCACTGTGGTAATGATTAAACCGGTGTTTTCGAGCTTTTAAAGTCGAAATAATTTATCGATATTGTTCCGTTTCGTAGTTGTTTTGTGCTCTATTAAGAAAAACATCGGTTTTAGAATATAAAAGCTATACGAAGCAAAGAGTTTTCTTTTCATAAGAGTGAAAATTGACAATTAAAATGAAAAATTAGCAAACACTTTCTTTCATACTTATTCAGAACAATTACCTACAACGGTATCTTCAGAGAAATCTTCATCAGATACAACACCGATGATATTTACATCATCGACAACATCACCGACGTCATCGCTGACAACATCATCAACTTTACCACAGACTTCATCGACAACCATATCATCAACGCCATCATCTGGAGATACTACAATTCCTCCCTTACCTAGTACGATCTCGCCTTTTACACCGATGTTCCCCTACCCTTCCCAGCTGAACGTGCAAACCTTACTGATAGGCCAGCTCAGCAGCACCTTCGAGGATCCCACGGTTATAGAGATGTGTAAAGACATCTCGTGGTACCAGGCGGAGAACCAGGCTTTGGTTATATCCCCAGGCTATGCACAGAATCAGAACTACGGCAATAATAGGAATTGTCATCTAAAAATACTCAACCCTGGAAAGAAGGTAATATCAAATGTCATTCTTATGTCACAAGACACATCGGAGAGTAAATATTACATAGATAAATGTATGTTATAATATTATAACAATATATATTATAATACAATAAAATACGCGTAATTATCTGACAATACATATGATAATTCATGTAACTTCATTTACTATTATATAAATGTGTCAGTATATGAAAAAAAAACAAATATTGTAGAATGATATACTGTCATGCAATATAAGATCAATTTGTGTCATCATTATGTAGAACATTTACATAGTTTAACATGTAATATATGTATGGAATATATGTTGTTACATAATACATGTAGTTTCCTGCTAAATATATATGTTTTATATGTATATATTACTATACAATAACTATACTGATCAGTTCAGTCATGAAGTCTTGTCACCATCCAATGAAACTTTTTGCAATATAAATGATAATAATACATATGTGTACGAAGTATCCATATCATAGTATGTCACACCTTACGTTGAAAGTCCATCGACTCCGTCTCTAGGGATACTCAAGCATGTACGAAAATATTATATTCTTTTTCGGTGTTGTGAATTTAAGGACAAAAATGTTCCTAGCTTATTCAATTCTTTGGAATTTTGAGTATTTGACAGTTGAACCAGTTTAAAAACACTATTTCGTTTGAAACTATAACTTTTCTTCCTTAGTACCGAATTGTAGTTCATACATAGGGAGGCCTCAGCGGGTCATGAATTGTAATTCTGATTCCAACAAGTATGCCTATTTGACTTAACTTCGTTAGATAATTACGGATTTTATAGTGTTTATGATAATTAGTGACTACAACACGTTCTGTGTCTCCGACCGTGACGCAACTAAATGTTTATCATCGCTTGACATCTTCTTTAAATATGACATTCATCAATTTTAGGTCGTGCAGTTTTCTTTCATCATTTTCAATGTTGAAAAACACCCTACCTGCGCATGGGACAAGTTAGAAATCACGGAAGCACAAGATTCAATTTTGGCGACCATTTGTGGATTTTCAGCAGATACTCCCGAGAATTTGAAGTCATCCGCAGCAGATATCAACCTAGTCTTCATCTCTGATAACGTGGTTAACTGGAGCGGCTTTCAAGTGAAACTTTCTCTGCATGATACAGGTAAGAGAGCAAGTAGATTTGAAATAAGGTCGCTTGCAACACATATCACCATACAACTTTAAAAACAATGTATACGTATGCCGTAGTTTATTATTCAATCATTAGTTAAATGGATTTTTGAAATTTATTTTAAATGATTAGTAAACCAAACATATGTCAACTATAAAATTGCAGGTTTTTTTTCTTTTTTTTTCTGCCATTAATGGGTTATATAATTTTGGTTTGTTCTCAAAATGTATCGATGGTTTCGTAAAGCAACACAACACAAGATGACTATGTGAACAGTCTCGTCCTGAAATTCTTAAATACCGAACTTGTTTCTTTTGTGATTTATGATATTTTATGGTCTTGTAAGGGAAAAAAACTGCCCGCCAGCAGCAAAAGTTGAATATTACTTACATAAAAATAATCATATCAACAATAAATGTTCGTACAAATTGTAGGCATAAAACCTTGATCTATATTGCAGCACCGACACCTGAGCCACCGTCTACCTTACTCACAACAGAAGCTACTACACCGAACCCGAATTACGTGACCACACCGGTACAAAACCACCATCCAATAATTCTCGATAAGGGATATCAGCAATCATACGTTAACGATACCGTTACAGTCCTTTCTCCAAACTTTGGTCCAGGAAAAACTTACCCTGTCAGTGTCACGTGCGGATTGAAAATTCAAGCATTGAATAATCAGGTAGGGTACGAAGATGTAGGTCGTAATTAAGTTTATTTTAGGGAAGTTCGTGGTGTTTTAAGATATATTGTTCTTTGGAATCTTTCTGAAATACTAGTACAAACAGGAAATACACAGCAACTGTACACTGATGTTGTTACCCTCAGTAGGCAATGATCCGTGACATTCACCGTATGACCGATAAAACGGTTCATTAACCACTAAATAGTTAACGTGATATCAAATACACATATCCTAAAAGCTGTTATAACGCTGCAATCATACCATAAAAATGTGAATATTTTGTGGAGATTATTTGACATGTAAAGCAATTAAACACCATATATTGATATATTGTTCTCACTTTCTACAATTTTCTTTATTTCAGAAAATTCGTGTTAATGTTTTAGATTTCAAAGTGGAGTACCATCCCTCTTGCTCATGGGACAGATTATCTATCTACGATGGTCCGTCTAAATCATCATCATTATTAGGAACATTTTGTGGTGTCAAATCGGATGTAGCCATTGACAGTAGCGGGGCTGTGCTGTTTCTGGAGTTCGTGTCTGATTACATCGTTCCCGACAAAGGATTCCAGCTCGATGTTTCAACTAAAATAGGTAAATACGGTTAAACGACATTGAGCCCTAAATCAATAAATGCGTTTATGTGTTATGAAATGACATTTGCTTTTATTACATCCTGATATTTCTATATAAAGGCTCCTTTGGCAGTAGTAACTTGTACATGTATGTATATACATATCTTTAGTTTATACACTGACAAAATCAGTTTATTATATATCATTTCAGTTATCATTTCAATTTATATTTGTCATTACAGATGCAACCACCACTATCGCAACTACGCCACTTCCCATGACCTCAACTTTTGCAATAACCACGCCCCCAACTACACCCTCCAATGTGGAAACAACAACGTCATATACAGATACCCCTGAAACTATCCCCTCAACAACGCCCTCGACTGTGCCAGCAACTTCACTAACTGCTTCACCATCAACCATGTCCTCAGTTATTCCTCTGACAACGATTAAGACTCTGACAACTCTCCTGACCACGCCCTCGGCCACGGTCCCGACCTCGCCTTCAACTGCGACAAAAGCTACATCCATAAATACTCCAACAACTATACCACCGAACACGGCCAAGACGTCAACTTCAACTTCCAAAACGATTTCGGTTACGTTAACATCTTCCCCAACGACCAAACCCACGATTCCATCAACGACCAAGCCCTCGACGACTCTTCCGACAAGCACATCAAAAACCACACCATGGTATGTATCAACAACCACACCCAATACACGGTTGACTACATTGACAACTTCTACCACCGAGTCAAGCGACACTGTCATAGAGCTATGTGTTGGAAAGACAGCAATATCCCTCCCCGCTAAGGGGGTGTACGTCACGTCACCGAACTACATCTCGGGGAACTATCCCACTAACATCAAGTGTGGACTTACTGTGAATACATCATCAACCCAGGTAAATAGGTTTTGATACGAAGTATCACTAGTGTTATACATCATATATTTAATTGATTTTAAAAAAAACCCACTGTCATTTCTAAAGATGGGTAGTTTATGTTTGTTCAAAATAATTTATACACAGTATTTGTATGCAGGCTCTAATATTAATGAAGTGTCATATTGTTTCAAAAAGTCTGCTCTCATTGGTTCGATATGCCGTCAGTGATAATTCATTAAAAGAAATTGGTGAATTATCAACTAAAATGTATAAAAAGATATAACTAATTTTGTTTCAGGTAATATCCGTTGAAATGATAGATATGGATATAGAAGAAAATGCTATCTGCTCATGGGATAGTTTGTCAGTTTATGACGGACCTACGAGAAGTTCCAATCGTCTCGCTAAACTCTGTGGGAAAACATTACCCCATCAATCGTTGCTGAGTTCGTCAAATGTTCTCCACTTCCACTTCGAATCTGATTTTGTTATTCCGCGTAAAGGATTCAAGGCTAAAGTAACGTCTGTACAAGGTAACATACGCCTTAATAATGTCTTATGTTCATATATGAAAAAATAAACGATTTCATCGAATTTAATCCAAATATATCAAAAACCGTTTAGTAATAATTCTACAGGTGTAAATTATAATTTTTATTTCAGATTTACTTACGGTGTCAACTACACCGATATCAAAACCAACATTAGTTCCGGGAAATACTGTCAAAATATCTACGGAATCATTAACTACTACACCGCAAGAAGCGTCATCTAAAACACAGGCAACAACTGAAGAAACAACAAAATTTACTGAGGGCACAACGGAACCAACAACGATCAATCTGGTAACAATATTGAAGACATCCATGAAAGTTCCAACAACGCCAACAACAACACTATCGACGACAGCGATGATGACAACGGCGGCGTCGAAACCAGCGACGTCAATAACGTCACCAGCAGCTTTACACATAACGTCAATGACATCGACGACGACGTTAAAGACAACAACAAAATCAACAACGATGATGACAACGATGCCAAAAACAAAGACAAAAATATCATCAATAACAAAACCACCGTCGTCTACGATGACAACACAATCAGCGACGATGACTAGTCCACAAACAAGTTTTACGACAACGGTCGCGAATGTGACGAATCTGCCTTTAGAATGTCGGGGAGTCCCACAAGTACATACCTTGCCATCTGGGACCATACAGTCACCTGGTATAGACCTCCCCTATCCACACAATACAACCTGTGAATGGGTTGTTATCGCCGCAAGTAACCATGTAAGAATGTTTTACTTACGTATCGTAACGAAGTTGCACTGTCAACCAAAGTATATTGGCACTAATTGATGGCACACTGTATGTATAGTTAAGGTTTATTTAAATAGGGCCATCTAAATAGGGTCATCTAAATAGGGTCATCTAAATAGGGTCATAGAAATAGGGTCATCTAAATAGGGTAATAGAAATAGGGCCATCTAAATACGGTCATCTAAATACGGTCATCTAAATAGGGTCATCTAAATAGGGTCATCTAAATAGGGTCATCTGAATAGGGTCATCTAAATAGGGCCATATAAATAGGGTAATAGAAATAGGGTCATCTAAATAGGGTCATCTAAATAGGGCCATCTAAATAGGGTCATCTAAATAGGGTCATCCAAATAGGGTCATCTAAATAGGGTCATCTAAATAGGGTAATCTAAATAGGGTCATCTAAATAGGGTCATCAAAATAGGGTAATAGAAATAGGGTCATCTAAATAGTGTCATCTAAATAGGGTAATAGAAATAGGGCCATCTAAATAGGGTCATCTAAATAGGGTAATAGCAATAGGGTCATCTAAATAGGGTAATAGAAATAGGGTCATCTAAATAGGGTCATCTAAATAGGGTAATAGAAATAGGTCATCTAAATAGGGTAATAGAAATAGGGTCATCTAAATAGGGTAATAGAAATAGGGTCATCTAAATAGGGTAATAGAAATAGGGTCATCTAAATAGGGTCATCTAAATAGGGCCATCTAAATAGGGTCATCTAAATAGGGTTATAGAAATAGGGTCATCTAAATAGGGTAATAGAAATAGGGCCATCTAAATAGGGTCATCTAAATAGAGTAATAGAAATAGGGTCATCTAAATAGGGTAATAGAAATAGGGTCATCTAAATAGGGTCATCTAAATAGGGCCATCTAAATAGAGTCATCTAAATAGGGTCATCTAAATAGGGCCATCTAAATAGGGTCATCTAAATAGGGCCATCTAAATAGGGTCATCTAAATAGGGTCATCTAAATAGGGTAATAGAAATAGGGCCATCTAAATAGGGTAATATAAATAGGGTAATAGAAATAGGATCATCTAAATACGGTAATAGAAATAGGGTCATCTAAATAGGGTCATCTAAATAGGGTAATAGAAATAGGATCATCTAAATACGGTAATAGAAATAGGGTCATCTAAATAGGGTCATCTAAATAGGGTAATAGAAATAGGGTCATCTAAATAGGGTAATAGAAATAGGGTCATCTAAATAGTGTCATATCAATAGGGTAATAGAAATAGGGCCATCTAAATAGGGTCATCTAAATAGAAAAACGGTTAGAAACTGTATAAACCTTCTAGTTGGGCTAGAAGTGGGGTCAACATTTGACCCCCACTTCAATTTCTGCATGAAAATGAATCATAACCACACAAGTTATTAGTCATTATTACTACTGATAGTCGTAATGGACTACGTAATTGACCCTACCTTTCACGGAAATAACTTTATCAATTCTTAGTATGCATCATGTCGGAATGTAGACTTTCATATAATTTTCGAAAACTGTCTGGCGATTAAGGCAAACTGTACAAACACGTGCATGTTTCAGGAGAACCTGTACAGCTCATATGGATCACATATGTTGTACAAAGCAACCATACCATTTGTTTGACCAAACTTCTTTTCTACAAAAACGTACACAATGACTTTGTATGTAACTTGAAATACAATTGATGGTTCTGAATACCATTACACAAATATGGCATACAGTGAGGAATCTCATTCATAAAGATGTTCATATTAGGCATTTCTATTAACTGTCAGATATGAGAGTGAACTGAATATAAGCTATATTAGGGGTGGGGCATCTCAAAACTTGTTTGGTGATGTACGGGTAACTATGACCATATTCTATAAGATGAGCCACGAATTTTATGCAGAGAAAAATATTTTGAAAATAAGACGGTTACGTTCTACCAAGCTATGGGGCTGGTTGGTACGATAAAAATTGCAAGATTCATCATCGGGGTCATTTATGTGATTTCTGATATGTGATGTGAGGTCTGCGAGACCTTAACCCAAGTACAAGTCTTATTCACGAACTATTTAAAGCTTTGTGATATATAAGAATTATTACTCTTGCATTAATGATGGTCTGTAAGGGTATCATGGTTTTCAACTTGACATGAAGAATATTTTATCAACAAAGATTTCCATTAAAATAAACCAGTCTCAAAAGGACAAACGCGAAAATATATTCTATTCCCACCCAGAGAGCATGAAGTCATTTACGTAAGAGATGAAGTATCATTACTAAATGTGCTCAATCAGTATCTACATCATGTACTACGTCATGTAAACACTGCAAATATGGGACATGTCTATCAGGAGTCTGTTAAGGTATTTAGGCTTAAGTTAACTTTTAATAAAATATAAGGTACAGAAGTGTATATGTTTTAAATTATGTAATAGGTGTTCAGTCGGGTTCTTTCGATAACGCCACACTGAATACTTTTGAGGATTTGATATCATAAAGGTTATGTTTATATTAAGACAAGATTTCCATTACCGTTTGCCATCGACTGAAATACATAGTTTTATTTCTTAACACTTAACACTTAAACAATAAAATGAATTGTAATATGACCATATATTCCTTATACAGCAAATAGGTATTCATTTCTTACTGCACTAGGTATCCTAAGAACGACTTTGTCTCTTGTTGACGGTTATTTATTTTTATGTATTTTGTGGTATCTACTGAAGGTAAACTTGTATGTTGCAGAATTATACATTGTTTCTATCAAGCCATGAAATCCTTATTAAAAAATATACATCCCGCAGCTTTGAGGGTATTATTATAGTTTGAAGACGAACCATGGTAGAAGCTCACATTCTAATTCATACATTCGACAGTTGATGGAAATGTTCATTATATTTTTAAGGCATTTCAACATAGTAAGACAGCTGTTTCCAAGACAACTTTGCATTTTTACCTCAAGCTCAGTGATTGAACCATCTTTCCTAAACACTAGCCATTTTCAGAGTTCTTGAATGTGTCCAATAAGAACATTTTGATAATTGAAATACTTCTTTATGTGCTTTATTTATACAATAATATTTACTACCGCCATTTCCAGTTCAAGGTCAAAATAGAATATACATGATCGGTTTTAGAGTCGCATATGGTAAACAATGGCTAATCACATCTTAAGACACGTGTGAACATAATGAAATGATTGTTTTGTGCAACATATGTGATGCACAAGAGATGCACAGCTTCTCCAGAAAGATGAATTTATTCACATGTTTTGCCGAAATTAACAAACATCTTAGCAAATGACATATCAAATGTAATAGTTAGCCATGATACATTCTAACAACAGATCAAGTTACTTTTGGTCAATTGTACTAGGATAGTGATGTATAGCTTTGTTTAACTTGATGTGAAAAAATTGTACTGGGATAGAGACTTATATCTTGTTTCACTGGATGTGCTTCCACGAGCTGCTATCACTCAGTATGATCCGAAAAACTCTATTGATGAATTGTCTTAAGTCCGAGTACGATGGATGAGAATGGCGAGTGCTACAGTATTGTACGGTATTCTTAAGACATCCTTTTATATTTGTTATACTTACTATAGTTATGCTTCAGATAATGATACGGATCTTTAAGTTGCTTTTTATACTCCCTGCTGTAATAAAAGTTCAGTAAAATTATATATTAAAACTTGTATAGAAAAATGTTCAATTTCTTTTCGCGATAATTGTTATTTTACAGGTGATTGAACTGAACTTCTTTGAGTTTGACCTTGAACCTGATTGTGATGCTAGCCGTGTAACCATCTATGACTCCTCGACGTCCATTGGTCCAATACTGGCGACGTTCTGTGGCGGTGATATCCCGGGGAATGTAACTTCAACCTCCAAGGTCTTGTTTGTTAGTCTTATGAGTAACAACACTACGAAGGACAATGGATTCAAGGCTAATTACACAGCGATAGCAAAAGGTTTGGATATATTCATTAAGAATAGTTTGATTAAGTTTTCGTTCCTGTGTGTTTTATTATTCTACTACCTGATTTACAAGTTCGTTTATTACTTGTACTGTCAAAATATATTTGCATTGCCTTTCTCGATACATTATTTTACCCCATAGCAAAGTAAGTACTTGAAATGTCAGGGTGGCGGGGTGGAAAGGGCGAAAGGGCGAATAGAATGTTCAATTTGCTAAAAAAAAAAAAAAGAGTAGGAGGAACCATTTCTAGTATGGCGAAAATATACAAGCACATGATGCTGTCAACAGTTTATGTGTTTACCTTTAAGTGGTGCCGGTGCAGCCTTGTCTGGCCGGTGAATTCGCCTGTCCGGGCGGAGAGTGTATACCCGATGAGTGGTTATGTGACGGTGAGGTCGACTGCATTGGCGCGGGGGACGAACTGTCATGTCGTAAGTACCGATTGCACTTATTCAGGGGACAACCTACCATGTTGACTATACTATTGCGGGGGACGAACTACCATGTCGAAAGTACCGACTGCACTAGTGCGGGGGACAAACTACCATGGCGTAAGTACAGACCGCACTAGTGCGGGGGACAAACTACCATGTCGTAAGTACCGACTGCACTAGTGCGGGGGACAAACTACCATGGCGTAAGTACCGACTGCACTAGTACGGGGGACAAACTACCATGTCGTAAGTACAGACTGCATTAGTGCCGGGGACAAACTACCATGTCGTAAGTACCGACTCCACCAGTACGGGGGACAAACTACCATGGCGTAAGTACCGACTACATTAGTGCCGGGGACAAACTACCATGTCGTAAGTACAGACCGCACTAGTACGGGGGACAAACTACCATGTCGTAAGTACAGACTGCACTAGTACGGGGGACAAACTACCATGTCGTAAGTACCGTCTGCACTAGTACGGGTTACAAACTACCATGGCGTCAGTACCGACTGCACTAGTACGGGGGACGAACTACCATGGCGTAAGTACCGACTGCACTAGTACGGGGGACAAACTACCATGGCGTAAGTACCGACTGCACTAGTGCCGGGGACAAACTACCACGTCGTAAGTACCGACTGCATTAGTGCCGGGGACAAACTACCACGTCGTAAGTACCGACTGCACTAGTACGGGGGACAAACTACCATGTCGTAAGTACAGACTGCACTAGTACGGGGGACAAACTACCATGTCGTAAGTACAGACTGCACTAGTACGGGGGACAAACTACCTCGTCGTAAGTACCGACTGTATTAGTGCGGGGGACAAACTACCACGTCGTAAGTACCGACTGTATTAGTGCGGGGGACAAACTACCACGTCGTAAGTACAGACCGCACTAGTGCGGGGGACAAACTACCATGTCGTAAGTACCGACTGCACTAGTGCGGGGGACAAACTACCATGGCGTAAGTACCGACTGCACTAGTACGGGGGACAAACTACCATGTCGTAAGTACAGACTGCATTAGTGCCGGGGACAAACTACCATGTCGTAAGTACCGACTCCACCAGTACGGGGGACAAACTACCATGGCGTAAGTACCGACTACATTAGTGCCGGGGACAAACTACCATGTCGTAAGTACAGACCGCACTAGTGCGGGGGACAAACTACCATGTCGTAAGTACAGACTGCATTAGTGCCGGGGACAAACTACCATGTCGTAAGTACAGACCGCACTAGTGCGGGGGACAAACTACCATGTCGTAAGTACAGACTGCATTAGTAAGGGGGACAAACTACCACGTCGTAAGTACAGACTGCATTAGTAAGGGGGACAAACTACCATGTCGTAAGTACAGACTGCATTAGTAAGGGGGACAAACTACCATGTCGTAAGTACAGACTGCACTAGTACGGGGGACAAACTACCATGGCGTAAGTACCGACTCCACCAGTACGGGGGACAAACTACCATGGCGTAAGTACCGACTACACTAGTACGGGGGACAAACTACCATGGCGTAAGTACCGACTACACTAGTACGGGGGACAAACTACCATGTCGTAAGTACAGACCGCACTAGTGCGGGGGACAAACTACCATGTCGTAAGTACAGACTGCATTAGTACGGGGGACAAACTACCATGTCGTAAGTACCGACTGCATTAGTGCCGGGGACAAACTACCATGGCGTAAGTACCGACTGCACTAGTGCCGGGGACAAACTACCATGTCGTAAGTACAGACTGCACTAGTACGGGGGACAAACTACCATGGCGTAAGTACCGACTACACTAGTACGGGGGACAAACTACCATGTCGTAAGTACCGACTGCACTAGTACGGGGGACAAACTACCACGTCGTAAGTACAGACCGCACTAGTACGGGGGACAAACTACCATGTCGTAAGTACCGACTGCATTAGTACGGGGGACAAACTAACATGTCGTAAGTACCGACTGCACTAGTACGGGGGACAAACTACCATGTCGTAAGTACAGACTGCACTAGTACGGGGGACAAACTACCACGTCGTAAGTACCGACTGCACTAGTACGGGGGACTAACTACCATGTCGTAAGTACCGACTGCATTAGTGCCGGGGACAAACTACCATGTCGTAAGTACCGACTCCACCAGTACGGGGGACAAACTACCATGGCGTAAGTACCGACTGCACTAGTGCCGGGGACAAACTACCACGTCGTAAGTACCGACTGCATTAGTGCCGGGGACAAACTACCACGTCGTAAGTACCGACTGCACTAGTAAGGGGGACAAACTACCATGTCGTAAGTACAGACTGCACTAGTACGGGGGACAAACTGCCACGTCGTAAGTACCGACTGTATTAGTGCGGGGGACAAACTACCACGTCGTAAGTACCGACTGTATTAGTGCGGGGGACAAACTACCACGTCGTAAGTACAGACTGCACTAGTACGGGGGACAAACTACCACGTCGTAAGTACCGACTGTATTAGTACGGGGGACAAACTACCATGTCGTAAGTACCGACTGCATTAGTGCGGGGGACAAACTACCATGGCGTAAGTACCGACTGCACTAGTGCCGGGGACAAACTACCATGTCGTAAGTACCGACTGCACTAGTACGGGGGACAAACTACCACGTCGTAAGTACCGACTGCACTAGTACGGGGGACAAACTACCATGTCGTAAGTACCGACTGCATTAGTGCCGGGGACAAACTACCATGTCGTAAGTACAGACTGCACTAGTACGGGGGACAAACTACCATGGCGTAAGTACCGACTGCATTAGTGCCGGGGACAAACTACCATGTCGTAAGTACCGACTGCACTAGTGCCGGGGACAAACTACCATGTCGTAAGTACCGACTCCACCAGTACGGGGGACAAACTACCATGGCGTAAGTACCGACTGCACTAGTGCCGGGGACAAACTACCATGTCGTAAGTACCGACTGCACTAGTACGGGGGACAAACTACCACGTCGTAAGTACCGACTGCACTAGTACGGGGGACAAACTACCATGTCGTAAGTACCGACTGCACTAGTACGGGGGACAAACTACCATGTCGTAAGTACCGACTGCATTAGTGCCGGGGACAAACTACCATGTCGTAAGTACAGACTGCACTAGTACGGGGGACAAACTACCACGTCGTAAGTACCGACTGCACTAGTACGGGGGACAAACTACCATGTCGTAAGTACCGACTGCATTAGTGCCGGGGACAAACTACCATGTCGTAAGTACAGACTGCACTAGTACGGGGGACAAACTACCATGGCGTAAGTACCGACTGCATTAGTGCCGGGGACAAACTACCATGTCGTAAGTACAGACTGCACTAGTACGGGGGACAAACTACCATGTCGTAAGTACCGACTGCACTAGTGCGGGAGACAAACTACCATGGCGTAAGTACCGACTGCACTAGTGCGGGGACAAACTACCACGTCGTAAGTACCGACTGCACTAGTACGGGGGACAAACTACCATGGCGTAAGTACCGACTGCACTAGTACGGGGGACAAACTACCATGTCGTAAGTACCGACTGTACTAGTACGGGGGACAAACTACCATGTCATGTAAATATTTTGGAAAATTCCTAGATCAACGTTGCTCTGTGAATAAATGACAACTTGGCTTGCCATAGTCTATACTAGTGCTTTCAACCAAGTGTCATGTCGTAAGTATCCGACTATACCAGTGCTTGGGACGAAGTGTCATGTCGTAAGTACAGTCTTTATTTGCATTGGGGTAGGGGATGAGTGATTGGTTAGTATCAAAAGCGCACGGATTTCAGAAACCGTGTTTGTTTCTTGTTTAGTTATAGATAAACATTTTGGGAATCATGTCGAAGAAACTCTTTAAAGCAATATCTCGCTTTCTGAATTATCATGTTTCCATATCGTTGCCCAAGTTAAAACAGGTTTAAAAATCCGCGGTTAAAACAACTATCAATGTTACATAGAAAATATAAGTGTTAAGATAGTTTACATTAATGATAGATATTCCTTGGGATGTGATCAAAGGTCATTATTTCCTGTATCGAAACATAGCGAACGAAATGAGCGTAAAGTTTAAATCAACGTCTGTGTGTCGATGTGCGTCAGAAATATAAACAAATACATGTTTATGAATATATCCGTATGATAAAAGACGCACAAAAGACAAGAATATAGCATATTTAAATAAGGTAAATAATAATTTAACGTGTTTGCCTTTTTTTCTAAGAACTCTGCCTGGATGGAGAATTTCGGTGTGGGAATGGCGAATGTATTCCTGGGCTGTTAAGATGTGATGGACACGATGATTGCGTGGAGGGGCTGGACGAGTATAACTGCCGTAAGTAGTATATTCAATGTGATTAAAAGTACTGTTTTACGTGTTTTGTAAGAAGTGTGATGTTTGAATAAGGTGATTCCAAAGAAGTAATGACACTCGCTAATTGATATCCAAATAGACCATGTACATTTTCAGGAATCAGATAATATTATGATTTACTATAATCTTATTCAGTTTCCATTGGAGATGCAGGTCAGTACGTAATGGTGATGTATCACGCGCAGTGGTACCCAGTCTGTAGCGACGACTGGAGTACACAAACAAGTGACGTCATCTGCCAACAACTCGCCTTCAGGTAAGGTCATTTATACTGCTTCGTTAAGACATGTCGGTAGATATGAGTTTTAATAGCTGTTTAAAGGGATATTTGACCTATAATATACAACCTTTTTATCCAAGGGAAGTATGCGTTCTTTGGAATGTTATGGGATGACAAATGTATAAGCGTATTTTGTCTGGATACATGATGCTTTATCGCTCTTTTCAAAATTAGAAACATTGATATTGAAATGGAGTTTGCATACATTGATGACGTTTTCCCTTGAATAGTATTAGAGTACACTTTTCATCTCATCTATCCTCCAGACCATTATTAAAATACCAGTACTTCTTGTAGAGTTTTTCTGTTGATGAATTCTGGATAGCTAGATTTCTGTCGCCCTACACAACTTAGATGATTATGAAGCTGTACCGGTAAAATGACTACGGTGTTGATAACACTTAACCTATCGCATCAAGCCTGGATAATTCCTTAAATTTACAATCATCATCATGTATAGGATATTTCTGCACATTTTATAATTTGAATTATGAAAAATCACGAAGTCTGCACCACGTCCAAAAATAAGCGACGCAATAAATAATAATCTGATCGCTTAAGCAGACGGTGAGACCTGGTTCTTAATTAAGGTGCAATTAGTAAAGTTAGATTTATATTTCTCGAATTTATCGTAAGCGTGTGATCAACCTATTTGTATGTTAAAATGTACAAGATGTGAGCAGACATTCATCCCTTTGTAATATCATTGACGACCCGGCTAATATGTATAATCAATCCTCTTCAGGCTTGTATGCCCCTAAGGTTATCACCAAACCTCGCCAACGTTCTATGTCTGCAGCCCAACATTCCACCGCCATTTCCGACTTACCTATTTAAGAGTATATTTTTAGTGATTCTACGTCGATGACACCGGTGAACACGGACAGTATGGTGTTCATGACTCTTAAGGACGATTCGCCAGTTACATCCCAGTCCATACACACGATGTTCGAACCCACGCTCAACTGTAACAGTAGACAACAAGTACAACTTCAATGTAAACACAATGGTATGACGTCACTAACAAAGGGAGATAATCTCCTTTCTGATTAAAAGGCAACTGTACTGTTAATGTTCTAGATGTAAACAGGTGGATAAAATGCATTGCAATTAGGTAAAATTCGTGTTATATAATGACATCCTATATCTTCTGTATAAATAATGTTCTAGTGCGTTCAATTCTATATTCACAGGATGTGGTATGAGAAGCCCAAATTTGATGCAGCCATACATCATAGGCGGCACAAAATCCTATACCGGCCAATGGCCGTGGATGGTGGCCCTAAAAATCAACCAAAAATTTATTTGTGGCGGCACACTAATTAGTCAACAGTGGGTTGCCACAGCTAGTCATTGTATCGAGTCGTAAGTATATAGAACAATATACCTCAGTATTGTACAAGACACAAATGATATAAGCACATTTCAGTATAAGTTGAAAGTTAGATACAATAGAGCCAGTAGAACAAACATTTAAATAAACTGTACAATGCAGCTTGTCACGTTTTAGGAACTCGGTTCGAGAAGATGAAATATACAGGATAGGTACACATCTAGGACCACCAGCAGTATCTACAAGGTCCCTTCGTTTTTCGAATTTCCTCTTTCATTAACAGTCTACGATATTTCGCTGTCGGTATCTATATTTAAGTTATATATACCCCATCTTATTTGGATGATACTGAAAATGTTTCTATTTCAGGGTATCTGCAAGACCGTATCTTTTGAATGTGATGTTAGGTTCCATAGCGATGAACCCAGCCGACGCCGTTTATTACAAGGTCACAGAGGTCATCATACATCCAGACAATTTCTTCATTTACCAGGCAGATCTTGCGCTCCTGAGGTTGCAAAAACCAGTAATTTTCAACGACCACGTAAACTCCCTTTGCTTGGCAACGGAGGGGCACGCACTCACAAAAAGTTCTATTTGTTATGTATCTGGATGGGGTGTGTTGTCTGTATCAGGTGAGTTATTGTTTGATCGTGTATGGTATTGGTAAAATCTAGTAAACAAATGTTTTATTGGATGCGATTATGTTTTATCAGACTTACACAACGCAACGTCATTCCATTTTTATGTGGCGTACATTTGGAAACTGCACTCCTTTTCGTCATAGGCGAGACAAATATAACTTCTGACATTAAATAATCGTAACAAACATTGAAAGAGAACGCAAACATAACTCCTTGATATTTCATATCTGTTTATTGGCCATAATGACGAGACGATACCAAACGAAGGTCATTGTGATTCGAATGGTCGTTCATCTACGTTAGTAGTTATTATGCTTTAAATCCATGCAGTCAAAACCTGCTTACTAAATATTGAAGTTATCAAGTACTGAACATATCCCTCCGCAAAACTGTCCTACTAAACATAACAATGATCAAGTACTGAACATATCCCTCCGTAAAGAATGACACGCAATCTCACGAATAAAGCGTTCTACATTGTATGTTTTGCATTTTATCCGTGCAGTCATCCATCTACAAACATGTAGATGCGAACAGTCAACACTTATCTGTCGCAGCTGTAACAATTCATTACTGAGTAAATTATACGAAACGATTCTTAAACCAATAAATGTAAGAAAATGCCTAAAGCTTTGCCCTTTGTGTAATTGATATTATATCTGAAATCTTAAAAATGAATCTATTGATGTTATTCTTTTTACTCGAGGCAGACTTTTACTCCACTATAATGCCGGAGTACTTGCACCACGCTAAAATGAAGTTAGTGACTCACTCAAAGTGTAAAGAATCGTATCAGGGCAAGCTCAAGGATACAATGTTGTGTGCTGGGTATGACCTCGGCAGGATCGACTCATGTAAGGTAAGTACCATGTTGTTTGCTGGGTATGACCTAGGCTGGGTCGACCATGTAAGATAAATACAATGTTGTGTGCTGGGTATGACCTAGGCTGGGTCGACCATGTAAGATACATACAATGTTGTGTGCTGGGTATGACCTAGGCTGGGTCGACCATGTAAGATAAATACAATGTTGTGTGCTGGGTATGACCTAGGCTGTGTCAACTCGTGTAAGGTAAATATAATGTTGTTTGCTGGGTATGACCTCGGTAGGGTCGACTCATGTAAACTTAATACAATGTTGTTTGCTGGGTATGACCTCGGTAGGGTCGACTCATGTAAACTTAATACACTGTTGTTCGCTGGGTATGACTTCGGTAGGGTCGACTCATGTAAACTTAATACAATGTTGTTTGCTGGGTATGACCTCGGTAGGGTCGACTCATGTAAACTTAATACAATGTTGTTTGCTGGGTATGACCTCGGTAGGGTCGACTCATGTAAACTTAATACAATGTTGTTTGCTGGGTATGAATAAGGCTTTGTCGACTCATGTAAACTTAATACAATGTTGTTCGCTGGATATGAATTAGGCCGAGTCGACTCATGTAAACTTAATACAATGTTGTTTGCTGGATATGAATTAGGCCGAGTCGACTCATGTAAACTTAATACAATATTGTTCGCTGGATATGAATTAGGCCGAGTCGACTCATGTAAACTTAATACAATATTGTTCGCTGGATATGAATTAGGCCGAGTCGACTCATGTAAACTTAATACAATATTGTTCGCTGGATATGAATTAGGCCGAGTCGACTCATGTAAACTTAATACAATATTGTTCGCTGGATATGAATTAGGCCGAGTCGACTCATGTAAGGTACTTCCAAGTTGCGATGTTTGTGTGTGTTCGGTATGACCTTAATAGAATCAAGTTATGTTAAGTAAATATAATAGTCCGTTCACTTAGTAAACTTTATATTATATACAACAACATCACATGAAATAATGATAACACAAGTTTGAATACAACATTATAGGCCTTTTTTTGATTCATGTTAAATGTCGCCTGCGAAGGAACATTGAATTCTCGTCTACAGAATGTCGAATACATCACAATTTGTCACCTAAACCAAGAACTAAAAGTCAGCTTCGTCCATGTTGCATGAGTTAACCGATTTATGATGTGTGTATAGTTTTGAAATCAAAATGAGCATTGTCCATCTTAACGTTGATCGTGGTTGCAGGGTGACAGTGGCGGGCCTCTTATGTGTAAAGTCAGTGCAGACAGGTGGGTTTTGGCCGGAATCACAAGCTGGGGAGAGACACCCTGTGGTCAAGCAATGAAACCCGGGGTTTATACAAGAGTGGACAAGTACAGAGATTGGATCTTAGGAATCATGGACGATGATGGTAAGGATTTTTACATACATGTAACTATTTTTTGACCAGGTCGTCATTGCAGACTGCATATGGTAAATAGGCTTATAGACATGTGATAGATCATCTAACTAGAGCAATTACAAATTATCAAACAACTATCGAGAATAAACAATTCCTAACAATACTAAACACCAGGTCTTATTTACACAAAGTTACTTCACGCTTGATACGTTATCCAGATATATTGAATTAGTTGTGGAGATAGCTGCAACAGGTGTCGCTAAAAGGAGATTCTTTGATTGTTCCATTTTGGTGATACATCGGAAAAATCGGACCTTGTGAATACTTCTGTTGATAGCAACTCAATATCAATTAAAGGTAGAACACTATAAGAACGTCACAAACACGTCAACGAGTTGATTTGGTACACTTGTCTCAAAAGTATAGGATCACACACGTAAACTAGTTGATCGTGTCACTTATATCGGAATGGTATTGGATCACACACGTAAACTAGTTGATTGTGTCACTTTTATCTCGGGATGGTATAGAATCGCACATGTAAGCTAGTAGATAGGTCACTTATCCTAGGATGGTATAGAACCACACATGTAAACTAGTTGATAGGTCACTTATCCTAGGTTGGTATAGAATCGCACATGTAAGCTAGTAGATTTTGTACAGTTACTATCTGATGATGTTGATAATTTCAGGAAAACAATACAACTGTACGTATGAAACGCCGGGACTTTGCGGTCATATTGACGTCTCTCTGAGTGAATTCATGTGGACCCGGAGATCACATGACCCTACATTTGATCACACGTGGGGAAATGCTACAGGTACGTCGTTTTAGTCCCGTAATCAAAGTTAACATACTGAAATAATGTTATAAAGATTTAATTTTATCAAAATAAAACGTGTACTTTGTTCCACTTTAAATTGAGTAACGGTCGTCTTCTTAATTTTGGCAAGTCATGTTTATTCAGGGAGTATAATGTCCATCCATTTTTTCTTGCGTTATCATCGGTATCAGAAACAAACTTCAGATATCACAATGTGTAAATGATATCATAAATAACGTTTTTTTAATTATCAACTATCCACTACATCATAATCGATCCATGAAAAAATGACGAAGACCTGCTATATGAATGTATGCCCCCCGGTATTGCATGGTTGTATGGTGAAATGAACTTGGGTCAAACTACCATTATAGTGAAAAGAAACCCCCTTGGTAAAGTGTTTTTTTATCGGTTAGCTTAATCATTTCTCTAAACCTGATGAAAAAAGTGGGGCGGAGCAATTTTACTTTTTCCATGGCCATGATAAAGTGAAGAGCTCCGCCCAGCCCTAAACTTGTTGTGTGTTATTGATATTAGAAGAAACAACAACAACAATTTGATATGAAAAAATCAGTAAGATAATAGTGAAATGCTTCACTTTTCCATAGGCTTCACTTTACCATGAGCTTCATTTTACCATGGACTACACCTTACCACGGGGTTCGCTTTACCGTCCTACACCGGTAGAGTTACGGCCCTTCCATTGAAATAGAGCCTGTGACTCCTGCGTCGCCTATATCATTTCAGTTGCTATGCTTTTTTAACATTAAACAGTAAAATGTAAGGTAGCGTGTAACCGTAATATCTCTACTTATGTATGCTTAATTATTATGTTATAAACAAAATCATTCGTTATAAACATCTATTATATGTACATTGTAAATCAAAATCGTCTGATATAAACTTTTGTATTGCATGTACATTGTAAATCAAAATAATTCGTTATAAACTTTTCTCTTAGATGTACATTGTAAATCAAAATAATTCGTTATAGACTTTTCTCTTAGATGTACATTGTAAATCAAAATAATTCGTTATAGACTTTTCTCTTAGATGTACATTGTAAATCAAAATAATTCGTTATAAACTTTTCTCTTAGATGTACATTGTAAATCAAAATAATTCGTTATAAACTTTTCTCTTAGGTGTACATTGTAAATCAAAATAATTCGTTATAAACTTTTCTCTTAGGTGTACATTGTAAATCAAAATAATTCGTTATAAACTTTTCTTTTAGATGTAAATCAAAATTATCCGATATAAACATTTCTAACACACGTTCATTGTAAATCAAAGAAGGAAAGCTTCAATCCACCACCTTGCTGATTTCATGAGAGACTGGCTACATTTTTTATCTATCTAATGTAAAACATCTGGTCAGTTGATTCCACTTGCTCTAGTTTTATCAGTAACATGATCTGACTCAGATTACAAACAGGGATTCTCATTCCGTACAAATCGTCTGCTGTTAGTATGCAGTAGAGTGATTACACCCTCCGCCTTCGTTTTATTTTATGCTAATATTTATATTCAAAATGACAAAAGTAACACCATACGATTATCTTCGGACAGTGCATTGTTAGTACATATTTTTTATGTGAGTTTTGTATTTTTTATAGGACATTTCATGTACGCAGAAAATCCGAACGGCCTAGGGGCTTCCTCTCATGAAGCAATTTTGAAAATCCCCGCTTTCTTAAAGGATGACGTAAAATGCATGTCATTAGCAGTTTTCTTTTCTGGATCTCAGTCCGACATGAAACTGAAGATTATGGGTCACGTGACACCGAATGTAATCCGACAGCTATCCGAAATATCCTCCTTTTCTAGTTCCTGGTCTGTTGCATACATCACTATCGACGATGATGTCACAGAAGTCGATATTGTGGCTGTGAGAGGAGTGCGTGGAAATGTTGGTGTGGCAATTGATGACGTAATGGTCGCCGGAGGTCATTGTCAAGGTGATTGTATACTTAATTGATAATGTTAAGCCTATCATGTTATTATATATATTGAAATGTTTGTGTATGGAATAGAAAGTATTTCTCTAGTGTGATTTAACATTAATTCATATACAAGTATAGCCTTTTAATAAGGTCGATGCATGGTTTTCTTCGACGGTCGTTTTTTTCCTGGTTAATATGGACTATCAATAATATGGACTATCAATACGATATTTAAAATTGATTGCCGATTAATAAGACTTTTTTTATCGGGAATCATTAAGTGTGAAATATATTATTTTTATAATAAAACATTGATATATGATGATAAAACATTGATATGCGGTGATATAACATTGACATATGATATATATAACATTGATATATGGTGATATAACATTGATATATGGTGATATAACATTGATATATGGTAATATAACATTGATATATGGTGATATATAACATTGATATATGGTGATATATAGCATTGATATATGGTGATATATAACATTGACATATGATGATATAACATTGAAATATGATGATATAACATTGATATATGGTGATATATAGCATTGATATATGATGATATAACATTGAAATATGATGATATAACATTGATATATGACAATATTATATTGATATATGACGATATTATATTGATATATGATATATATAACATTAATATATAGTGATATAACATTAATATATGGTGATATAACATTGATATATGATGATATAACATTGATATATGATGACATAACATTGATATATGATGACATAACATTGATATATGATGATATAACATTGGTATATGATGATATAACATTGATATATGATGATATAACATTGATATATGGTGATATAACATTGATATATGGTGATATAACATTGATATATGATATATATAACATTAATATATAGTGATATAACATTAATATATGGTGATATAACATTGATATATGATGATATAACATTGATATATGATATTATATAACATTTAGATATGGTGATATAACATTGATTTATGGTGATATATCATTTATTTATGCTGATATGATATGATATATGGTGATATAACATTAGTATATTCTCGTAGGTTATTTTGAAGTCACCATTATCATAATCTTTCTGATAAATCAATGCGTTACATTTCTGATTGATTGTAGATAATATCAAACTTGGCTGTACGTTTGACGGAGGAAACACGTGTCTTTACACAAACGACAAAGATGATATATATGACTGGAGTTTACAGTCTGCGGAGATTGGTAAGATTCTTATCTCGCATTTACAGTCTCACACTGATAGCATGTTTCTGATGTAGTCAAGATCTGCATGTAGTGGGGATACCAAGCCAGGCTCATTAGCTGTTTGATATTCCTGTGACTGGTTTATGGATTTGACGTTGAAGTAGCGGGTTTGTTTTATCCATGTTATAAATCTCACACATGAGAACGGTACCCTGGTATAATCATCATAACAACCTTTTTCCGCTGGAAATTAAATGTTCTGCAACATTCTTCTTAAAATTCCGAGAGTTATTCCGCTTTTCTCGCCAAACACGGATGGACAAGGCTGAATGAGCCGCCAATACAATTATTCCATTGAAAAATCTGACATAATCGACAACTTTTCCTGCAGGAAAAATAAACTATTTACTTCAAATCATTTGACATACAGGACGCGACTATATTTCTTTTATCTCTAGCCTCTAAGTGGATATTTTGTCCCTACCCCGTTACAAACGTCTTTGTCTGACCGTTTCATCAGTGTATTAGTTGTGGGATAGCGACAATGATTAAGACAATTTCCTGACGGTCGTCATAGTAACTATGACAAAATCGGGGAGTTACAGTACGGAGTCGATAAAAACAAACGTGTATCTAAAATAAGGCTAGGAATGACATTAATGTAGATTAGCTACCCCATAGAACGTCATACCTGTGATATTGTTGTAAAAATGAATGTCATTTCTGCTACATTGTTGTAAAAATGAACGTCATACCTGTGATATTGTTGTAAAACTGAATGTCATACCTGTGATATTGTTATAAAAAATGAATGTCATACCTGTGATATTGTTATATAACACAATACGTCATACCTGTGATATTTCATTTCATTTCAAAATATTTTATTAACAAGACATAGAAATATTTATGAAAACAAATACAGCATTGTTAAAGGAATTAGACGACAGGCTCATCCTACATAAGTGTTCTTCCTGTTAAACTTCAGGTTAGACCCGACAGAAAGATGTTACGCTCCCTAGGTCTTTTGATCCTTAAGTATAATTGGAAAGTATGAAAGTTAAACGTATTTATACAAGAGTAAGGTTGGAGGAACCACATACGTCCTTCCAATACATAAACAGAAGGTTATAATTTATTAAATAGACCAATGTCGTTGCAAAAACTCGCATTAACCTTTAGTGATGTTGTATAACACAATACGCCATACCTGTGATATTGTAGTATAACACAATACGCCATACCTGTGATATTGTAGTATAACAAAGAAAGCCATACCTGTGATATTGTAGTATAACAAAGAAAGCCATACCTGTGATATTGTAGTTTAACAAAGAAAGCCATATCTGTGATATTGTAGTATAACAAAGAAAGCCATACCTGTGATATTGTAGTATAACAAAGAAAGCCATACCTGTGATATTGTAGTATAACAAAGAAAGCCATACCTGTGATATTGTAGTATAACAAAGAAAGCCATACCTGTGATATTGTAGTATAACAAAGAAAGCCATATCTGTGATATTGTAGTATAACAAAGAAAGCCATACCTGTGATATTGTAGTATAACAAAGAAAGCCATACCTGTGATATTGTAGTATAACAAAGAAAGTCATATCTGTGATATTGCATCATAACAAAGAAAGCCATAGCTGTGATATTGTAGTTAAACAATGATTTCATATCTGTGATATTGTATCATAATAAAGAAAATCATACTTGTGATATTGTTGCATAGCAAAGAATGCAATACCTGTAACATTTTAGTATAGCAATGATTTTTAGACTAATGTTACTGTCTACATTTCAGCTTTATATCTTATAGTGTGATTCTGTTTTGTATTGCAGGTTACTTTATAGAATTTAGTGGTGCAGATAAATATCCCGGAGACAAGGCAAGGTTTTCTTCTCCAATAATGACCCGGTCCATCCCTCGTTGTGTGAAGTTTTTATATCAAGTCTGCCCTCAGTCGTCGGGCACTCTTACCCTCCTAACACAAGTCTACTTTGGGGGCGTTCCTCTTTTACGTGCCCCGGTGTGGACTTCGCAGCTGTCAAACTGTACCGACTGGAGTCTAGCCCAGGTGGACGTGGATCACCAGTCTCACCCATTTGGTGTAGCTTTCGAGGCATCAAGGGGCCAGCATTCCGGTAGCATTAGAGTTGATGATATCAGTATTACCCAAGGTAACTGCTTCTAGGCAGTTATTATAATATATATATATATATTTATTGTATGAAATGACATCTAACAGTACCACTCATATGTAAAGCATCGGGACATCTAATAAAGTGACTGTGTAAATATGGTGACTAAATGAAGTAATCCATATGTCACAGACAGACAGACACATACAGATACACACACACAGACACACAGACACACACACGCTGACATGCGGCCATTTCTATACATTATTTGACAACAGTACAAACGTTTACAACACCGGGAAACGTGTTAAATTTTCTCTAATAAACGACTAAGGATAATCTGACATTACATGTACAGGCCACTTGTTACATTGATATCAGTACACACATGTGTAATATGTATACTTGTGACAGTGTTTGATATCAGTACACATATGTGTAAGATGTACATGTATATTTGTTAGTGTTTGATATCAGTACACACATGTGTAATATGTATACTTGTGATAGTGTTTGATATCAGTACACACATGTGTAAGATGTACATATATATTTGTTAGTGTTTTATATCAGTACACATGTGTAAGATATACTTGTATACAAGTTACAGTTTTTTTTATATCAGTACACTTATGTGTAAGATGTACATATTAATTTGTTAGTGTTTGATATCAGTACACATATGTGTAAGATGTACATATATATTTGTTAGTGTTTGATATCAGTACACATATGTGTAAGATGTACATCTATATTTGTTAGTGTTTGATATCAGTACACATGTGTAAGATATACATGTATACAAGTTACGGTTTTTTTTATATCAGTACACTTATGTGTAAGATGTACATGTATACGTGTTACAGTGTTTGATATCAGTACACATATGTGTAATATGTACATGTATATTTGTTAGTGTTTGATATCAGTACACACATGTGTAAGATGTACATGTATACGTGTTACAGTGTTTGATATCAGTACACATATGTGTAATATGTATACTTGTGACAGTGTTTGATATCAGTACACATATGTGTAAGATGTACATGTATACTTGTGACAGTGTTTGATATCAGTACACATGTGTGTAAGATGTACATATACTTGTTACAGTGTTTGATATCAGTACTCTATTACTATTTCTCGGATTTTTGGACGTGTGAAATACTGTAGTCCTCGCCCAGTGTAACCGCATCTGATACCACACGTGTAAACACTTGACAACATTGAATGCGTGTGTTTGACAGCCTGCATAAAAACACGATGTTTATTTCCTTCTTTCGTAAAACCGTTAGGCCTGTAAATAACACCGCTGTAACATGCCACGTGTTAGAGTATCCTGTAAACTGAGATAATCTGATAGCACACTCAGCCTAGCAATGTAAATACAACTATCTCTCTCCTAACATGTTTCCAGGTTATAATTGGGTCATTCACGTGACCTACAATTCTGATGGAGACCCATCCTTATAAAAGATAGCCGACTAAAGATAGCCTATCAATTAGCCAGTCCCATCAACGTTAGTCCGAATAGAGTCAAACTTCCTCTCTATCGGGAAACCAACGTTTTCCTGTGTAGATGACTCGGATCATTGTTTAACTGATGGTCTGAGAGTTGAATAACACAGGGTATTGTGGTAGAAAGCATTTTCTACCACAATACCCTGTGTTATTCACTTTATAATACACTTTATTTGCATACGCGAAATTATACTTGGCCACGTTTCCCTTTGATTCAAGCCGATATTATTGTGGTAGAAACAGGTCACACGACTCGAAATTGTTGGATATGGAATTTATTTCACACTCGTAAGTTATTTTTTAAAAGTTGCAAAAAACACTCGCTAAAGCTCGTGTCTTTTGTAACTTTTAAAAAATAACTTATTCGTGTGAAATACATTCCATATCCAACAACCACTCGTTGTGTAACCTCTATAAACATGACGTTTTCAATTACTGTATTATGACTAGAATCTGAGTAGATGTTTCATCCGATACATAACTTTTACGGATGGCAAGGTTTTTACTTTGTGAAACAATTAAATGAAATACTAATTGAAACAAACTAATATTTCGGAAGCATCTTGACGTACCCTAATGTCGCCAAGGCTAAAAATGTACTAGATCAGCTTTAAAAAGAAAACATCTTAACGTCAAAAACATATACGGTAACAATATTGGAATGTCCCGGCACTGTACTTTGGCCGATATTATGACACGGACATTCAATCTAACAACAGGAATTGGCATTCGAATTTTGTTGTGAAAGGGTATGCTAATAGTTATATTGTACAATAGACATTGTGTGTATGAGTAAACTGTCAATAGCCATACCATTAGCCTTAAATCTGTAGAGTAAATATCGCCCAAGATATCAGACTACTTTCCTTATAACTCCTTGCACAAGAAGAAATTTATTGTTCTGTCTGAGAGATTACCTTGACTTGGTAATATTGTTATTGTAGTAGTTTTTCTTGCATATGTTGTGTTGTACGCATTAAGAGCTGTGCTTGGCAGCCACAAGTCTGTGGTACACGTATGTATATACCGATCTATAAACCATTCACTGTATGTGTATAGGTAGGTCGGCTATAAACCAGGCCTACCTTTAATATTTCGTTTTAATTAGAATATTATTGCTCTAATTTATTGTATTGTTTTAATATAGAGATAATAAGAATAAATTTACAAAGCTTTGAAATGATAAAAGGCAGCAGCGACTACGGTATGAAGGACATGTTTTAGAAGCTATCAACCTTTGGCAAGTACAAGGGAAGCTTTTGATAATAACAGTTATACTGTATATTAATGGTACGTCAATGTATTGAAATGATAATCTTACAGTCTCGTGTTCATGTCAAACTAAGGAGCATTAGCCCTACTTTGATCCCCAGTCATAACAGTAGGTCGATTGACTATTTATAGCGACGGTGTCACTGAATTGAAAAATCACCTTTCTCGTTTTAAAATATGTCATATTAAAGAGACAGAAATAAAATTGGTATATTAATAGCTAAGTATGAGGTATAGATAACGGTACACAATGATTGACAGGCGTAGACGTGTTGATGACAATCTTTAAAAGAAAAGCACAAACGAAATCCGAGTTTTATGTTTTATTTGTTTTTAAGCTGAGATAATCAAAGAAGTGGTTAATGTTAAACGTGAAACAGTTTAATATGTGTAAGTGATGTACAATGTAATAGCATTATTAAAGTATAGCCGAACCTCGAAGTCAGTGGGTCCGGGAACATAGCCCGAGTAATCGATAGAATCCATTTTATATTGAAGTGTTTACTCTCGGAACTGAATTCTTCGTTCGAGTTAAGTAGAGTCTTAGAATTATCAGAGTTCGGGATGACAGAATTTAAATGTATAAGTGATATTAACTGTGTAAAAGATGTTTTCCCGATGAGTCTGTGTTTCATACCCTTTGTACGTGTAATGTCTATGGAGATGTTACATAAACGTATATATAGCATTCAATGTGAATATTAGTTTCGTTATGTGTGTTCAATTTATGTTACCTTCAATGGTAATATTTTATTATGCGTGTACAGTGTGTATATAGTACATTCAATATGTATATGATTTTCATAACGTTCATGTATGTGGGATCTCAGGAATGTTTTTATAATAAAGTTGTTGTTATGTTTAGAAAACTCTATACATGTCATCAAAATGTTATACCAGATAGTATTGTCATGCAATAAATGAATACCAAGTATTGAAGAATTTTCAAGTCAATGATATGATGATGTGGTTTCACATTTTATATCGACAGTGGTATTAAGGAATTCACTACATCATTTAAAACAAACGCTCCCACAGGGAGGTACACATGACACAAGCGAGTCTGAATATGTATCAGCGTCCAACCATTGAGATAGCAAGATGTTGTAATACACGATCCTGTCTTTACACGGATATATGCTATCATAATGATATTTCAAACAGGATAAACTTGCTTACTGAATTATTATTAATTTCAATTAATTGATATATTTTCTTTTTTTTTCATTATAAATGTAAGCAATATTAATTATAATGTCGAATTCGAACTGACATTTCAGTGTGTAATAGGTATTGGGTAAACGTACTGACAAGTACCTGTAAGTTCGTGTGAATATCCAGGCTTCGGTGAAATGAACATCTGATGGTTTATTATAAAATAGGACCGAAGTGTTAAAATGAAGTTTAAGATGAATCTTCCCTCTAAATAAGCCGAGTGGTTAAGGTGTCCCGACAAAATTAACACGAAAATCTCGGAACAAAGAACAGGTCAAATAACAACATGTGTTTTGGAAAGGTAAGTGCTATGTAAATCTAAGTCAAATAAAACGTGTTTAGGAAAGGTGAAGTTGTGTAAGTCTAAGTGAAATAAAATAGGTTTTTAGGAAAGGAAAGTGTTTTGTAAGTCTAAGTCAAATGTTGGTTAGTGAGACCATGGTAGTGGCATCTTGACCACCATGCATATCAACACGTATCGTCTTGACCACCATACATATCAACACGTATCGTCTTGACCACCATGTATATCAACACGTATCGTCTTGACCACCATACATATCAACACGTATCGTCTTGACCACCATGCATATCAACACGTATCGTCTTGACCACCATACATATCAACACGTATCGTCTTGACCACCATACATATCAACACGTATCGTCTTGACCACCATACATATCAACACGTATCGTCTTGACCACCATACATATCAACACGTATCGTCAGGGAAAACAACTCCCAAGGACATTATCATGTCGGCTATACTTGTGAAGGACTTGAATTCTAATGTTGATAAGAATTGTCGTTTATATGAGGATGTGTCTATCGTCACGTGTTCTTGTGTATTGATTATCAATACTCGACAGACAGCATTAACAACACAGAGTGCTGGAGTAGGCGGCATATCTACAAATAGTGCCTCAATCACTATAAATATTCTTATTACGACGGGAATGCAGACTTAACGTACATCTACATACCTGAGTGTTTGTGTATTAATGCCAAACATTGGGAAGTTTCTTTTTGTTTTCATGTAGGCTTGCTAACAAGTTCAGCTAAAACAGAAAACACATTCTTAGCGTTCGCGCCTTTTTCTATCTCTAATATTCTCGGTTATCCTCATGTGTTTGGGCTTGAATCTAGGCATCAGCTTCCACGTGATCCCGCCGCTGCAGTTAGTGCATTCTGTGTAGACGTATGTGTTCTCATTGCTGTTCTGTCTCTGCAACAGTGCTGCACAATTGTCACGGGCACAATTCTCACTTTAATCGGGCTATTTTCAATTGCATTTAAAATGCTTGGAATTGAACAGCTCGCATCGAACATCACACGATTTTTTTAAAATTCAAAGTAAAACACAATATTTTGAAAACCTGTTGAAATGAAAATTTTAAGTTCATACGTTTACTTACTGTTATGAAATGGAGCTAATTAGAGTCGTTGCACCCTTTGGAAGAACACTTTATGTTTTAAATGAGAACTCTATTTTGTATAGTTATTTAGTGTCTACTGTTTCTAAGGTGTTAATCTTTTGTGTGGCATTTGATCATTGAGGGTAGACTTAAAACAAACCAAAAGATGTAAAGATAGTGACGGTGATATATATTGTTATTATAGTTATAATTATTTGATGATAGTGGTTTGGGAAGCTTACCACCATCAAGGTTAGTGGGTAAATCTTTGAGTCCCGGTATACTGCCAAGTCCTTAACTTCACTGACGAGCCCTAGAAGGACGAAACAACTGTATGATGGTCCTTACATCAATAACGAGCTCTAGAAGGACGACACAACTGTATGATGGTCCTTACTTCACTGACGAGCCCTAGAAGGACGACACAACTGTATGATGGTCCTTACATCACTGACGAGCTCTAGAAGGACGACACAACTGTATGATGGTCCTTATTTCACTGACGAGCTCTAGAAGGACGACACAACTGTATGATGGTCCTTACATCACTGACGAGCTCCTAGAAGGACGACACAACTGTATGATGGTCCTTACATCACTGACGAGCTCTAGAAGGACGACACAACTGTATGATGGTCCTTAACTTCACTGACGAGCTCTAGAAGGACGACACAACTGTATGATGGTCCTTACTTCACTGACGAGCTCTAGAAGGACGACACAACTGTATGATGGTCCTTACTTCACTGACGAGCTCTAGAAGGACGACACAACTGTATGATGGTCCTTACATCACTGACGAGTCCTAGAAGGACGACACAACTGTATGATGGTCCTTACTTCACTGACGAGCTCTAGAAGGACGACACAACTGTATGATGGTCCTTACATCACTGACGAGCTCTAGAAGGACGACACAACTGTATGATGGTCCTTACTTCACTGACGAGCTCTAGAAGGACGACACATCTGTATGATGGTCTTCACATCACTGACGAGCTCTAGAAGGACGACACAACTGTATGATGGTCTTCACATCACTGACGAGCTCTAGAAGGACGACACAACTGTATGATGGTCCTTATTTCACTGACGAGCTCTAGAAGGACGACACAGCTTTATGATGGTCTTCACATCACTGACGAGCTCTAGAAGGACGACACAACTGTATGATGGTCCTTATTTCACTGACGAGCTCTAGAAGGACGACACAACTGTATGATGGTCTTCACATCACTGACGAGCTCTAGAAGGACGACACATCTGTATGATGGTCTTCACATCACTGACGAGCTCTAGAAGGACGACACAACTGTATGATGGTCTTCACATCACTGACGAGTCCTAGAAGGACGACACAACTGTATGATGGTCCTTACATCACTGACGAGTCCTAGAAGGACGACACAACTGTATGATGGTCCTTACATCACTGACGAGTCCTAGAAGGACGACACAACTGTATGATGGTCCTTACATCACTGACGAGTCCTAGAAGGACGACACAACTGTATGATGGTCCTTACTTCACTGACGAGCCCTAGAAGGACGACACAACTGTATGATGATCTTACATCACTGACGAGCTCTAGAAGGACGACACGACTGTATGATGGTCCTTATTTCACTGACGAGCCCTAGAAGGACGACACAACTGTATGATGGTCCTTATTTCACTGACGAGTCCTAGAAGGACGACACAACTGTATGATGTCCTTAACATCACTGACGAGCTCTAGAAGGACGACACAACTGTATGATGGTCCTTATTTCACTGACGAGCTCTAGAAGGACGACACAACTGTATGATGGTCCTTAACATCACTGACGAGCTCTAGAAGGACGACACGACTGTATGATGGTTCTTAACATCACTGACGAGCCCTAGAAGGACGACACAACTGTATGTCAGTCCTTACTTCACTGACGAGCCCTAGAAGGACGACATAACTGTATGATGGTTCTCATTTCACTGACGAGCTCTAGAAGGACGACACAACTGTATGATGGTCCTTACTTCACTGACGAGCCCTAGAAGGACGACACAACTGTACGATGTCCCTAACATTACTGACGAGCCCTAGAAGGACGACATAACTGTATGATGGTCCTCATTTCACTGACGAGCTCTAGAAGGACGACACAACTGTATGATGGTCCTCATTCACTGACGAGTTCACGAAGGACGACACAACTGTATGATGGTCCTCATTTCACTGACGAGCTCTAGAAGGACGACTTAACTGTATGATGGTCCTCATTTCACTGACGGGCTCTAGAAGGACGACTTAACTGTATGATGGTCTTCACATCACTGACGAGTTCACGAAGGACGACACAACTGTATGATGGTCCTCATTTCACTGACGAGCTCTAGAAGGACGACACAACTGTATGATGGTCCTTATTTCACTGACGAGCCCTAGAAGGACGACACAACTGTATGATGATCTTCACATCACTGACGAGCTCTAGAAGGACGACACAACTGTATGATGGTCTTCACATCACTGACGAGCTCTAGAAGGACGACACAGCTGTATGATGGTCCTTATTTCACTGACGAGCTCTAGAAGGACGACACAACTGTATGATGGTCCTTATTTCACTGACGAATCCTAGAAGGACGACACAACTGTATGATGGTCCTTATTTCACTGACGAATCCTAGAAGGACGACACAACTGTATGATGGTCCTTACATCACTGACGAATCCTAGAAGGACGACACATCTGTATTTTAGAAATTCAAATAATTACTGGACTATGTCCATGTTAAATATGTTCATATAGTCATCAGTTAAGTTTGGAAGGAAGTTTTGAGCTCAACATTATAGCAAGAGTTTATAAGATAATAAAGCTATGCAATCTCAATAAAATCAACATTTCAGCATTTTTAGGCATACCTTTGGCTTTTATGGATGTCATCGTCCACTTCCAGTTCATGTACACCAACATTTTATGATATGATTTAGTATATTATGTTGTGTGACTAGTGAAAAGGTCGACAAAACTGGTTACTGGTCAATTTGATTGGTGAGTATTCAATTCCATTGGACTATATAGCAATGGTTTTGAAAAACAGTTCTAGGACATCGGTAATAATAATAATACCGTAATCAATAGTACATACGTAAACCTTATGTACGGTGATAATTCCTTAGATATAAATCAAGTGAGGTTATTGTAAACATGTTCAAAACGTCATTGTTGATAGCGAAATATTTACAATAAGTACGATCAGTAATATTGATAATGTTATCTACCTGTCCATTAACTTTTAAAATGGTCGTTTTACCATTCAACCGGTCATTTAAGGACGTGCCAGGTTTTAGGAAGGTGGAGGAAAGCCGGAGTACCCGGAGAAAAACAACCGGCCTACAGTCAGTACCTGGCAACTGCCACAAGTAGGTTTCGAACTCGCAACCCATGGAAGTGGAGGGCTAGTGTTAAAGTGTCGGGACACCTTAACCACTCACCACCGCGGCCGCCTGATAGGGGAATAGGGGCTAATCCTTTAAATCGCTACTAGTCATAAAGTTATTAATGAATTTGAACCAAATTTGGTAAGGAACATCCATGGGGGAAGGGGGTAAATTTGGCTAAATTGACATAAACAACTTCTTCTCTGAAACTAAGCAATGGATATTGCTCATATTTGCCTGGTAGCTTCCCTTAGGGTAAGGATTCAAAAGTGTACAAATGACAGGACTGACCCCCAACGGGGAGCTAAGGGCGGGGCCAAAAGGGGTCAATTTGGCAGAATTGTTATAAACGACTTCTTTGAAACTAAGCAATGGATATATCTCATATTTGACTGGTAGCATCTCTTGGGGAAGGGATTCAAACTTATATAAAGGAAGGAGCGGACTTCCCGGGGAGCAGAGGGCAGGGTAAAAAGGGATCAATTGGTTTAAACAACTTCTTCTCTGAAACTATGCATTATATATCACTCACATTTGTAGGGTAGCATGGTTATGGGGTGGGGATTCAAATTGTTGGGGTGGGTCGACCCCCGTGGGGCTGAGGGGTGGGGCCAAAAAGGGGTCAATTTGGCTAAAATGATATAAACAACTTCTTCTCTGAAACGTAGCAATGGATATAGCTCATATTTGACTGGTAGCATCCTTTTGAGGTTGGGACTCAAAATTGTATAAAAGAAGGAGCTGACACCTTGGAGGGCAGAGGGCGGGGTCAAAAGGGGATCAATTGGCTTAAACAACTTCTTTTGTGAAACTAAGCAATGGATATCACTCACATTTGTGTGGTAGCATCCTTATGGGGTTGCGCCAAAAGTCAATTTCATTTCATGGATTAATGCACTTTTCGGCATAAAAACCTCACATTTTTAGAATTACAATAAAACCAATGTACATATACCCATATAAAATGCTCATGACATATTGACCTAGCAATACCAGCGACAAATATACTTAAGCAGTATTCTTGTTTTATATGAAACCAGGTAAGCGATACAGGTTCTCTGTGCCTCTTGTTCTTTTACCTGTTTGTTTTCCCCTTTGCTACTATATAGAATTAGTATATAGTGATTATCATTTTGTCATTGCTACGTTTTCTCATACATATGTATATATAATTGTATTACGGAGAGGGCATCGATAAATTGTGATAACTTGCGTCCAATCGATGTACATGTATTTGATATCAATGGACACGTTCATATCTTCTAACATTAACAATAGAAGCAATAGAAATGCATTATTATTCTGAACAATTTTTATCTGATATAAAATAGAGCAAGAATAAGCAACTAAAGTGTGCTTTGCAAGATACCTTATGTTTTAAGCTTCGTATCAAAATAGCCTTAGAACATATAAATATTCTTATTCGCAAAAAACATGTGTACTATATGGCTGTAGAGTTACGCCATCGGATAATTTGCAACATTCGAAAGGGGAGGCCCCGGGGTGTTCCAAAATACAAATAATTGTTTGACATAGTGCGCATTATTCTATGTACTAAAATACTGCTAAATTCATATTTCTACTAAATTTTAGCATGAACTAATTAACTAGACTGGCTATGAATTATAACATAATTAAGCTTTACTTCTCCAACAAGTCTGCATAGTTCATATGGTAGATCTTAGCAACCATAAACAATGCAGCGACGACAAGAGACATGCATGGATGTGTAAAATTCCAATTCAATATGTCAATTTTCATTGATTTCATATCGTATTGATTGACTTCATATATGCAATGTTTTAATGGACCATGGCGATCTATTTTGGTACTGTGTGAATAACAATAGGTCACGTGACATTTATTACATCTATTTACCATATTTCCGGGGTTCCAGTCCCTCTGGTCCAAAGAAAGGGAGGGGGGCACAGTCACCACGTACACACAAAAAAAATCCCTAAAGGATGCGTTCTCATTTTATTACGTCATTGAGGTTTGCATGATAATTGACAAATCTGGACTTTATAATGCCCGCAACAAAAACACAGAACAGTATCTTCATCAAGTCAGCTGATTCTAACCAATAATAAGACAATAGACTAGTACAACAACGTAATCACTTGCAAATTGCAGTGTTGTAAAATACAAATTACTGTCAATTATTTGACAAGGAATTAGAAATAGTCGGAGTTTGAAAATCTTCATTGATTTGCAAAATATCAAAAAGACCGGATGCTGGATACAAAGATCAGTAAAAACTGCAAGAATGTCAAGCAAACGCCACTTACAATTTGACTAGTAAATTGTGTCATATATATATATGACACCAAACCAAAATGACCAGAACACCAGTTTCTAAGAGGGTGCTGAGACCTAGGAAGAAGTTAGAGAGTCCATCATCATCACCAGTATCACTTCCGGTCACCAAAGATGGTAATACATATATTGGTAAAACGCCATCATCAAATAAAGGGCGGAGGAAAGGACAGGAATCATTAACTCAAACGCCAATGGTACTGCCAAAGGTAATCAATTTGTCAACTCGCATTTTAACAGAAAATGAAATAAGTTTACTTAAAAAAGGTCTTAAATTTTGTCCTACTCCAAAATTTGATAAAAAAGAATTAGAGTGTGATATTTCGCGATTTCGTAAACAATTACGATTAGAAGAAAAATATTTTTCAGAGAATGACGATCTATCCACAGATAATATACCGATAGTGAGAAATACGTCAAAATATAATCCACCTAAATGTGAAGATGTTTTTTTGGAAGAAACTATATATAGATTAAAAAAACATCCACTTCCAGTTAAAAAGAAGAGAAGTAATTTGTCTTATAATCAAAGAAAAGCACAAGATACTTTAGCTAAAGACAGATCAATCATTATAAAGGAGGGCGATAAGGGTGGCGCTGTTGTTGTCATGGATACTGAGTATTACGCTAATAATGTAAAGGAAATGTTATCTAATGAAGAATTTTATATTGAATGTAATTCGGAACAGGATGAACAAACGTTCAAACTGATATTTGATTTGATCAATAGAGAATGTGACAAACTTCATGAGGAGAGATAGATTATCTAACTAAGTTCTCATTTAAAACTAGTTATTTTTATGGCTTGCCTAAGATCCCCAAAAGTAGTCTTATTACAAATGCAATAAAAGAACAGAACTCAGAGTATATTACTGTACATTGTCCTGACGACTTAAAATTTAGACCAATCGTCGGTGGTCCAAATAGTGTGACCCAGCGTTTAAGTCATTTTCTAGATATAATTCTAAAACCACTTTGTTCAAAAGTACCCAGTTTTGTTAAGATGATTTTGACTTTTTAACAAGGTTACCTAAAGAAGTTTTACCTGGAAGTAAATTAATTTCGTTTGATGTAGTCAGTTTATATACTAACATCCCTACGGATCTTGGTTTGAAGGTCGTAAAATTCTGGTTGGAAAAACATCCAAATACTACTGATAATCGAATGAATAATTAATTTATTTTAGAAGCGTAATAAGCATAATAAATATTACCAGCAATGTAAAGGAACAGCCATGGGCACGAAGGTGGCCCTTACATATGCCACTTTGGTTCTTGGCTATCTAGAGGAAATTCTTTATAGAAATATTGAAAAAAGAGACCAAATACAAGCGGAATATTTAAGGAAGAATTTTATCAGATTTCTGGATGATTGTTTTATAATCTGGCAGTCAGATAAAGATATAGACAATTTTTTTCGGGAACTTAATATGTTACATCCTGATATACAATATACCATGGAGTGTAGTTCAGTGAAACTTGCATTTCTAGATATATACGTCAATATATATAGGTATTTCTGACTATTTTTTGTAAAATAAAACTAGACATGCCCCTGTGGATCGGGTGTTCGCCATCTTTGTTATGATGTTTCCAATTTCCTGCACCGCGCATGCGCATAGGTACGCATAGGTATTTGTTTACACACATCGAAAAATAATAATATGAAATAGCTACTAGGTTGATCATATTTATTTTATTTTTTTCATTAAATTTTAACAAATTGTTATGGACACTTTTGAAATGTATAATTAACATTAAGTACATAACTTTGTACATCATTTTAAATCGTATACCCTTTTTTATATATTATTTAAGTGGAAATCTAGCCATTTAGTCCCTTTAATATTCCATTCAGTCTAGCTTCCCGCTTGATATAAATTGTCAGTGATGAAAACACTCTAAGTAAACGCTTGGAGAATTTAATCCATTATCTACGAAATCAACATTATCCGCGTGAAATTATAGACCACGGGATAGCAAGAGCTAAGAAAGAGGGACCAATTCAGTTACACACACAGGAGAAGCTAGGTTCCTGTAATATTATTCCTTTTGTAAGTACATACAACCCAAGCAATTATAATATATTTCCTATTGTTAGAGGTAGCGAGGATTTTTTGAAAAACAGCGAAAGAATGAAATCTATACTCAATAAAAAGAAAATCATAAATTGTAAACGTCAACCAAAAAATCTTAAACGTATCTTATGTGCTTCAAAATTTGATTCTGAAGTAAGAGAAACATCTGTCACAAAATGTATGCAAAAGCGATGTAAAACATGCGATATTATTATAGACTGTCAAAGTTATACATTCAAAAATGGTTTTCATTTCAAAATTAAAACTGATATGAATTGTACTTCAAAAAATGTTATATATGCTCTAATATGCAGTAAATGTTCAGACTTTTATATTGGTCAGACTGGCATGGAATTACGAAAACGTATGACCTTACACCGCCAGCAAACAAGAACGGAACACTTGCAATATTTGACTGTTAACGAACACTGTCATAAATGTGCTGATGACAATTTTTTTGTTTTGCCAATTTACCAAATGTCCAACTCTGATGTATTACAAAGAGAGAATAAAGAAATGTTTTTCATACAGCTAATGAAGCCAATGTTAAATTCTGAACGTGATAGGACAAAATAAATTATGTATACAATATATTTCTCAGTAACTTACCGAATGTACATGTACATGTAATGTACATGTATACACGTATATTATCATGCACATTTTGTGTGTAATGTTTTTATGTACAAATATGAAACTTATGTTTGATAGTGTTTACTAACACAATTAGATATTGAAAATTTACATTATTTCAAGTTACCGCATCTATTTTACATGTAATATACGGCAAAATCGTTGTATACCATGACCATTTTTAATTTGAGTACGGATCTATAGATTTGTTGTACAGATCTATACGCGATGTAATTGCTCCAATCAAGTTGTGGTTTGTTTAAACCGTATCATATAGTTGGTCTCAACCCTTGTAAACTGGACAAATAAGTGTTTTATAAATTATGTACCCTACTATTATGACGTCATCAAACTATGACGTCATAGGATGTACCGAATTAAATTCATAATCCCCTGAAGAGCGGCAGAATGTAGCCGCGAAAGTACTAGGGAGACAGCAGATATGTGTTTGGCTTTTTATTTTATTATATATATATATATATATATATTATATAAAAGTATATGTCTCTGGTTTATGCAATTTGTTCCACTTTCTCCAATTATGCTTCTGACCAAATTTGGTTAAAAACCATTCAGTCCTGTACGTAATTATGACAATATAGTTGACCTACGACGGACTGCAGGAATCGCAATGTACGGGCGACAAGCGCTAGTATATATTTCCTGAGTATACAAATCCGTGTTTCAATAATCCGTAATAAGTCACCAAATCAATTTGTCTTTAAAATTATTCTAAAATGTTTTTAAAGCAATTTCATTCACATAATTTTTTCATGAAAACATCGAAAAATATTTGTTATGAACCAGAGACTTCATATGGAAAATGTGAAGTTAAGGTTGTTTTTTTTACGTTACCATGTGAATATGTCAACGTTACTGCGACATATGTAATCTTAAGTGAAAGATTTTCAAGAAGATTCCCTATATATCACTATTTATCTCCATTAAAACATTTGAAATTTTGTTTGTTCGTGCATAAGCGGCACACAAAATATTCGTCAGTTGTGAGTCACGCGCCGCTTCGCAAAATGTACAAATATGGAAGTTGAACTTCGAACTATAAAACACGTGACGCGGAAGCTGCACAGGCACACCTCACATTTCCAAGATGGCGTCAGGGGTGAAGACTAGCGATGAATGTGTCCAAGCTTTCGAGAGGCTGAAGAAGGATAAGTGTTCAAAGTTCTGTCTCTTCAAACTCAACCAGAAGCTTTCTGAAGTTGTATTAGATACAGAAGCGCCATGTAATAAAAAAGATAACAAGTTTAACTGCTACAAGGCTTTCTTGAAGAATTTGCCAGAGAAGGAGTGTCGGTATGGTGCGTTCGAGTACGGTGGTCGCCAGGATCATGAAGGGAAGGCGGTATCAAAACTCCTATTCGTATCATGGTAAGAGACACGAGGAACATGTAAATATGCTTAGGTGTTATTTTGTTTCGTATTTTATGTAGTTAACTTGTGTTATATCGAATATTTATTTGTATTCCATGAGCGGAACTTCCGCAAAATGCCGGAAAAGGCCTATAATGTCATGCCGCATGCATATGTAGCCCTGTAGGCCTAGAAGTAGGTCGGCTAAAATATAGTGAAAATGAGGACAGCGTGGCGTGTTCGAAACCATTTTCAAAATGAATGTGAATTGTTATTTTAGTATGCAGACCAGAAGGAATATTCTAGAAAGTAAAGTTTGTCTGTACTATCGAATGCAGTCGAAAACGTTACTGTGTCTGAGGTTAAGAGTTGTGCTTGTGCGCATTAAGTGATTTTTGTTAGTAATTCGAGGTAGACTAGGTCCCTTCTGTAGACTGTTGGGATTTTATGATACGATTTTGTGTGTTACGTTTTAAATTCCGATAATATGCTTTTGGTGATTGTAATGGGATGTGCTTTGGATGATTGTAACATGAAAGAGGTTTCTGGTGTTATGCATGGTGCATGAAAAGGGAGCAGTTCTTTGTTGTATCCATGTCGTTTCCTGTAGCAGGGATGCAGACGCAAGGACAGGGCAAAAACAAACAAAAACAGATCCGATGGTCCAGGGCCAGTAGATTTAGTCTGTGGACAAAAGTAGATATTGATGACTACTTGCTCAATTGTGAAGAAGTTGTCTAATCCCATTTGTGTTTTGACAAATAAAATACATTTAAATCAATTGTGAAGTCCAAAATTGCGTTTTCTTGGACAGGTTGGCAACTCTGAGATTGCGAGAAAGTCTCGTTGCAGAAAAAAAATGTCTCTGCTATGAGCGATTCTATGAAATAGATGTATATAAATATGTTCTTAAAAATGATTAATATCTATAAATAGTCAAATAGTTTTTTCGACAGGCTCAATGCAATTAGTAACATTTGTGTGAAGGAGAAAAAACTCCATTTCCTGCTAATTTGATTAAGAATATTTATCTCAAATAATGCGTAAATTGGAATTCTTCTAAATAGTGGTGGGCCGGTCATCAATTATAATAAAAAATTAATAAAATTGAAACATTTCTGGCGACATCAGTCTTAAAATCCAAAAATCTATTTGTGAGTTTTCCGTAGTGGTTTCCCATTTTCCGGAATTAATCTCTGATGTTGTTTTCTTCATTGGCCAACAGAAGGGTCCCTCTCGATGATGCTTGTTTGACTGGTTGTAGTAGCACTAAAGCATCTGAGTGACTCAATCGCGCTATACAAACTGGCAGACAAGTTTGTTTGTTCAATCAACCGGGTATCAGCTTGCCAAGGTTTGTCATTTATGTTGGTGTTTAAATGTAAATGTGACTTTTCAAACAAGGAATTCGGCTGTCACCGGATGTGGTTATTGTGTATGAAAACATATGCGAATAAAGATATCAGAAGTAGAAGAATGTCAATGATGATGATGATATTTGTTTATAACTTCAACAGTTGAATTAAAAATGAAAGTTATTATATAGTAATTTATAGTTTATTACTGTAGTTTTGATCAGCCATCTTGCTCCTGAATTTAACAAGCAATAAAACAATGATCTTTAGTTTAATATCAGTATACCCCCTCGTAACGAAGTTACGACTTCTGATAGGTTGAGGCTTGTCCGGACTACTCCTACTAAAGTACAAAACAGATTTTAACCGAACTTGGCATGAAGTCATGCCCAACAAAAATAAACAAGTCAATTAACAATGTTATCAGGAGTGTTAAATATTTGTTACTGAACTGATTTACAATTGCATTATTGAATGGTGCAGGGGTGTAAAAATCCACTAGCCCGACGCCCGGGGCTAGTGAATTTCCAGGACGGGCTAGCTGAAAAATTGTGCCTACTAGCCCCGGGCTAGTTGGTCCTTCGCTAGTAGGGGACGACTTATCATCGTTTCCTAAATTAGGAATCTTGTCAAATGCTACATTCTCTGTCGAATCCACAAAAGAAAAAAATAAATTATTTCTTTTGTTCTTGTTGATGACGGGTCGCTAAATTGCGCTCTGTTGTATCGTAGGCTACAGTTGGAAATACCCTTCTACCTTTTTATAGAACAGTGACGCAATGCGTCATACTGTAACGTGATTGGCTACAATCGTATCACTTTCACTGCGGGATACCTTACCATGTAATGTGTTAAAATACAGAGACTTCAACAAAATGGAAGTTATTTTTGAATGTTTTTCAGTAAAGATGATCATTTAATCGATATTTATAATTTTAATCACGACTTGTATCCATTTTTATGTAGCGATAACTGTTACATTAGGAACGCGGTTATGTCGCTATCGTCTGACTCTCAGTATGACACGGGGCGAGGCGTTTCGCCCAAACACATTGGAATATAAAATGCGAACATAACGTCATATAAAGCCATATAAAAATATTACAAACGGCATAAAACACATCTGATTCATAAGTTTATTTACTGTTTTTCATTAAAAAAACTCATTGATAGAATTAATATTGTCTAAAGTTGTGTTGAATAGTGCTGCACTGCAACTGAAAGGTGGTTAGTTTATTGCAATACTAGGTATAATTGTAATCAGTATTATTCAAAAGTTTTATGTTAAAAAATCATGGGCTAGTACAAAACCAGTCGGGGCTAGTGAAAAAATATACCCTACTAGCCCAGGGCTAGTGAGTGTGAAAATTTGTTTACACCCCTGATGGTGTATATCATGTATATTTATAAATTGAAGCTGGTCTTGGATCAATTGGTGTCTTAATATTGTCATTCATAAAATGTAATAACTGACTGGATTAGATATGATTACACTCATGACCAATAGCCTACTCAACTATAGACGCCCAGGAGGGGTATTAGTTATCCCTTTGGATACAACTCTAGTTTGCATTTATGTAAGACACATTTTTAAAAATTTGATTATTATCGATAATTGATCAGACAAGGTCATCCAATTTTGGCGATTATCCAGCTGCAGATTAATCGGTCATGAAAATCTCATCCGATTCCCATCACTATCTCTAAAGCTATGTATTGAAAACCGTAGGAAGGCTCTAAAGGTGTGACAATGAATTTTTAAGGTTTTGATGTTCAATACTCTACTGAAGAAATGCTGCTATATGTTTTCAAAAAAATGATCACACTAAATGAACAATAGATATATGTATAATATACTGTTAACCTCTTGTCAGTTTGAATCAGCGGATAGTTTGAACAGAATTTTTTCCAATAAAAACAATTTTCTATCTAGTGTTAGTTAAAATTCTAATTGTCCATAACTGACCCTATAGATTGAACTTGTCAAATGAAGAACTTTAAGTTAAGATTTTGGGGCAAACTCCATTGAAAGCTTTAGGTGATGATCGGCACTGGGAAATGCTGATTATAATACTTTGATCAAAAGGCACATTTAGGGTAAGGGGTTGTAAGTGTGATAATTGCAGTACATCCGACAGAAAATAGTTTGAACTCCCTGGAACAGGAAGGTATTCAATTTTTGTTAAATGTTTGTACATATGTATCGCCCTGTGAACAGCTAAGGCAGTCTCCTTTTAACTGGTGGCTACTGGCCTCTACACTGGACAACATGCAGTAGCAATTACAAGGGTACAGTATCTTACCTAAGAACACGCAAAAGCAGAAACCAAATTCTCCGCTTCTCGAGAAACACAAAAACGCTAAGGGTTAGAAGCGACGAGCAACATGACTCGTATCTTCACATTTGGTTATGTCTAAGCTGACTCACTAACCGACCAAGCTATCGCAACCCCTTAAAATTTTGAATGGACTTTATAAAGAATTAGCTCATGCCAGGGGTCCTTTTCTATTTCAATTTATGCGTTTTGCAACTTATGTCAAAATAGTTGTATGTACATGTATGCATTTTTATGTTAAACTGAATGCTGGAGTGGAACAGAAATCTGACATTTGAACACGTTTTCAATGAGTTTGGCCTGGAGAATGAGATGATTTGCTATGTTGGATGTAGTACCTTTTTACGTTAAAACCCCCAAGCATAGCTTACATTCTGCTTTAGATTTATTGGAATTTAGCAGGAAATGCTCCCAAACTCAACTGGAATGTTTGTCCATGTTTCAGATCAAAGGACTAAAGGGAGGTAAATATCTTACCGAATATTCGAATACTATTCTAATATTCGACTATCCGGGGAATTGGTATTTGCGACTTCTAACATTCGTTTCAACTCTACTGTTGATCCCATCGACACTATATTTAAAAAAAAACTTTTATTTTAGTTTTTAGGTTGAATGGACCAACTTGCTTGCATGTCTTCAATTTGGATTAGACAAACCTGCATGGTAGGGGGTTGCAATTGTTAATTATGTAACCTTTTGCCTGCTACATGTTGTAGATTCTTCTGTCATCTGTGGCTGAATTTAATCAATTTTACTTCAAATTTTGTTTCATGTCATTATGCATTGCTTCTATGATGTGTTAATATATATATATAGATTTGCTTTTATTTGAGTTTTTACCAATTTAATTCCACCATTTATTTGCTTTGACCTTGTGTTGATGAGCTTCGAGTTTTATAAGAATATAGAAAAACAGCAACCAAGGTTCGGTGAGCTTATGTCATGCGCGTCGTCCACAATTGCTTAAAATCCCTATAGCTACTAGTCAAAAAGTTCTTATTGGATTTTTACCAAATTGGGTCAGAAACATCCTTGGCGGAAGGGGATAAGATTTTGCATAAATGGTGGCTCTGACCCCCAAGGGGTCGGAGGGATGGGGCCCAATAGGGGAAATTAAAACAATTCCTTTAAATCGCTATAGCTACTAGTCATAAAGCTATGAATGGATGTGAACCCAATTTGGGCAAAAACATCCTTGGGGAAGGGGAACAGATTTTGCATAAATGGTGACTATGACCCCCAAAGGGCCAAAGGGGCGTGGCCCAATAGGGGAAATAGAGGTAATGCCTTTAAATCGCTAATGGTCATAAAGTTATGAATGGATTTGAACCTAATTTATTTAGAAACATCCATGGCAGGGGGGGGGGGATAGATTTTGCATAAATGGTAACTCTGACCCTCAAGGGGCCGGAGGGACGGGGCCCAATAGGGGAAATTGAGGCAATACCTTCAAATCGCTACTAGTCATAAAGTTATGAATGGATTTGAACCCAATTTGGTCAGAAACATCCTTGGGGGAAGGGGAACAGATTTTGCATAAATGGTGACTATGACCCCCAAGGGGCCAAATGGGTGGGGCCCAATAGGGGAAATAGAGGTAATTCCTTTAAATCGATACTAGTCATAAAGTTATGAATGGATTTGAACCCAATTTGGTCAGAAACATCCTTGGGGGAAGGGGAACAGATTTTAATTCATAAATGGTGACTAGGACCCCAAGGGGCCAATGGGTGGGGCCCAATAGGGGAAATAGAGGTAATTCCTTTAAATCGATACTAGTCATAAAGTTATGAATGGATTTGAACCCAATTTGGTCAGAAACATCCTTGGGGGAAGGGGAACAGATTTTGCATAAATGGTGACTCTGACCCGCTAGGGGCCAAAGGGGCTTGGCCCAATAGGGGAAATAGAGGTAATTCCTTTAAATCGCTACAGTCATAAAATGATGAATGCATGTCTAAAACAATTCTTGAGGTCTTTCAGACCTTAGACTGTCTGGACTTCATTAATCTTTAAAGCAGTTCGGATTCCAATACTATAACCATATATAGCATTGTTAGAGATTTACAAATAAAACAAATTGAATATGAACATTATTTTGACATTTGGTCTAATCCAACCAGGTGAGCGATACAGGCTCCATGGGCCTCTTGTTTAATGTTTTTGTTTCATTCAATGCAGAATGTCATTCTGATGAATTTGACGTTTTCAGTTTTTCTGTGACACATACGTATACGATTTCTGTTGTAGCCATTTTGAATTTCCCCCTATATATTTCAATATAGAAAAGTGTGTTACATTTTAAACTTCTTCTCAAGTTCCACCAGTGGGATTCAGCTCAATCTTAGCTGAAATAATCCTTGGATAGTCCTGGCCAAGTGGTGTTATTTTTTAAGTTGGTTTGAAATCCAAGATGGCCACCATGACGTCATGTATTAAAAAGCTTAAAATATCCATAATTCAAACAGTATTCATTTTACAGGGGTCATGTAATTATGTTATTTGTAGATAATGCCTGGCTCTAACTTTTACTGGCCAACAAATTTAAGGTTGGGGGCCATATAAAAGTTCGCTATGGGGTCAAATTAGTCTATTTTTAGAAAATCTTCATTTTTCAAACTTTTTCCCAAAAAAAATTCTCAGTATGATGCAGCATGTTATTCTGATGATTTTGATGTTTTTAGTGTTTCGGTAACATTTGCCATTAATGCGGTACGCCATTTTGAATTTATCTGGCATCTGAGATATAACGTTTCAACAAAGGAGTTGGACGAGGGGAGAGAACTTGTACAAACTTTTTGATGATCCTAACAAACTGTTTATGTATTGTTATTATATGAAGCATTCAGTTTTTTGTATGTAAACACTACATATAACATGTATCAATTGCACCAAACATTTGCTTGTAAAGGTGTAAATAAAAGTTACAAACACAGGAAAAATACTAACAAATGTTTTAAATTTAATCTGAGAATTCAATTTACCGGTAGAGTAATTATAAGGTTATATAATTATAAAAGGCATATTTCTAGGTTTCACAAAGATTTTATAAAATATCAAAATGTTGAAAAGATGCAGGTAAGATAAGTGTTTAACAGACCTGTTAAAACATGTCCAATAAAATTCAGTTGTCATTTTTCAGAATCCATTATCAGATTCATTATCAGAATTATCATTTATTAGCACACCTGGAACCAGTACCCCTTGATGATATTTTTAGTTAATCTGCATATGCTCTCAAGGACTGGTCAGCTGATGCCATGAGGCACAATGCTGTCTTTTCAACTTCACCAACCATCTGTCAGAAATGTTTTCCTTCCTGGTCTATCTACATTTAGCACTATATATATGATAAGCATGTTTAAAGCAGAGCGATCAGTTGTGGTCATTTAAAAATGTTTGAAAAAAGTTCCATTTATAGATTAGTGGCCTTGCTGCCGTCGAACCCAATCTTTGCACGATGAAAGTATAACATTGTTGCAAACAGTATCAATAGTACATTATCCAATAAGCCGTGGCATCACTTGTGGCTGTCTGTCTGTCTGTCTGTCTGTCTGTCCTTCCACACATTATCTTGTAACAAGGTGGTGTGTATGTTGCATATGAAAAGAAGGTCACACTGACCTTTGACCTATATCTACATCAAAGAAAAAAGGTTTCTAGACTATTCCTACCTTTCTTAAAACTGGCACTTTATATACCACTTTGGTCATGGGTCACCTAAAAAAAATAAGGCATTGTTGTTGCAGACCTCCATTGTAACCTTTTAGCTATATCTAAGAAAAAAAAAGGTGTCTGGGCTCTTATCAACATATATACTTTTTTTAACTGGAACTTCATACTTGGGGCATGGGTCACCTAAATAAGGCAATGTGTTGGGGATCTATATTGTGACCTTTGACCTACGTAAAAAATGTTGTGTGGGCTCTATCTTTTACACTTCTAACAGTGACACTAGTGGCACTTCATACTCTGAGCATGGGTTCATCTAAATGAGGCAATGTGTCACACAACAGGAGTCGGTCACTGATCCACATTGACCTTTGACCTACATCAATGTCAGACTTAGAAATTTGCACATGAAAAGAAAAAGAAGAACCAGATTCATTCTTCCATTAAACAATGTATATGTTCATAATACTTTAGATATCAGTTTTGATACAGTATGATCCTGATACATCTATGCACACTTATACATATTACTAGATTCAGGTATCAAATGTTTTTAATTCAAATATAAGTAAATAAGCATGGTTGTTTTAATTACTTCCTAGAATGAACAATATCATTGATTCCTCCACAACCACCACCTAAATATCCATCAGAACTATTTATCATCTAGATCTGTGAATTAGCATAACTTCACATTCAACTGGGGACTGTAAATCACTGAATTGTTCGTTTTTATGGAAGCGTTTACGCCTGCCATATTACAATCACCTACGAGTTGTGACGTCACAATCTCTCACTTTCATTTTCGTTATATTTCCTTTCACAGTTCATTTTGTAGTTTCTTTCGGTTCATATATGATGTAGTTGAACTATATATACATTTATGAAAACTATCAAGACTACAAATAAAGTGCTATTACATGAAAAAAGGTATATTCAGTATAAATTTCTCTTCGGCGGAAGCCCGGAATTTGAGACCTCTGGTGGTAGTTTCTGTAACTAGGGGTAATGATTCGCTTATAATTAGTTCCAAGTATGAGGCACGTCATTGTAGTCCGTCATTCAAAGTAGATGTGCACAGAAATGTATTAGCTATGCTGATAATGTTTTGAACATTTCAGGAACTATTTTGAATAAACAATAAGAATGTCTTGTAAATATCTACACCTGCATCGATTTTTGCAAATCTATATTGAAAATACTGTTTGAAGGGAGATAACTGCGAGATTCTGACGTTACCTTACAGAGGACACTTGTTTAACTACTAGAAATAAAGATGGCATAACAACCAAGCGCAAACAAATTCCTGATTTTCATAATACCCTCCAGGTTTTGGCTAACAACATTTCTTTTGTTTACAACTTGGTAGTTTGTTCACGAGATTTTATGAGATTTAGTCCGATATTTAGCGATCACGTGTTCCGTCTGTTTACGTGAGCGAGCACTCTGTCAAAATGGAGGCACGTGGACACGGGCTTCACACGAAGCATCAAAATGATGTTTGTCGCTAGAAATTAATATCTATCAACATGAATTAAAGTCAAGTTGCTTACAAAGTTTAAATCTGTTTGTTGACCCACTGAAATAAGTGTTTGTTTATTTAGGACGAAACTGTTTACGATAAGTTGTTCAATCCTGGCCAGACCACAAAATCACAATATCTACTGCGATTATAGTCTGAATTTTCTGACGATCTTGCTATATACTATATGCAAACTTCAATCAGCTTTAAGGCGATATCAACCCCAAAACCCTTCGGATTACTGCGATAACTGATCGAAGTCCCTGTGTTTCAAATCCATGAATCGGTAGACCTGCGTGATGGAATTCGATCGTTTATTTTTTAAAACTTAAGAAAACTTCCCCGACAGAGACAATATACAGAATCTGGATTTCTGTGATAAGGTTTACTGCAGTAGCTACTCGCACTCGTAATATATATGAAAATGCTAAATTATTATTGAACCAGCTTGTCTTATTTATATATTATTCAGCTCACGATTCAACCTTTTCAAATGTTTTCATGTAATATATATATACATTTGTATGCACCAAGCTGTGAAATGTTTGTATTACATAGAATATTTAAACAATACAAAGTAATTGTAGATTAACAAAATGTATACCAATTGCATTTTAACCTATTAGTACAACTTTTTGTTGTTTTCATGTAAAATGATAAATACATGTATATCTATTGGCAATCGATATAAAATCCATATAATATAAGACTTTCTCAAATATCAATATTCCTCATAACTTTCAAAATAAATCTATATTTGCTTTTGAAATTTAATTAAAAATGTTTGATTTTCATGTCGCGAACATATCCCTTAAAATAATCATCATCTCCTTATTGGTCTCCAGAAAGTGTGAAAATAAATGAAACTTTTTTGTCAATAATTCTATTTATTATGAATTCATGTATAACCATTTAGGTTTTTTCCAATGTTGACCTTTAAAACTATATATATATACAAGCAACAATCTGTGGGATGTCAAATATGGAAGGCTATAGCTGTTTCAGGATAAATTGCCAAAAATGCTGATAAGTACTGTTTCTTATCACTGATCATATATATTATATTGGGTTTTCGACTATTATGTGTTATTGCTACTTAAGTGTGAATTTTTTCGGCTTAAGTGATAATGTATTTCTTTGTACTTATGTGCAACAGACATCGCGAGAGTTTAATTCTCGTACATATAATATTGACTCCTACAAAAAGAAGTTGAGTGATCATGAGTGGTTGACCTACGAGAGGCATTTTATCAAATCTCGTATTGACCATACTGATTGCTCATGATCATATTTCATCCGGCCTAGTAAACTCTAGAAAAAAACATCTTAATTTATGAAAGTAGCTAACTCATTTAATGTATGTGTAAAAATTAAGTATATATATATATCGTACAAAACATCAAACTTCTAATATGGTAGATATGAAACATACATTTAGGCTGACTGCCTGATAATATAATACAATTTGTACAAAGTTTACAATCCTTTGACATTCAGCTCATAATATACACCATTATAATTTGATCTGTCGTCATGCGTCGGTCTTCTTCTTAAGACCAAGATATCGCAGAATGGTGTACAGAAGGTTCTTAAGCTGTTTTATCAAAATTGTTAATTTCATGGCCCCCTATATCTATGTGTCGCATTCTCCCTGGGGAGAGGATACATTTTACTATAGTTTATATAGGAAACTCATCACACATATTTTAGCATAATTTGTTTAGGGTTAGGGTTTTGGTTAGGGCAAACTTTTCTCAATGACATATTGTCAGAGAATGTCAAGGCCAACGACTTGTTATGGGTTCGAATGTCAAAAATAAAAATCTCAAATTGATTATTTTTTTCATTTCATATGAAAGAACATAGTCCACTGAAACAGAATGTGCATATTTTATTGTCATCAGATAAAAATAAGGCAGAAAGATATGGCACTTGGAAAAGAATCATAAAGCTATTTTCTCCAGCCAAAATTAAAAAATAATCCAAAATTGCAGAATAAAGGTTTCTGCTCTTTTATCTATATACACATGAAGGCTTGATGTTTGGCGCATCGATAACGTATGGCTGGCTACAAATGTTATACTTATATTTGACCTTGACCTTCATTCAAGGTCACGGGGGTCAAATGATGAAAAAAATTCAAAGTTCTTTCAAAATTATTAATTTTGGTCACATTTTAAAGAATCGGCCCTTTTAAAGGTGTGTGCAATGTATCAAGGTCAAATAATCAGAATGACGCAGATATGGCACTTTTAAAAAGAAATTCCTACCAAAATGAAAAAATGACCCAAAACTGCACATACACATGAAGGCTGGATATTTGGCAAACAGATACATGTAACATGTGTGACTGGCTACAAATATTGAGTTTATCTCTCTGACCTTGACCTTCATTCACATTTTAAAGAACCGGCTCTTATGAAGGTGTGTGCGAAGTTTCAAGGGCAAATTATTAAAAATGATGCAGACATGCCCTTTAAAGAATGTTTTCTTGCCAAAATTAAAAATTATCCATAATTGCAATTCAATTGTTGGCTCAAAAGGGGTGTCCAGCAAGATTATGGAGTTGGGATCTGAATGGTTTCACAGATAAAACAAGAGGCCCAAATGGCCTGTATGGCTCACCTGGTTTTATGAGATATGAAACAAGAATGATGCTTAAGTTTATTTGTCGCTGGTATTTCTATGTCAATATATCATAAGCATTTTATATGGGTACATGTACATTGGTTTATTGTTATTCTAAAAATGTCAGACCTATTTTGGTCCCATCCTTCAGCCCCCGGGAGGTTAACCCCAACATTCGTACAATTTTGAATACCCACCCCATAACCATGCTACCATACAAATGTAGGTTTTATACCAAATTGTGCAATTAATCCATGAAATGAAATTGACTTTGGGTACAACCCCATAGGGATTGCTACCACACCAATGTGAGTTATATCCATAACTTAGTTTCAGAGAAACCAATTGACCCCTTTTGACCCTGCCCCCCAGGGGTCAACCCCACCATTTTTACAATTTTGAATCCCTACTCAAAATGATGCTACCAGTCAAGTATGAGCTATATCGATTGCTTAGTTTCAGAGAAGAAGTTATTTATGTCAATTAAGCCAAATTGACCAAGAGATGAACACAATCCTGATGTAAAAATAGGCCCAGGGTTCTTTCCCCACCCCAAGGGACTTATACAATCATATTGAATTAATATCAAATATGAAAGTTTTCTTCAATATTTTGCATGTAAAACGCTGTATAGTTATATACAGTACCTATAGCTACTAGGCTATTATCTACATCTTGGTGGTAAATTAAAAAACAACAAATCACAAATCACAGTTTATTGTTAATATTGACATTGGATCTATTAAAATAGATGGAATTGATATCTAATTTTAAAATAATTGTCCTTAACAAATGAGGTCTTTGTTGAAAAAAAAGTGTAATAACTTTTAAAAGCCGTCAATCTAATTTTGATATTATTCTAAGATCAAAATAGAAAGGAATATACAATTTTGTTTACAAGATATTGAAAGACATTGCTGTTGAAAGTGTTGAAAGTGTGCAGACACTCCCTGTATTTTCAATACATATCGTGTATTGTTATAACTTATCGAAATACATATCATATTGTTTCGACATTTCTAATACCCAGGCCTATAAAATATAAGTTTGTTTTAAACACATAAATGCAAATTTTGAACTACTTAAGTATAAAAGATGGTTTAAAGTATGAATGTTAATGACATGTACCTAAGTAGAAGTTGATTTTAAAAAATTTAAAATGTTCGACTTCTTAAGTAAAGGTTTGATTGAAATAAGAAATGTTTAACTACTTTTAGAAGTAGGTTTGAAACTTTAAGATGGTTAAAACCATTATGTATATCGGAACAGTCTAAACCATTACATTCATCAGGACTGTGAAAACCATTATGTCCGGTTGGTTTGACACACTTAAGTGGAAATGTTTAGTCATGTTGATATCAGTTTAATTTGTATTCTTGCTTTATTTCAAATATCTCCTTTTACATCTGACTAACGCCTCCTACAGTACTTTCAGTACTTTGATTATTTTGTATATATACTCAAAGTAAAGATTGCGAACATGTCGGGTCTTGTACAGGATTTATAAATAACAACTCTAAGAACGTTATTTAATGTAGACTTTTTTCTTGTTTTTAGGGCACCTGCAACGGCAGGGATGAGACAGAAGATGGTGCATGCGTCCAGCTTGTCTGCTGTGAAAGATAAACTGAATGTCAACGATGTATTACAGGTGACGGAGCTGGACGAACTGGATGAAGACGTCGTCTGTGATAAGCTTCGGATCAAGCTTGATAAAGAACATTGCGAAAAGATGAAAAGAGAACACCCATTTGAGGAAGAAGAATACCACCAGGAGCAGCAACTACAGGCATAGACGATCACTAAATACAACACAGTGACCACCGTGAAAATATGCATTGATTTGGTTTATCGGCCTGTTATAGCGTTTATGTGCTTCGCTGACTGGTCAACCTTGGGAATGTATTAAACATACATTGTGCTAGACTGGATTGATGCTATTGGCTGTTATACATCACTTATATACCAGGGAACATACATTATAAACATTACAAAGGCAAGATTTTCATCAAGCCAAAAATTAATCTTCTTATAGCATTATATACTTTATCGTCACTGTCAAATATCAACTCTTAATGTATAAAACTTTATACAAAAGTGTAGTCACAATAAGTCAAGGGAAAGTTTGTATATGGTGTAATTGGAATAAGCTTTACATGGAGTGGACCGAGATGAGTTATGGCGGTTGTGGGAACACTGAATTAATGTAGCAAATAATACTGTAATGTAAGGTGGTGTCTATAGATACAAATTCTGTTTACCTTTCTGATTCCTGTGACTAGATTCCAGCCATCTTGGTATTGGAGATTTTGAGCATAGAAACAATTTAATCCAAAAGAAATAACTGCATCTAGCTAAAAAAGTGATTTTCATCGAAAGTGAATATCGCTTTTAATTATTGTATGTATTTTTTTATGTTAATGTTACAAAAACAAAACTGATGTTTTTAATATGAAATTATGAAATACTATACATTTGGCATGTATACCATCCTCCTGATTTGTATTTACCATATTTGAGGAAATTTCAGTGATTGTTTATATTAATTACCAACTCTAAATGTAAATGGCCAATATTTATATTAATTACCAACTCTAAATGTAAATGGCCAACAGAGTCATTTCCAAACCAACTAGTCTTTGCCAGTCAACTAGTCTTCCCCAAAAAGCCAAAATGGTTTTTACTTGAAATGACATTTAATGGGCATACAATTAACTTAAGTTAGATAAGTTTGAAGAAGCAGGCATCCTGCTAGCAGAATTGTTACATGGTGTTCGAAGTGTGAAAATAGTCATTACACTACTACCTGGTAATTATGTAAAGAAACACGTTTTGTATAAATAAAACAAATAACAAAATTTAATGAAAATTTCACTTGTTCAACAAAATTTGATGTTTGTTTTTCTTCAAGTCATGACTTTTCATTAAACTTGAAATAACAATAGAATATGCTTCAATCACAACATACTTGACTGTTTTTTTAATTTGTTATATTGCTAAATTGGCCAACTTGTTTCTCCACTTTCAGCATCTCTGAGGGCTTATTCAAATTGATCGATTCCCTAGTGAAATTATTTCATGATAAAGTTGAATTCTCAATTTCAGTTAGTTGTGATTGAAACATGTTTATTACATTTCAAATCTACAATGACCAGAATTTCAAGAAGATGGTGAGCTGTTCAAACTGCCTCTCGTCCGTGGTCTCTCAAACTATGTATACATGCAGGTTGCTCATAGGAATATTGTAAAAGATTCCCTCATTTTCTTAAGAATTACAGATCAAGAATAAATTCATATTTATGAACTCCTATACTGAAATTAATAGACAGTGACTGAATTTTAAAGGATTACATATTTTGTGTTGAAAAACCTTGGACTTTGAGAAACTGCAAGAATTTCTTTGTTTCTCTAGTTCATTAGAATATATATTGTTAGCTCACTGGTTACGAGTAGCAGTGAGCTAATGCTGTACGCATTGGCGTCCCACCCCAAGACTTTAAAAGTTTTTTGGGCAAGTTTTTTGGAAACCTTGTAAGTTCAAAAGTCTACACCTCACACCCTCCTGATTTGGTTTATACATTTATTAGAGGTCTAGGAGTGATGTTATTGCAAAATTATGCCCAGTAATTTTTTCGCATTTTACCAGATTGTGGACTGAACTTTTTTGTCACCAAAATCCAATTTTAAAAGTTTCTGGGTTTTAAATCCAAAACCATATGCCACACACACTGTTACAAATCGAATGCTGTTACAAATCGATGTATGCATTCATTGAGGACTACATGATGTTACTGCAAAATACATACGTAAAAAATGAGTGTATATATATTGTGATTGCTGCTGCCGGGGAGCTTCACTGTGAATCATTGATTGCACTTGTTTTCATATGGAGAACTTCAAATTGCAATATATCATATGGATTTTTTTCTTACGTCTGGAAAAAATATATATTTGTGGCTGATAAGCATCTTTTACAAAAGTAGTTCTTGTGCATTTTAATGCATCAATATTTAAACATTACTTCTGAGAATTTGTTTGCTAATACTAAATTCACTTGACTTTTAAGGTACATTCTGTAACTTGAAAGAAAACTCATTTTTTCTCTCCAAGTTACTGACATAGTGGGACAGACAAGAAAATTAAATCATATTAAATGTACACTTCATTTGTTTTATATCAATTGCGATACAAGTTATAGCAACTTATATTGATCACTGTAAGTGTTGTTGGCCTGGATGGACATGTTGTTTTATATCAATTGCGATACAAGTTATAGCAACTTATATTGATCACTGTAAGTGTTGTTGGCCTGGATGGACATGCAGGAGGAGTTTAACTGTGGGAGGAAGCAGTGTAGTTCTCGGAGAAAACCAGTGGTCAGGCAGGTGACCTTTACCTTTTCACGTATGATTAATTGTGGAATCAAACCTCAGTAGGTTAGGTGGAAGGAATGAGTTATCAATGTGCTACTTGACTTCCCATTAATTTAATAACGATACATGTTGAATATTATGTCAATGTTGTCGGCTTCAAAATAAAAGATGTACAGCAACCAGGAAGCAAAAAGAATATAAAACATGTAGCAATAACAAACTTATCTAAATCCAATAAAAATATAAGATGGAAATTGTTCTATTGGCAGCCATTTTAGTTCAGATGTATATGTAAGACTGAAATGCAGAACACATGTGTTTGCTGTGAAAGCATACTCTGGTGACCATATTGTACTTAAGACGAAACATGTGAACATCATCATTTGTCCAAAATTATCCATTATGATTCCTACAGTTTTATTATTAACATTTAAAAAGTAATGATAGTATTTGAACTATTACTTCAGTACTGATTCTAAAGACGGCATTCTTCTTGAATTTCATTTTCATTGAAAATGTGATAAAAATTTATCAGTACCCAACAAGGATCATTCACATGGAATTTAATCAGAATCGAGGATCACAGACATTGGATGCAGCCCCCGATAACAACAGGTAGTTTGAGTCTCGAGGCTAAGAACTTCAACCATATGCTCAAAATAGATGAAACTACTAAACTTTATATATAGAAGTGACAAAAATCGAACACAATACAGAATCATGTTATATATATATATATATATATATATACACAGGTTAAAAAAATCCAATTTATAGCCTTTATGGAGCCTGTACCAGAGTTATTTTATTATTGTGATGTTTCAAGATGATCTTTACACTGTGCTTTTATATTTCAACACCGAATATTTACTGGTGTACTGTATCAATGATCGAAACATACATAACTGTAACTATACATATGCCGTTTTACGAAACATACATAACTGTAACTATACATGTGCCTTTTTACGAAACATACATAACTGTAACTATACATATGCCTTTTTACGAAACATACATAACTGTAACTATACATAACTGTAACTATACATAACTAACTATACATAACTGTAACTATACATAACTGTAACTATACATGTGCCTTTATACATCACTTGAGACAAAGCCTCGAGACCCAATACTTGGCCAGTGGTTACTCCAACAATGTTGAGAGGTTTTACACGGCGAGATACTTTTGACAGGCACTATCATATCCGATAGAAAAAGAGCCGACCAGCGGCCTCTTATGTTATAGGAGTAGGCCAGTGGTATGATGGAATAAAGGGCTAGCAGTTTTGTCATTTGAGGCCAAAGTTCAAGGACAAATTGGGGGTCGCTGACATTACATCTGGCTGTTATCGATGCAAGGTTTTTAAGGTTCAGATAAAAAGTTAAAAAGGTAACAAACTGTAGTATTATGGTAGTACAGTGTATTTACATTTCTGTTAGCCCATCAGTATGGGGAGTTGCATTATAGAACATGTATATATGCAATAAAAGAATGGGCAGTAGGCTTCCTGATGGGAAACGGCAACACAACTGGACTCTCCAAACATATACTGTATATATTCTAGGTCAAATAAACCTAGGCCTTGATCTACTTCAAGTCAAAGTGTGAACTCAAAACATAGTAATCATTTATATGGCAAGTCCAGATTCGGTTACACCTACAGCATCTAAAAAGCAACCAACACCGGATTTCTGCAGAATGGAGGACATATTTTTATATTTACATTTGTCTGGCATTGTCACTATATAGTCTGTTTGAGAGCTCTGGCATTGATGTACGTTTAAATGCCATCCATCACGCAGTACACTTATCAGTGTATTGATACAACACAAACCGGAACTACAATATCAGGATAATTAAGTTCAACGACTAATTATTTTGTCTACATTATTTGTTATAAAAAATATGCCATTTGCGCATTACGTTGATAATAAAATGATTAGTTTTTTCTTTTTTAATTTTTCATGTAATATTTTGTTTCCCAAAAAGCATACGACCATGTTCTGGCTGTTCCAATGACTGACAAAAAAATCTGCTGACTGTCGGTAAGGTGGGAATTATGAATTTTAAATATGAATTATAGATTTTAAAAAACAAGAGGCCCAATGGGCCTGTATCGCTCACCTGGCTCTACAGCAACTTTGAAGTTGATTGAAGTCATTTCTAAAGATACTATGTTGATTACCTCTTTATTCAAATATCATTGTAAGCTAGTTTTATTCATATTAAACATTTTCTAGTCCTTCATTCCAGCATTCTATTGGCCTAATATCAGGTCTTGGAGGCTCTTGGCTATCGCAAAATTATTGTTTACAGATTTGAGCCGATTTCACCCCTGTGACTTTGAATGTAGGTCAAGGTCATTTATTTGAACAAAATTGGTAGTGCTTCACCCCAGCCCAGCATGCTACAGGCCTAATATCAAGTCCCTGGGCCTCTTGGTTATTGAGAAGAAGTCGTATGAAGATTATAGCCTATTTGACCCATGTGACCTTGAATGAAGGTCAAGGTCATTTATTTGAACAAACTTTGTAGCCCTTCATCCCAGCATGCTACAGGCCCAATATCAAGTCCATGGGCCTCTTAGTTATTGAGAAGAAGTCGTTTGAAGATTATAGCCTATTTGACCCATGTGACCTTGAATGAAGGTCAAGGTCAATTATTTGAACAAACTTTGTAGCCCTTCACCCAAGCATGCTACAGGCCCAATATCAAGTCGCTGGGCCTCTTGGTTATTGAGAAGAAGTCGTTTGAAGATTATAGCCTATTTGACCCATGTGACCTTGAATGAAGGTCAAGGTCAATTATTTGAACAAACTTTGTAGCCCTTCACCACAGCATGCTACAGGCCCAATATCAAGTCCCTGGGCCTCTTGGTTATTGAGAAGAAGTCGTTTGAAGATTATAGCCTATTTGACCCTTGTGACCTTGAATGAAGGTCAAGGTCATTTATTGGAACAAACTTTGTAGCCCTTTACCCCAGCATGCTACAGGCCCAATATCAAGTCCATGGGCCTCTTGGTTATTGAGAAGAAGTCGTTTGAAGATTATAGCCTATTTGACCCATGTGACCTTGAATGAAGGTCAAGGTCATTTATTTGAACAAACTTTGTAGCCCTTCACCCCAGCATGCTACAGGCCAAATATCAAGTCCCTGGGCCTCTTGGTTATTGAGAAGAAGTCGTTTGAAGATTATAGCCTATTTGACCCATTTGACCTTGAATGAAGGTCAAGGTCATTTATTTGAACAAACTTTGTAGCCCTTCACCCACGCATGCTACAGGCCCAATATCAAGTCCCTGGGCCTCTTGGTTATTGAGAAGAAGTCGTTTGAAGATTATAGCCTATTTGACTCATATGACCTTGAATGAAGGTCAAGGTCATTTATTTGAACAAACTTTGTAGCCCTTCACCCCAGCATGCTACAAGCCCAATATCAAATCCATGGGCCTCTTGGTTATTGAGAAGAAGTCGTTTGAAGATTATAGCCTATTTGACCCATGTGACCTTGAATGAAGGTCAAGGCCATTTATTTGAACAAACTTTGTAGCCCTTCACCCCAGCATGCTACAGGCCCAATATCAAGTCCCTGGGCCTCTTGGTTATTGAGAAGAAGTTGTTTGAATGAAAAAGTTGACGCCGGACGGCCGGACGGCCAGACGGACGGACGGACGGACGACGGACGCCGCACCACGGCATAAGCTCACTTGCCCTTCGGGCAGGTGAGCTAATAAAAGGAAAAGGAATGTAAATATAAGCATTGAACTGTTTTTGTATGGTATTTATGATCTATTTGAATGCCAGAGTTATACAAGCAAACAAATCATAATCTTAACGCACATTATGTTGTTTACATGCAAAGCTCTGGCATTCAAATAGATCATACCTACCATACCGAACAGTTCAATGGCCTCAAGAAGACTGTATGGAAATGAGAGCAGTACTTGTTTTTCAAGTATCTGTACGACATGATTTGGATATGATTTTTCATGTATATGAAATTAATAAGCCAGACGTACCACTAATACATATTGTTGACAGTTCATCCGTCAAGACTAGGGATGTATATGGCTTGATCACATCAAATCACACAATAAGTGCTCCAGTAAATTGTCTTAGGTTTCAATACAGGATAGCGCTGTTCCTGAATATAACAGACCAACTGATATACAAAACTCCAGTTTCTAAACATGGAAGTACGGGTGTATATAGTAGTGGGTGTGCTAAACTTGTTATTATTATCACATGCATGTATAATAATAGCACCCGGGATCTGTTCTTGGAAGGACCAGAGAGCTCAACGGGCCTGTATTGATCATCTGCTACTAACAGAAAATTAAAGCTAATGTAGTTAATTTATGTTAAGCTGATATCTCTTCATACAAATAGCCAGCATTTAATGATTTTAACAAATTCTTTGGTAACCATTGTTACCATATTGTCCTAGCTCATTCATTTGAATATACAATGTACTTGCTCAGTATCTTTACCTTGGGCCTCTTGTATATTGCAAGTCATTGCAAGATTTTAACACATTTATCCCCAGTGACCTTGAAGAAAGTCCGTCATTCCTTTGAGCAAGCCATTCATCTGAGCATGCTCCTGGCCTAATATATTGACCCTGTGCCCCTTTAAAAGTTTAAATGGAAATGTTGATCCAAGACGGAATTTCAGATTTTCTTTATCCCCAAGAAAATTTCATATTACACTGGGTTACAATAAATGTGTACTTGCATATATATAGACGGCAATAAACCCTGACCGATCTAAATTATCAGCTGTCAAGGTTTTGACATAAAATAAGGCTCCAGTATATGGCTCTTAAATCTCATACTGGGGTGATCATGATCAGGTGGCACAGTGGTACACTTGCCTTTCACCTAGGCGGCCCAGATCGTACGTGAATAGGTAGGGTGTCACCTGCCCGACCACGTGCTTTGAACAATCCGGGCCAACAAGCGTGATAAATATAAGTTGATATAATTGTCTCATAATTGTTGTAAAATAAATAAAGTTTACATTCAGTACGAAAAATGACTTCTGATGTAAACAATATGACTGAATGAATATTTTGGAGAGAAAACAACACCCCTATTTAACAAAAGAAAAAACAACCATGGAATAGACAATATTTGAAGATATTTCTGGGACCGGAGAAGCTCTCAACCTACTCAATACCAATTTTATGCAGGTTTGTGTGAAATTATACGCGGTGCCCAGTACCAGTTTCTTGAACCGCACCATGGACTTACCTCAATGATGACTGAATAAAAGAAAGTTAATCTTTCATTAGAAACTAAATAAGCATTTGATCTTTGATAAATCTGCAGACCTGCCAACCTTTCAAATTCAAAAATAGTAATTTGGCCCATTTTTGAGCAAAAAAAGAGTAATTCTTAACAATTCTTGCCAAATCTATGGCATCAAAAAGAGTAATTTGCTACTATTTCGAGAGAAAAAAGAGTAACGACCACCACAAAATAGTAAAGATTACTATAAAATAGTAGTAGTTGGCAGGTCTGAATCTGTTGTTGAAATGAAACATTAATTTCACCGACACTTGGGAGAGGGCACCAATCCATCTCTTATCCTGAGTTTAACCATAATGTAAGATACATGTACATACTCCATTAGTAATTAGGCCTATACTTTATGTTACAATATATATATTGATATTACGACACGGTGAACTAAGACCATATAAAGTTACTATGTACATGTACAGAAAGTATGGCATTCTAAAATCCAAGCTAATCCCAACACACAAAAGTGCTGTATTATCATGGAACTTAATAAAAGTCATACTGTGACAGCTGCATTTCAGTGTATGATCATGTGGAATTTCAGAAAGTTTGGCCCCCAGGCTTTGGATGATGTAGTCTTGACAGTACATTCCCAGATCTATTTCAATAACAGAAAACTGACATAAGGAGCTATTCAATCTCTAATTGCACATCCATTCAAATCATCCTCGGTTGGTTTTACTGTGTATTTGAAATAAAAACACGAGGAGTTTCGGATGATTGCACATCCTCACATCAATGTGTAGCTTCGTGTTTCAGAACGTTTGGCCTTTTGGATTTTGTGATGATCTCCAGGATATGTAAGTGCTGACTGACAAGACAGATGGAGGGACACCATTATTATAATAGCCTAAGGGCACCTGCTATCTGGGCCTCTAATGATAAAAGTTCCTAGTCTGAGGATTTGAGACCATTTCTATACCACCATTATTACATCACTGCATTGAGGTCCCCTGCTTTCTCAATACATGTCATTACTCTCTCAAATATAGCTTTTATTCTTGGCTATTTACAGTTAAGTAGTTTCATGGTCCAACTGGACACTAGCTTGTCTAACAAAGTCATTTAGAGTTAGGATTGGACATCTAGAGGCAAAACTATTGATGTATGTTTGATAGTTTTCCTATTTATTATGTTCAAGTGTTGAGATTCAAGTAAGGCCTCAGCTACTGTTAGAATTCTGTTAAATCGTAATGGGCCAATGTCTAGTTTTATTAGACATTACAGACACTTGTCTACACCATGTAATGATTCAAGTTAGGCAGCTGAAGCTCATTTATTACTAATGGAATGGAAGTTGTGTTTACAGTATGACTTTCCTAAGACAAACTAGCTTGATGTGAATTTCTGTCTTTGATGAGATAAATTAAAAATACAACCTGGAATATACAGTATCCTTCAGAAAACTTATCTATTTTAAACTCATAACATATTTCAGATATAACAAACTGTTCCCTCTTGTCCTTAGGAATTTGTTTTTAACACATTTTAATTATAACATCCTTGTTAAATGAGGTAAATAGATTTGCTTGTACAAAAGGTACGCAACACTCACAGGTTAATCATCTTTATTTCCTTCAATAAATATATCTGTACATCAACCGCTCCTGAAGAAGCTAATTTTGACAATTACCTGAAAACTTGTTCTCTTCTGTCAGTGTGATGTCGACAGTAATGATCCCCTTTGTGGAAACTACCAGGGTAATAACTGTAATTGATCAATATGTAATCCCTTTCAAGATTCAACATTACCTAAGATATCAAAAAATGTACATTGCTACAGATCGATCATAACAATAAAAACTCAGTCCTGAAACTCAGACTTGATCAAACAATAACAAAATCCTGGTTACACTTCTCAATCCTTTTTCTTTCTTCTCTTCATTTCTTTGTCTATTGAGCGTCGTTTTTCTGTCAATATCCTTGTCTGAAAAAATATATAAAAAAATGCAATAAATCAATACTGTTGATGGTGATACCAATGTTACTTCAATTAATAATGCTTTATTATTAGTCTTCAGGAAAAACGTTCATAATTACTGTTCACAGGAATTATACATAATCTTTAAAGCATAAAATTTTGGTATCCACTCATATCTTACAATGTGTGTTTAAAGGGACATCACGATAAACCAATTTTTATTTTGTATTTTTTGATATTATTCGGTATATCTTTTTAAAAAATAACCTTATGAACAAAAACCATTCGAATTTGATGATATATGTACATAATATTTACATTTACACTGCAGCCCCACTATATAACTTTACCAAGCTCACTTGGAAGTTATGAGTCCATAACTTCCAAATCTTTATTATGACATCATTAATATAGTGACGTCATAATTTTCACGTCGGCGATAACGAAAGATGGCTGTTCAAAAGGCAGTTCCGTCTTTGACGATAATAATTTGTTCATTCATCGTCGGAGCAAAATTCCTGGATATAGTCTTTAAAAATCGTTGTCAAATGCAAATATAAGCATTGAACTGCTTTTAGTTGGAAGTTATGGGCTGATGAATGCCAACTGGACAAAGGCAAATTCAACATGAAGCGCTAGTGCGCTTCATTAAATTTGCCTTTGTCCAGTTGGCATTCATCAGCCCATAACTTCCAACTGAAAGCAGTTCAATGCTTAAAAAAACATCAATTATTAATTATAAAAAGGTTATCATAATTTGTTGATCAATAGTCTGGATATGTAAATTTGTGACATACACGATAAAACGCATGCGCACAACAAACTAAAACACCTGAAAACAAAAATGGCTTCCAACGTGAATCGACTGCGGTTGAAAACGATAACAGCTTCCGCAATAAAGAAAATAATGGCCAAATGGGTCAAAGACAATCCTAAAATTACACTGGGGAAGCAGTACAAAATAGATTGGAACAGTTCAAACAGAAAAACAGTAACACGGACACTGCTCGTATTCTGCTTGGTTGCTGAATAGTAGGTCATAACAATCTCAGTAATATTTACACAAACTCGGTAATAGTTACATAAACTCAGTAATATTTATACAGTCTGTACCAGTACATCGCTGCTGTCACTATACTATATGTACAGTGTTTACACTTATGAACACATAAACATTTGTACCGGAATATATACAGAATGCGTTATTTAACATTTAAACCACTGTATAATATTGTTATCCAACTAACCCAGATGGAATATTTCGACTTGTAAACTATCGTGTGTTTGTGTTTACAAATGAAATTTAGAGGGGGATTCCCAACTAAATTGAGTGGTCAAGCTGGACATAGGCATCGACTGTGAATATTGGGATAGCACTGAAACATAACTGGAAAGGAACAAAATATGTACATTCAATGAAAATAACAACGTTTTTAACGTGATGTCCCTTTAATAGATGATTTGTTTCTACATCAATAATTTGAATAGTGACCCGGGAGCAGATGGTTTATTTTCAATGCTATATGTAAAACATCTATTAATATATAGCTATATATTATATTCACATACATGACCACTTTGATAAATGGGGTAGGTAATGTCGAAGGACGGCACATTAATCTGGGTAGGTAAATCTGACAGACGATAAGTTGTAATTAGGGTAGGTAATTATAATCAGACAGACAATAGTCATAATTGGGACAGGTAAATCAGACAGACAATAGTCATAATTGGGACAGGTAAATCAGACAGACAATAGTCATAATTGGGACAGGTAAGTCAGACAGACAATAGTCATAATTGGGACAGGTAAGTCTGATAGACAATAGTCATAATTGGGACAGGTAAATCAGACAGACAATAGTCATAATTGGGACAGGTAAATCAGACAGACAATAGTTATAATTGGGACAGGTAAGTCTGATAGACAATAGTCATAATTGGGACAGGTAAGTCTGATAAGACAATAGTCATAATTGGGACAGGTAAGTCTGATAGACAATAGTCATGATTGGGACAGGTAAGTCTGATAGACAATAGTCATAATTGGGACAGGTAAGTCTGATAGACAATAGTCATAAATGGGACAGGTAAATCAGACAGACAAGTCATAATTGGGACAGGTAAATCAGACAGACAATAGTCATAATTGGGATAGGTAAATATGATAGACAATAGTCATAATTGGGACAGGTAAGTCTGATAGACAATAGTCATAATTGGGACAGGTAAGTCTGATAGACAATAGTCATAATTGGGACAGGTAAGTCTGATAGACAATAGTCATGATGGGACAGCTAAATCAGACAGACGATTGTCATAAACAGGGACTCTTCAATGATAACAATCATAGATATTTCAACATCAAGCTAGTCATAGCTTTTCATTTAGTTTGACAGAAAACTAACTAAAAGGAGAAATTAGCGAACCCTTTTCTCAACTATTAAACATGAAACGATCACCACACTGCTTTTCTCTCTTACACACAATACATCATATTAAACACACACCTCTTGTTTCTTCTTATTAACTGCAGTTTTAGCTATATCATACATCCTTCTCCTTTTCTTTGGGATGGTCATTTCTGCTAGTTTGCGTTCCTCTGCCTTCTGTCTTGAGAGTTTCCGGTCAATATCCTCCTTGTCCATCTCTCCAGCTTCCACCGACATTGTACTGGTGTTTGGGTCATCCTAGAATATATACCTGGTCATTATGGCATTGGTACAAAGGTATAACAACAAGAGGCCCATGGGCCTTAACGGTCACCTGAGATTTGAAATATTTCAGTTTATTTAATTGACCCCTTTTGCCCCCCCCCCCCCCCCCCCCCCATCAGCCCCTAGGCGTCAGTCAGGGCCAACATATGCATATTATCAAACTTTCATTCCATGCTAAAAATGTTAACCAGAATGAATTCCAATAGAAATAAAAAACAAATCAGTCAAAAATGTGATTTCCCTATATAAACTATAGTTAAGTTTAGCCTCACCCCAGGGCAAACTTAAGACCCTAGGGACTTGAAATTCACAATTTTGGTAAAGAACCTTCAAACCCGGCTATCTATGAAGTGTATTTGATTCCAGTATATCTGAGAGTAGAGAAGAAGATTTTTGAAGTTTAAGTCAATTAGCCCCGCCCACCAACCCCTGGGGGTCAGTCAGGGCCAACATGTGCATGCCATCAAACTGTCATTCCATGCTGACAATGTTTATAGAATTAGAATGAATCCCAATAGAAATAAAACAAGAGGCCCAGAGGGCCTGTATCGCTCACCTGGTTTCATGAGATATGAAACAAGAACTATGCTTAAGTATATTTGCCACTGGTATTGCTATGTCAATATATATCATATGCATTTTATATGGTTACATGAACATTTTTTTTATTGTAATTCTAAAAATGTCAATTTAGCCAAATTGATCCCTTTTGGCCCCCGGGGGTCAGCCCCACCAATTGTACAATTTTGAATCCCTACCCCAAGGGGATGCTACCAAGCGAATATGAGCGATATATATATATCCATTGCTTAGTTTCAGAGAAGAAATTGTTTATATCAATTTAGGCAAATTGACCCCTTCTGGCCCACCCCTCAGCCCTCAGGGGGGTCAGCCCTATCATTTGTACAATTTTGAATCCCTACCCCAAGGGGATATTACCAGTGAAATATGTGAGATATCCATTGCTTAGTTTCAGAGGAGACGTCGTTATATCAATCTAGCCAAACTGGCCCTTTTTGGCCCCGCCCCTAAGACACCCAGGGGGTTAGCCCCACCATTTGTACAATTTTGAATTCCTACCCCAAGTAGGTGCTACAAGGCAAATACATGAGATATCCATTGCTTAGTTTCAGAGGAGAAGTTGTTTATATCAATTTAGCCAAATTGACCCTGTTTGGCCCCCTCAGCGCCCCGGGGGGTCAGCCCCACCATTTGTACAATTTTGAGTCCCCACTCAGTAGTGATGCTACCAGGCAAATATGAGCGATATCAATTGCTCGGTTTCAGAGAAGAAGTCGTTTATATCAATAGAGCCCAATTGACCACATTTGGCCCCGCCCCTCAGGCCCCTGGGGGGTCAGCCCCATCATTTGTACAATTTTGAATCCCCACCACATCGTGATGCTACCAGGAAAATATGAGCGATATCCAATGCTCGGTTTCAGAGAAGAAGTCGTTTATATCAATATAGCCCAATTGACCACATTTGGCCCCGCCCCTCAGGCCCCTGGGGGGTCAGCCCCATCATTTGTACAATTTTGAATCCCCATCACATAGTGATGCTACCAGGAAAATATGAGCGCTATCCAATGCTCGGTTTCAGAGAAGAAGTCGTTTATATCAAAATAGCTAAATTGACCCCTTTTGGCCCCGCCCTAGAGGCGCCCAGGGGGTCAGCCCCATCATTTGTACAATTTTGAGTCCCCTACCCATAGGGATGCTTCTGACAAAATTTGGTGAAATTCCGATCAGCGGTTATGAAGAAGAAGTCAAATAAGTCAATTGTTGACGGACGGACGGACGACGGACGGACGACGGACGACACGGTATGGCATAAGCTCACCTTGGTCCTTCGGACCAGGTGAGCTAATAAATTAAAGTCAAAATGTGATTTCCCTATATAAACTATAGTAAAGTTTAGCCCCTCCCCAGGGGCAAACGTGAAACCCCTGGGTCATGAAATTTACAATTTTGGTAAAGCACCTTAAGACCCTTCCATCTATGAATAGTGTTTGATTGCAGCATATCTGAGAGTAGAGAAGAAGATTTTTGAAGTTTTAGTCAATTTGGCCCTTTTTAGCCCCGCCCATCAGCCCCTGGGGGTCAGTCAGGGCCAACATGTGCATGCTATCAAACTGTCATCTCAAGCTGACAATGTTTACAAAATTAGAATGAATCCCAATAGAAATGAAATTAATTAAAGTCAAAAATGTGATTTCCCTATATAAACTATAGTAAAGTTTAGCCCCTCCCCAGGGGCAAACGTGAAACCCCTGGGTCATGAAATTTACAATTTTGGTAAAACACCTTAAGACCCTTCCATCTATGAAGAGTGTTTGATTGCAGCATATCTGAGAGTAGAGAAGAAGATTTTTGAAGTTTTAGTCAATTTGGCCCTTTTTAGCCCCGCCCATCAGCCCCTGGGGGTCAGTCAGGGCCAACATGTGCATGCTATCAAACTGTCATCTCAAGCTGACAATGTTTACAAAATTAGAATGAATCCCAATAGAAATGAAATTAATTAAAGTCAAAAATGTGATTTCCCTATATAAACTATAGTAAAGTTTAGCCCCTCCCCAGGGGCAAACGTGAAACCCCTGGGTCATGAAATTTACAATTTTGGTAAAACACCTTAAGACCCTTCCATCTATGAAGAGTGTTTGATTGCAGCATATCTGAGAGAAGAGAAGAAGATTTTTGAAGTTTTAGTCAATTTGGCCCTTTTTAGCCCCGCCCATCAGCCCCTGGGGGTCAGTCAGGGCCAACATGTGCATGCTATCAAACTGTCATCCCATGCTGACAATGTTTACAAAATTAAAATGAATTCCAATAGAAATAAAATAAATTAAAGTCAAAAATGTGATTTCCCTATATAAACTATAGTAAAGTTTAGCCCCTTCCCAGGGGCAAACGTGAAACCCCTGGGTCATGAAATTTACAATTTTGGTAAAGCACCTTAAGACCCTTCCATCTATGAAGAGTGTTTGATTCCAGTATATCTGAGAGTAGAGAAGAAGATTTTTGAAGTTTTAGTCAATTTGGCCCTTTTTTGCCCTGCCCCTCAGGCCCCTGGGGGGTGGGGACCATATAATTTACAATTTTGGTTGACCTTTAGCCATACAAGCTTCCTGCCAAATTTCATAGAATTTGGTTGGTGGGTTTTGGAGAAGAAGTTGAAAATGTTAATTGTTTACGGACGGACGACGGACGACGCACGACGACGGACAAAAGGGGATTAGAATAGGTCACTTGAGACTTTGTCTCAGGTGACCTAATAAAAAGACATAGTAGTTCAATATCCCCCGTGACCCGCTAAAGAAATAGAAACTGTGTATTACCTACACATGCAAAGATTTGGTTGTTTCCATAAAGTGTAATACATGTATGTGGTTTTATAACATTTGTTTCTATTGTATCAGGAATATTATGTAAAATACAAATACTTTGAAAACGGTAATAAATTGAAAATATCAGCATATTTTATTCCTTGAATTTGAACAAACTTCATCTCATCATGAGAAAGGCTCAATATCAGGTCTATGGGCATCTTGCCTTGGTTATAGAGAAGTTATTTAAAGGAGAGTTGACAGCCTAACATCAACAGATAATGCACCACGGCATGAACCCAGTTGCCTGAAGGGCAGCTAAAAAAAAGTCCTAATGGTACTCAAATGGAGCATTTTTAATAACTGAAATATCGCCATACATGCTATATAATTGTGCATCTGCCATTTGCGATTAGACATGAAGCATACTACAAATAGATCATAGTATTTCTGTGATATTTGGCCCCAGTAGCAATATCAGGCTTATATAGTTACTATAGTATTTGTGTGATATTTGGCCCCAGTAGCAATATCAGGCTTATATAGCTACTATAGTATTTCTGTGACATTTGGCGGGCCCCCAGTAGCAATATCAGGCTTATATAGCTACTATAGTATTTCTGTGACATTTGGCCCCAGTAGCAATATCAGGCTTATATAGCTACTATAGTATTTCTGTGATATTTGGCCGCAGTAACAATATCAGGCTTATATAGTTACTATAGTATTTCTGTGATATTTGGCCCCAGTAACAATATCAGGCTTATATAGCTACTATAGTATTTCTGTGACATTTGGCCGCAGTAACAATATCAGGCTTATATAGCTACTATAGTATTTCTGTGATATTTGGCCGCAGTAACAATATCAGGCTTATATAGTTACTATAGTATTTCTGTAATATTTGGCCCCAGTAGCAATATCAGGCTTATATAGCTACTATAGTATTTCTGTGATATTTGGCCCCAGTAACAATATCAGGCTTATATAGTTACTATAGTATTTCTGTAATATTTGGCCCCAGTAACAATATCAGGCTTTTATAGCTACTCTAGTATTTCTGTGATATTTGGCCCCAGTAGCAATATCAGGCTTATATAGTTACTATAGTATTTCTGTGATATTTGGCCCCAGTAACAATATCAGGCTTATATAGCTACTATAGTATTTCTGTGATATTTGGCCCCAGTAACAATATCAGGCTTATATAGCTACTATAGTATTTCTGTAATATTTGGCCCCAGTAACAATATCAGGCTTATATACTTACTATAGTATTTCTGTAATATTTGGCCCCAGTAACAATATCAGGCTTATATAGTTACTATAGTATTTCTGTGATATTTGGCCGCAGTAACAATATCAGGCTTATATAGTTACTATAGTATTTCTGTGATATTTGGCCGCAGTAGCAATATCAGGCTTATATAGCTACTATAGTATTTCTGTAATATTTGGCCCCAGTAACAATATCAGGCTTATATAGTTACTATAGTATTTCTGTGATATTTGGCCCCAGTAACAATATCAGGCTTATATAGTTACTATAGTATTTCTGTGATATTTGGCCCCAGTAGCAATATCAGGCTTATATAGTTACTATAGTATTTCTGTGATATTTGGCCGCAGTAACAATATCAGGCTTATATAGCTACTATAGTATTTCTGTGACATTTGGCCCCAGTAGCAATATCAGGCTTATATAGTTACTATAGTATTTCTGTGATATTTGGCCGCAGTAACAATATCAGGCTTATATAGCTACTATAGTATTTCTGTGACATTTGGCCCCAGTAACAATATCAGGCTTATATAGTTACTATAGTATTTCTGTGATATTTGGCCCCAGTAGCAATATCAGGCTTATATAGCTACTATAGTATTTCTGTGACATTTGGCGGGCCCCCAGTAGCAATATCAGGCTTATATAGCTACTATAGTATTTCTGTGACATTTGGCGGGCCCCCAGTAGCAATATCAGGCTTATATAGTTACTATAGTATTTCTGTGACATTTGGCCCCAGTAGCAATATCAGGCTTATATAGTTACTATAGTATTTCTGTGATATTTGGCCCCAGTAGCAATATCAGGCTTATATATCTACTATAGTATTTCTGTGATATTTGGCCCCAGTAGCAATATCAGGCTTATATATCTACTATAGTATTTCTGTAATATTTGGCCCCAGTAGCAATATCAGGCTTATATAGTTACTATAGTATTTCTGTGACATTTGGCCCCAGTAGCAATATCAGGCTTATATAGTTACTATAGTATTTCTGTGACATTTGGCGGGCCCCCAGTAGCAATATCAGGCTTATATAGCTACTATAGTATTTCTGTGATATTTGGCCCCAGTAGCAATATCAGGCTTATATAGTTACTATAGTATTTCTGTGATATTTGGCCCCAGTAGCAATATCAGGCTTATATAGCTACTATAGTATTTCTGTGATATTTGGCCCCAGTAACAATATCAGGCTTATATAACTACTATAGTATTTCTGTGATATTTGGCCCCAGTAGCAATATCAGGCTTATATAGCTACTATAGTATTTCTGTGATATTTGGCCCCAATAGCGATATCAGGCTTATATAGCTACTGTAGTATTTCTGTGATATTTGGCCCCAGTAGCAATATCAGGCTTATATAGCTACTATAGTATTTCTGTAATATTTGGCCCCAGTAGCAATATCAGGCTTATATAGCTACTATAGTATTTCTGTGATATTTGGCCCCAATAGCGATATCAGGCTTATATAGCTACTGTAGTATTTCTGTGATATTTGGCCCCAGTAGCAATATCAGGCTTATATAGCTACTATAGTATTTCTGTAATATTTGGCCCCAGTAACAATATCAGGCTTATATAACTACTATAGTATTTCTGTGATATTTGGCCCCAGTAACAATATCAGGCTTATATAGCTACTATAGTATTTCTGTGATATTTGGCCCCAGTAACAATATCAGGCTTATATAGCTACTGTAGTATTTCTGTGACATTTGGCCCCAGTAACAATATCAGGCTTATATAGTTACTATAGTATTTCTGTAATATTTGGCCCCAGTAACAATATCAGGCTTATATAGCTACTGCAGTATTTCTGTGACATTTGGCCCCAGTAACAATATCAGGCTTATATAGTTACTATAGTATTTCTGTAATATTTGGCCCCAGTAACAATATCAGGCTTATATAACTACTATAGTATTTCTGTAATATTTGGCCGTAGTAACAATATCAGGCTTATATAGCTACTATAGTATTTCTGTAATATTTGGCCCCAGTAACAATATCAGGCTTATATAGTTACTATAGTATTTCTGTGATATTTGGCCCCAGTAGCAATATCAGGCTTATATAGCTACTATAGTATTTCTGTGATATTTGGCCCCAGTAACAATATCAGGCTTATATAGCTACTATAGTATTTCTGTAATATTTGGCCCCAGTAACAATATCAGGCTTATATAGCTACTGTAGTATTTCTGTAATATTTGGCCCCAGTAACAATATCAGGCTTATATAGTTACTATAGTATTTCTGTGATATTTGGCCGTAGTAACAATATCAGGCTTATATAGTTACTATAGTATTTCTGTGATATTTGGCCCCAGTAACAATATCAGGCTTATATAGTTACTATAGTATTTCTGTGATATTTGGCCCCAGTAACAATATCAGGCTTATATAGTTACTAACTAAGATGACCCTTATATACCTTGTGCTTTTTTGCTTTGGATTTTGTTGCTTCAGTTTGCTGATGCTTGACATCCTTGTGCTTTCTGCTTCTTGTTTCAGTCACAATTTCTTCCTCTGCGTCTGTTGTGAAATTGAGAGAAGTCTATATAACCAGTTTATAACACAATATATTTTACCCATTATATATACAATGTGAATACAGTCAATACATGCTTACATGTATTTACCATAGAAGAATGAGTCTTTGCAAACAATACAAATCCCCTCACGTTGTGCCTGTGGACAACTATTTGAAGTATTATCATACTTGATCAATTGACCAATTAGATTAATATGCATTGAATAATGAAGTGCACTAGTACTATGTTGTTAGTGACTTTGTCCTTGACATTGGCACCCGGGCCATAAATCAATATATTTCTACAAATAACACAGATTTTCCACAACATAAGGTGTATGTCTGTACAAACGAAATGCTATATCCCCTTCTCCAACTTCATCGTGAGGGGAAATTAAACCCAGGGTCAGGGGTATACACCAAGCTAAAGATTGAAAGCAATCGTGTTTATTTTTCATGTCTATAACGAATGTATGTACAGTTAGAGAGGAGTGACTTTTAACCCTTTATAATTAACCTTGTACTTCTCAAGACATAGCGAAATTACTATACCTTCTTCATCCTCTTCATCGTCTTCTTCATCCTCATCTTCATCTTCATCCCCATCATCCTCTCCTACTCCTACACCAAAGTAAAAAATGAGAAATTTTTTTTAACACAGGATAAAATATTTACATGATCTTAGTATAAATAGCATTATAAAGGGGAATAGGTAACCAAATTTACAGACAGTTTACAACATCGACTTGTTACTTATTCCTGATTCTAAATACCCAAATCAGGAAATAATACATAGGTAACACACTTGACAGTCCTATACAGACAATGTCATACTGATTCTAAATACCCAAATCAGGAAATAATACATAGGTAATACACTTGACAGTCCTATACAGACAATGTCATACTGATTCTAAATACCCAAATCAGGAAATAATACATAGGTAATACACTTGACAGTCCTATACAGACAATGTCATACTGATTCTAAATACCCAAATCAGGAAATAATACATAGGTAATACACTTGACAGTCCTATACAGACAATGTCATACTGATTCTAAATACCCAAATCAGGAAATAATACATAGGTAATACACTTGACAGTCCTATACAGACAATGTCATACTGATTCTAAATACCCAAATCAGGAAATAATACATAGGTAATACACTTGACAGTCCTATACAGACAATGTCATACTGATTCTTTTTCCTTTTTCCAGGAGTTGATTTCTGGGTGCTGGTGATATACAGAATTAGTACAGGAGACTTAACAATTCAATCCAACTTTATTGTTTTTAACATTCAAATAGCATTCTGAGAGTATACGTACTGCTAAAGCAAGACATGTCCCCTACCGACCTCCACTAAAAATAGTAAGGGACCTTGATCCAAAAACCCTGAAACTTGAACTTAATCTGTAGCTACTCATACTGAAGTTACATACCAACTTTTACTAACACACTTGGAAAAGCTGGTAGGGGACAAACAAGCACCGTCATATAGGACATGTTTAATGTATACAAACAAAATAAAGATCATAATTAGCAAAAGATAGACCTTCACTTGTTAAACAAGAGATCCCAGAGGGATCTTGGCGCCCACCATTGAATGATCTTTATAGGTTACATGTCAGATTGATCTTCTCTCTATTTTTTCCTTCCTTTTAATTACTAATCTGTGTAAATTGAGAAACATCCCTCCAGTACTTTTCAAACAAGGGGAACCTAGATATGAAATTGGAGAATTAGCGATAATGGCTGGCTGCCGGCCATGCTGTTTTTAGATTGGTCCCACATATGAAATTTGAGAAAGATCCCTTTAGTACCTTGTGTAAAATAGCGATAACAAACTTCAATGGTCAAAATCCAAGATGGCTGCCTGTCGGCCATGTTGTTTTCTGATCAATCCCAAAATGCAATCTGCACAAATTGGGATAAAGGGGAACATACATATGAAATTTCAGAAAGATCCCTTCAGTACTTTCTGAGAAATAGCGATAACAAACTTCGATGGTCAAAATCCAAGATGGCTGCCTGTCGGCCATGTTGTTTTCTGACTGGTCCCAAAATGAAATATTCATAACTAGGGACCAAGGGGAACCTACATATTAAATTTCAGAAAGATCCCTTCAGTGCTGTCTGAGAAATAGCGATAACAAGAATTGTTTACGGAGGGACGGACCGCGTGAAGAACAGACCACTGACGCAGGGTGATTTGAATAGCCCACCATCTGATGATGGTGAGCTAAAAATACTGGTTCAATAAACCTGAAGGAGCAACAATTTAAAGGAATCAATAAAACTGATTGAGGTGGTTTGTTGTAGTAGACAGTTGGTAAAGCCAGTCCTCGGGAAGTGATTTGATCTGTCCGGCATAATTTAACTGCCACTGTATACATCATAGGGACTATATGATAGTAGGACTAGGGTATATAATAATAAGTAGTGAACACTTGTACGAATATGTTGACTAGTTTACACCAGATAATGTGTACGCGGAAATTAGGACTTTTGAATATAGAGGTTACGGCTCGAACAGTCTAGAACCAAGCTGTTTCCTCAAATTTTATTGGACACAAAAAAATAAACATTCACATCGTGATTCCTCGCGGATGGATCCCTAACACAGAGAATGTATTTTACCGGGTATCAGCCCATGCTCGGGGTTAAGGCCAACCCCAATTTTTTCACTTCTTTTCTGCATATATAGGCTCATATAATAATAAAATAAAACGAACAAGAGGCCCATGGGGCCTGTATCGCTCACCTGGTTGGATTTGACCAAATGTCAAAATAGTACTCATGTTCAATTCATTTCATTTGGCAACCTAAAACAATGCTTTATATGCTTAAAGTATGGGGATCCCAACTGCTTTAAAGAAATCACGAAGTCCAGACTTTCAAAGTTTACAACATGCATTCATAACTCTATGACTAGTAGCAATTTAAAGGAATTATTTCCCCTATGGGGCCCTACATCTTTAGCCAAAGTCATCATTAAATGCAAAATCTGTTTCGCTTTCCCCAAGGATGTCTCTGACCAAATTGGGTTCAAATCCATTCTTAACTTAATGACTAGTAGCAATTTAAAGTAATTACCTCGATTTCCCCTATTGGGCCCCGCCCCTTTGGCCCCTCAGGGTCAGACTCACCATTTACGCAATATCTGTTCCCCTTCCCCAAAGGATGTTTCTGACCAAATTAAGTTGAAATCCATGAATAACTTTATGACAAGTAGCGATTTAGAAGAATTACCTCTATTTCCCCTATTGGGCCTCGCCTCTCTGGCCCCTTAGGGGTCAGAGTAACCATTTATGCAAATTCTGATCCCCTTCTGCCATGGATGTTTCTGACAAAATTAAGTTCAAATCCATTCATAACTTTATGACTAGTAGCGATTTAAAGGCATTACCTCTATTTCCCCTATTGGGCCCCGTCCCTTTGGCCCCTCAGGGGTCAGAGTCACTATTTATGCAATATCTGTTCCCCTTCCCTCAAGGATCTTTCTGACTAAATTGGGTTCAAATCCATTCATAACTTTATGACTAGTAGCGATTTAAAAGAATTACCTCTATTTTCCCTATTGGGCCCCGCCACTTTGGCCCCTCAAGGGTCAGAGTCACCATTTATGCAAAATCAGTTCCCCTTCCCCAAAGGATGTTTCTGACCAAATTGGGATCAAATCCATTCATAACTTTATGACTAGTAGCGATTTAAAGGCATTACCTCTATTTCCACTTTTGGGCCCTGCCCCATTGGTCCCTCTGGGGTCAGAGTCACCATTTATGCAAAATCTGATCCCCTTCCCCCAAGGATGTTTCTGGCCAAATTTGGTCAAAATCCAATAAGAACTTTTTGACTAGTAGAGATTTGAAGCAAATGTTGACGGACAAAGGACGGACGCTGCGCCATGACATAGGCTCACCGGACCTTCGGTCCAGGTGAGCTAAAAATATGTAATGAAACAAGTTCATTAATCAATTGCAAGATCTAGATTATATTTTCTGTAAAAAACAAACTTTTTTTTTTGAAAAATAAACTGATCTTTCTACCAAATGAAAAATGATTTTTTTGTGGATAAAAATGATTTTTTTGTGGATGAAAACTATCTTTTACATTGATAACTTATTTTATTCTAGAGAAATTACAAACATTTAAAACTTGAATATATCTCTTTTTCATATTTTGAATATTCTTTTTTGTTGCAAAGTCCAATGGTCCCAATATTACATATCGTCAGAGTAGATTTCAAAATGAGGCTACGACGAGAAAACTACACAACGGACAACAGATTATCACGGTAAAATTCTTATTTGATTTCTCGAGTGTATTTCTCTCAATCCAGCTCAAATACACAAACAAGACTTACTAATTTATCCAAGACTTAATTAAGATATTATCTGTTGCAACAAGTAAATGTACAGCATTAATTACCGATACTCTCTCGATTCACGTTACAGAAACAAATCCGTCGTCAGTGCCACATTATGTACCTAAACATAGCAGCCATGGTTAGAGATTGTCGCTCGCTATTCATGCTGATTTTTATTTCGAAACAGCATGTCACAATTCTTGTCTAGGGCCTAACCGATACCATGATGTGACAAATAAGTATAATTTCAAACAGCTTGAGCAAGTGATAGCCTACAGAAAATGCCAACTTTATCAGTATTGTTCATGAAGCAAGTGTAGTCTACCGTAGATGTAGTTCAAGTTGTATATATACCAGTTGACAGATGTACAGTACATATTCTACAAATTATTTCCTAGTTCTTAGCGTCTTTATAAATTATCTACTTGTGTGAAAATAAAACGATCAGAAAATGGTTCATACATTGTTATTTGTCTTCAGAATTATGAGGTGACTGAACAAATTTTCCAAAGCATGTAACTTACGATTATGTCACCTGCAATTCGTTGACAAGATCCGAATGGAATAAACGATGTATTGTATTATTTTAAAAAGATATTTCATTTATGGATCATTAATGTTGTTTGGGCTATCCTCTTTCGTATTATAATTCAAGATGGCAGCAAATTTTTTCCCCCTATTGCACAGGGTCTTATACGGGGATAAGCCTTCCCCCACTTTTTCCCATTTTCAGTACACTTGTCACCCGTACCTGAATCTTCTCCTCCATTCTGCCTGTTAAGAAAAGCTTGCCTCTCCGGCGGTATGTAGTCGTCTTCCTGTTCCTCCACGAAAGGTGACAAGTGGGGAGGTAACTCTGCACCAATGAAGTAGTCCGATACTGGGAGAAGCGTCTGAGCATTGACACAGTCATAGATCCACTGAGGCTGCACATAGAACCTGGAAGTATACACAAATGTTACTCCTAGTGTCTCCTAGTTCAGGCTAAGAATACTCACAATGTTACCCATGTCTCCTAGTTCAGGCTAAGTATACTCACAATGTTACCCATGTGTCCTAGTTCAGGCTAAGTATACTCACAATGTTACCCATGTGTCCTTGTTCAGGCTAAGTATACTCACAATGTTACCCATGTGTCCTTGTTCAGGCTAAGTATACTCACAATGTTACTCATGTTTTCTAATTCAGGCTATCGTTTTGGGCTACATTTGTAGGATAGTCTATGGGGCTGTACTTCCATACTATTTTTTGGTGTATAACTAGACAATACGTTGAAATGATAAAGGAAACCTAGGAATATTGTCAACCATCTCAGACCCATTGTTTACACAAAATTTGCTCCTCTACATTCAAGATGCTTAAGACCAAATTGGTTCAAAATCCAGAGTCTGACTAGTATCAACTTCTAGGAAAGTTTAGTTGAATGACACTCCATGGCATTAGCTTACTTGCCCTTCCATCTAGTTACTTATTCCTGGTTCTAAATACTCAAATCAGGAAATAATACATAGGTAACACACTTGACAGTCCTATACAGACAATGTCATACTGATTCTAAATACCCAAATCAGGAAATAAAACATAGGTAATACACTTGAAAGTCCTATACAGACAATGTCATACTGATTCTAAACACCCAAATCAGGAAATAATACATAGGTAACACACTTGACATTCCTATACTTATATCCCTTTTCTTTTTGCAGGCCTTGGCAACTTTCAAACAAGTTTCATAAAATCAGACATGAAATGAAAACAAATTTAATATATTTTTAATCAAATAACTAAAAAAACTTACATTTTGCGAGGTTTTACAATAGTTTCTAAGATCAAAATAAGGAGGGCAAAATCAACAAGAGGCAGCCATTTTTTGTAACATGTACAAGTATACCAGGGGATAGCTGTATGTTCAATTGTGGTCCATGGTATTAGGTATGTAAAATCTACCTGGGGGAGGGTGTATTATACTGGGGGACAACTGCATGTTAGTGTACATAAGTGGTATATAAAGACCACTGTATCAGGTATATGAAATCTACCTGTTCATGTTCTGTGAGGCCAGTTTTGGTCTGTCTACTATCTGGTGTGTGATGTGCTCATCTGATTCGTCAAAGGTAGCACCAATGGCCTGGGTTTTACTCCAAGAAACCTGGCCCCCAAAGGATCTGTACACAACAACAGAATAATAATTTAACAGTTTCTTCAACAACTTCTGTATATATAAAACCTCTTAATTATACTGATGAATTTCTTATAATTGTAGATTTTTCTCCATACAATAAAAGAAGATTTCACTTTGCTATTATCTGATCAGTAGAGAATTGGATGTTAGAGCTATGAAAATAAACCAATTCTCCTTTAATTTATACCTAAACAATCTTTGTTTCTATATCGCCTAGTATGAGCAGGTGATATTACATTTTTATTGGAAAATCATCTACAAACTTTGAAGACTTTGCAATGTTTATGTAAACTACGCAGTGCTTTATTTGTGGTATAAAAATCGTTCTAATTGGAAATGGTTCTACACTGAAGATAGATAAAGAATCTATTTTTAGCTACATCCACATACTTTATGACAAACACAAGGCTCTCTCTTGGAGTTTCCCGACTTAGGAAGATTTTTAGGCCTTTGAAAAGACATAAAAACTTCTTGTGCTTTTCTGCTTCCAGTCTAGCCTGCTCGATGTGATCTGGATTGTCTGGCTGTGTAAATAGAAAGTTTATTTTGAGCAATGAAGATTGAATACAGAATCACAGAATCAAGGAGGAACTGAAGTACTGACATCTACTGAAGCATCAGGTTTTATCAAGGAAAATATCATCTTTGAACAGGAAAAATACTGTTACTATTTTCAGTCTACAGAGTGGGATACCAACAAGTAATCAATATCAGTTCCCCCTCCCCCTCCATACAGACAAGACAGGGGACACAACCCTCACAATTTATAATGGAAATCACTGAAAATTGGACAGGGACCTTTAATTAAAAAAAATCCATCAAGACATTAAAGGGAATAGTCTGTGTAAATATGCTATCAGACAATGAATAATAATTCACGACAGAAATCTGAAATATTGATATTTTCTAGAAATTGTTGTGAACTTATGTCAATTAATGTTCAAATACCGGTACTCTCTTCTAATTGAGAGTTAAGGAAGGTAAATAGTGACTATACATAAAAAAGTTTGACCACTTAGAACAACTTGTAATTATCAAACAAGTACAATCAATGATTACCAAGCTCACCAGCGTCAGCCATGGCAAAATGCTTACACTAATACACTACAATTTCAGTAACTTTATTATCAGAAAATAAATTCTCAATGCCAAAGTAATGCATCTGATGCACAAACTTATGCTATTTTCATAGACTTGATTCAAATTATAAAAGTTTTCTCAACAAACTTAATTTTGATGAACAATTAGATAGCAGCATTAGCTCAAGGTAACTCTTAAATGGTGAACTAAAAAAAAATTGATTGTTAAAAAAAAATAACAATTATTTTGTCTACATTAAATTCCCATTCCCTCCATTAAACTACTATAAAGATACCAAATCCTCATTCACAAGTTGGGGCAATATCTATCAACAAGGGAGACAACTTACATCAACAAGAGGAAAGTCATCAATCTCTGCATCATCCTCTCCGCCACCAGCATCAATGGACATGACAGCCTGCGACAGTGAGGCTAGTTTCTGCACAAACAAGGAAACATTAGTGATTTATTAATATCTAATTAAATGGAATATGAAGACATGCATGCATCATGGAAAATTCAATTAGCTTAGTACTTTGGTTCCAGACCAGGCAAGTTGGATGGGATAAATAATTTGACCTGTGATGAGACAAATGGGATTATTAGCCTTTATTGAGCACACCGACAGAAGTGACAGTCATACATGTTTATGATCGAATATATTAATTTGTCACATAACTGACCTGTCATAAATATAAGACACAGGTGTAAAAATCCTTTTGTGATGTCATCAATGATTAGTGATGTCACAATAAAGATATAGAAGGTAACACAATTGTGAATCTATAAATTTAACTTATTTTTCTCCATTTACCATTTGGAAAGCATTAATGAATTTAAGAAAGGTTCCTTAACTAATTTTTCCCATTAATTCTGTCATGCTTTCCTATGGAAATTTTTAAGTCAAGTAATTTTTTAAGTTAAGAAACATTGACAAAACCAGAGCCCTGTGTACATATGTACTTAAACAATTGCTTTTCTTCAGAACACATAATCAGCATTTATGTAAATGTGAACAAGATCTTACTTCTTCCAATCGCTCCTTTAGTGACATTTCTTCATCAAAGTCATTTTCTGTGAAGCCATCTTCAAGCTATAAAATAGAATAACAAAGATAAAATTCAAACATTATACATATTATATAACAGTGATAAACTGTCTGTCAAAAAATACTCAACTTAATAAAACATGCTGAAAATTTGCGACATGTCATTTGGAATAATAGATAATAAGGTCTACATTCCAGCAAAAAAACAAACATGTAAGTCAGGAATTGTTTCCACTGTAAATAGAGAAGGAAACTTGATTTCCTTGAAAATCAACAAAGTACTTCGGTCATAAACAAGTGATCTCAGAGGGATCTTTGTGCCAACCTTGCATTGTAAGTTTGATGTTTTCTTATCTTTTGTCTTTTGCTCTTTATTTTTGGTAATCCTGCATGTTATATGGACAAATTATGAATGTATTTTGTTTATATTGTCATCAAACCAAAAATTGAATATACACTATTGGCAACAAAGAATAATCTACAAATAATGGCCATGGAATATAGTGTGCTTTCAAAATAATTAACAAGTGATAACAAACGTAACTTCAATGGTCAAAATCCACCTCTTGATCAATTTTCTTCAATAAGTCTTTCGACCATTTTTTTTCTCTGCTGATCAGTCTCAAAATTAAGTAGACATAAATATGGACCAAGAGGAATCTACATATGAAGTTTGAGAAATATCCTCTTTGTGGATGACAGATCATGGACAAAGGATGATTTGAACAGCCCACCATCAGATGACAGTTAGCTAAAAATATTGACTTGGCAGTGTTTGCAAAAACACAGTAAAGATTTTAGGCATCATTATTGTATCATTACATCCTTGTAAACTCTACTGCCTAATTGTCAGCTTGTTTAGTTTGGTTGACCTTTCAATAAACAGAAACATCCACTATTACTGCCTTCAGTGGACAAGTTAGATGCAAGCACTACATACCTGTGGTGGGTAGTGTAGGTTTAGTGTGTTGTATAAGCGGAAGTTGACGAAACCCAACATGGTAGTGTAGAACTCCACAAATGTCTGCATGATTTTGAAATCCACATCAGTTGGAGCCTGATAAAGAAATAGATATCATCTTTAGAAAAAAATGCATTCCAGAACCAGAATACAACAATTTATCACAGAAAGATCTTGATACCCAGAAGTTCACTTGAGGCCACAAATTACGCATACAGAAAGATCAGTTGCCCCTTTTTTTTTTTTTTATTTTGGAACATGTTTTAATGATTTTAATTGAATGACACTCTCTCTTAAAATTGGCATAACTACAGGAAAGTACACTAAGATCATATAGAAAGATCAATTGCATTTTTTTTGGAACATGTTTTAATGATTTTGATAGTATGACACATTCTCTTATAATTAGTATAACTACATGAAAGTACACCAAGATGATGTTTTGTATGACTTACCTCAAAGCCTAGTTTGTGAGGTAGAACCCAGGTGATGGTCTCGTTAAGTATTTCAGCCTGATAATATATCCCTTTGATGGAAACAAACACCTGTAACATCCATTTTAAAATAATCTTAACATTCAATGAAATAAAAGAGAAAAATGTCCATAAGAAGCGTCCAATAAGTTTTTTAATTGTTATTTTAACACTAGGTTAAAGCACCACTAAGTTGAAAATGAGGATAAGATTGCATAAAGTTTACGCTTTAACATATTAATTCACCAAGATGAGGACACCTGAATCCTATTACTGCTATTAGATGAACTACAATTTACACCTGTACTTATTTGACGTTGGCTCTTACAGGAATTTTCTTCTCTAAACTTGAAAACTTTTCTCTGTTTTACATTTATACTTTTAAATTATTATAAGTAGAAATTCCATAGAAGTAGATATGTTGCCTGTGTGGCCAATAGTTGATTTATAAATTATGATGAGGCAGATGCTTGATCTCATTTAATGAGAAATATTCCTCAGGTGACCATATCAAATTTAAGTTCTGGTTTAAATTAAAATCAAACTTTAGCAATTTACGTCATCAATACCTGTTCTTCAGCCCTTAAAAGCATATCCAAACCAAGCATAAGTACTGTTTGAAGTTGATGAAGTTTGATGGTAATTTGTGCAACTCAAATCGTCACAGAAATGAATTTCTATTTATAGTAACTTAAAGTGAAAATGAATATTGATATTTAATCATTTGTTTGGATGATGCTGATCATCTGTCACTTTTATAAGTGTCATAGAAATAATAAAATATGTGATAAATCTTTTCAAAAGACATAAGTCTACAGTATAATTAGCCGCAGTCACAGACTTACAGAAATGACTCTAAATGCCTAGTTTATTAAAAAATTCAAACATTTCAATTTTTTTTACAATCATGTAATTATCTTATCCTGAATCAAATATTTCCCCCCTTTGTGATCATGACCCACCTTCCGTAAGGACTTTGAGGCAATAACATAATGTAGGAACTCCACTGTAATAAAGACAAAAAGTTGATTAGCTGAGGTCCCATCTGTGGTTAAAATAAAGTTAATATATACACAAACAGGAGTAAAGGAACCTTAAACTGTCAGTGTGACTGAAAGTCAAGTGTTTTAATTCAATGATTTATTATGTCTGCAAACTGGGAAATTACCATCAATCTATAATATTATCCTTTAGTCTGTGAACTTTTCAATCTAAACTTGAAAATGACCATCAATCTATAATATTGTCCTCGAGTCAGTGAAGTTGTCACTCTAAAGCTTGGAAATTACCATTAATCTATAATATTGTCCTTCAGTCTGTAAAATTGTCAATCTAAAGCTTGGAAATTACAATCAATCTATAATATTGTCCTCTTTATATTCTTTTGTCAACAGATCAATATAATAATTAACCTCAGTGGAGTTGGAAGCAATTTTTTTAAGACAATCAATTTTTTAAATATTCTTAATGATACAACTTAACCTTGCAGTGTGTTACCTGTTAGCTTCTGTGATCGGAAAATATATTCTGTGAAGGTTTTACTAGTCTTTGGAAACGTTGAGAACAGGAAACACATGGACAGACAATCTTCCAGGTCCCGGATGGCATCAGAGAAGAATGGGTACCTGTAACAAGAGTTACAGTGTTCAGATCGTAACTATCAAAAGGCCTGCATCACTGACATCCATTAATACCTGGATATTTCATTGGAAGGAGGGGTAGACCTTCTTATGTTACATCTAACTCAATAATACCCCAAGGCCAAATTGATCTCAATCATTTTGGCTTAACTTGGTAGAATCTAACCTTTTTTGTTCTTCTGACAATGTGAACCTTCCATATATTCTTATACATGTATATCACTTCCTTCTCTGAAAATGAAACCCTATCACCTAACTTCTTGGACGATGTAACCCGATCATATATCCACCTAACTTCTTGGACGATGTAACCCTATTATATATCCACCTAACTTCTCTGACAATGTGACCCTATCATATATCCACCTAACTTCTCGGACAATGTAACCATATCCTATATCCACCTAACTTCTCGGACGATATAACCCTATCATATATCCACCTACCTTCTCTGACAATGTAACCCTATCATATATCCACCTACCTTCTCTGACAATGTAACCCTATCATATATCCACCTACCTTCTCTGACAATGTAACCATATCCTATATCCACCTAACTTCTCGGACGATATAACCCTATCATATATCCACCTACCTTCTCTGATAATGTTACCCTTTCATATATCCACCTACCTTCTCTGACAATGTAACCCTATCATATATCCACCTACCTTCTCTGACAATGTAACCATATCCTATATCCACCTAACTTCTCGGACGATATAACCCTATCATATATCCACCTACCTTCTCTGATAATGTTACCCTTTCATATATCCACCTACCTTCTTTGACAATGTGACCTAATCACCTGCCTTCTTGGTCAATGTGACCCTATCATATGTCCTTATATAGCCACCTACCTTTCTCGGACAATGTGGTGAAGATTGTATTTTGGTTTATTTCCTCTTATACGTCTGACTGCCTCTGTGTTGTTTTTCTCTAGAGCTTTCTTCAGACGTCTCACAAAATGCTGAAATATATACCACAACCATCTAGATTTATCATTCCACACTTCTCCAGGAAAGATACAGACCGCATAATTCAATCAATATTACAGTACTTATCATTCACCTAGTTGACCAGTTGTCCCAGAAACCCCTTATAGTGGGGCTTTCATCCCAAAAATATACCCTGCTGAACACCAAAATGCTGTAAAAGGAAATAAAACTGGTCACAAGTGGCTGTTATCTTATCTTCATTTTGTAAACATTCATTATGGTTATATAGAGCATAGACACTTTTAGAACTCAGTGGATTTTGAATTCTGCAGAAAATTTTAATAAATTAAGCACACTATGATAAAGGTTTCTGTTTGGTGAAGTTGTTTTTGTAAATCTCTCCTACTACAGCATACCAAGTATATCTACTTCCTTAATACAGTACTACTTACCTTGGTCTCCCTGAATTTCCTGATAATAGGCTCATGAGAGAGGAACTGAATGTCTTTGACATAATAATATGTCTTTGGGGCTGTGTTGCCTTTGCCTACTCTCTTCTTGTGTTTGGGTTCATGAGGATAGATCCCTTTTAATATACAAAGACGTCTGAAAAAGAAAGGATGAATTTTTTCTGTATTGTACATAGATACGTAGATTTTATTCTGACAAAGTAGGAAATTATATTCTTTTGACAGTCAGCTCTGTAATAAATATCATAATATATTAAAACTGAACATTCACAGTTCGATTTTGTCCTTAAACAATATTTCTATGGTGCGACACAACACAAGGCTACAAATAATGGTGCATGAGAACTATCATAACATGACATGGTGATGTATGGTCTTCAATCAACCATGCTGTCATGCACAAGTTTGTGACTGTTAATGTTTAAAAGCCAGGTGAACTCCATTAGCAGATAGTTTTGCAAAATTAAGCCATTGTTGAAATATGTGTATGTTTGGTTTGGTTTATTTTGTTTCATGTCCCATTTACAGCAGGGTCATTGAAGGATGTGCCAGGTGTGGAGGTGGAGAAAAGCCGGAGTGTACTGGAACGGTGTTTTTTGATATTAGAAAATTAAGTTAAGTGGTGTGACACCTTGTAGTTCCACTGTTATGTTGACGTGCGTAGTTACCTTCCTTTGTACAAAGCATGCTAACATGGCGGGAGCGTCGATTTTTCATCAAGGAAAAGCAAATACCATTATTGTAAGTTTTAAAAGAGTGTATTTGTCCCATAGTTATGCCAATCAGTATTATATTACTTGATAAAGACCTTGTATATGATTTAAAGTGAATTTACTCACAGTATTTTGTATGTTATCCCCATATATGCAGTGGCGTAATTCTAGTAGTTCCCAGCATCTCGATGCTGGCAGCCCTGCAGCTATATTTCACCGTTTATTTACAATTTTGTTTAAGTTTTGCATTCCTCGTAGATAAGTGGAATGGTGCATGTATGATACCTTATATATATAGGGTTTAGGTAGATATAACATATGCTATACATGTTTAAGCATAGGCTTTCAGTTGCAAAATTGGCAAAGGCCACTGGGGCCTGTGTTGACACAAACATGGAAGGGGAGACAACTCTAATTAGTGTATTGTTCTGATGTAGTGTTGAGTTATATGATAATGAAGCTTTATTGCTATGAATGGTTTGGTTGGCTATATTGACACCAGCTAGTTAAGTAGTTTAAATACATATCTGCTGTGTTATTAAATTACCAGTTTAATTATTTTATAAGTTTTGGACAATTTTTACTTTAGTTTGGTTTGCATAGATAAACATTATTGTAGAATAATGTAGTTAATTAAGATTATGTTATTTGCAGTGTGTCACTTTGAAGTATAATGCATGATTAAGACAGATGTCGGGACTCTAAATCCTGGAGCCATCATGACGTAAGTTTATAATGCCATAATGTCAGTTAATTATTATGCGTTATCATGTATTTGTAGTTTTAAGCAAAAGTCAGGTTGTTAATTGATATTGACCAGTTGTAAGCTATTGATGTGAATTTGTTTTCAATATCAATCGTGCTCAACATTATCATAGTGTTAAGTTGATACTGAAACAGTTATAACCCCAATTTATTGTTCACAATTTATGTACATTGTTGTAAGACAGTCTTTGTTTATTCTGTTGTAGTTTTTTACGTTGTTCGGATATTGAGGAATAAAGCAATTGACATCAGTATCTGTCTTCGTCATCGTCTGTCGGCTAAGGGCAGTACACGGAGTACCCCAAGAAAAACCACCGGCCTATGGTCAGTACCTGGCAACTGCCCCACGTAGGTTTCGAACTCGCAACCCAGAGGTGGAGGGCTAGCGATAAAGTGTTGGGACACCTTAACCACTCGGCCACCGTGGCCAGTGTATGCAATTAGTTTTGGTCATTTTATATCATAGTCCTCTAATTTCCTCTCTGAACCATGCTCAATGAAATGTCCTGTTTATGACTAAAGTTATACACCAAGAATGCACAATGATAAATTATATTAGAAACTGATTCTAGACACTCAATGTTGATAGACTGGCAAAAGATGCCAAAGTCTTAAATTCTAGTCATTGAAATAATGTAGGAAATAGAGCTCAAACAAACATTTCTCTTTGATGTAGGCCAAAATACAGGTCAAAGTGACCTATTTTTGATACATGAAACACTGCCTCACCTAGGTCAACTCATAACCCAAGTAAGTTTCAGTGACAAATACTATGTTTCAGTGACAAATACTATAAGAAATATTGTGCTAGAGTTTGGATCCATTTTTTCTTTTGTGGAAGTCAATGGTCAAATGTAGGCCAAAGTGACCTACGTTCTTTTGAAATATGACACACTGCCTCACCTAGGTGAACCCATGTGCCTAAAGCATGAAATTCTACTGAGGATTTAGTGAAGATCTAGATATATAGAGCCAGGACAAACTTTTCCTTTGATGTGGGTCAAAGATCAGGTCAAAATGACGTAGTTTCATTAGATATGGCACACTGCCTCACTTTGTTTACTTATGTCCCAAATATGAAGTTCCAGTCAGTGACAAGTGCATTTGTAGTACAGGAGATAGCCCAAACAAGATAAAGCTGGAAGGGCAATTATGGAAGTCACACAGACACAACATAAAACTATAGTCTCACCAAGGCCAGTTCTCAGAGGAAAAAGTTTAACCATTGACAGACTCAATCAATGTTAAGGAATACCCAGTTGAAAATTTAATAATTCATGGCATTTACCTAAAATCAGCCAAACTCAGTTGAAGCTTCTTAATGGCTTGGTTTCTGGACATAAAGGCAGTGGCTTCCCCACTTTCAAACTGCAAGTATAACAGGTTATACATAATGAAATATTGAAATTACATGATTTATGATCAATCACCTGTGGTCTAACTTACCTGGTGTGTAGCAAGCCATGAACAGCTTAAGTGCTGCATGTCAGGCTTACGATCTTTTGCATATCTAAACAGATGGCCCTTTCTACCAGGTGACAAATAAACAAACTATCAGATTAGTCTTCCTGGACTAAGAGGGTGTTATTATTGATTTTTTGTTTACGTATTAGGGTATTTACAGGCCAGTATTCTGCCTATTGTCAAATTATTGAACACTTTGAAAGCCTGTACATTTTCTTTTCTTCACAAGCCAAGACTCAGTAACTGACTCATTATTTTATCGTTATAGCTTGCTAATTTTCTCTATGCCGATACAGAGTCACAGGAGTCAGAATTTCTAACAAAATGAATGTATAATAATCCATATAACATTCCTCGTATCATATAAAAAAAAAATTAGTCTTTTTATGGTATATGGGGCAACGATTTTTTATATGCTGATCAACGGGTACTTGTGGACAGGAGTGCACTTTTTTCATTAAATGTGGTATTTTATTAGAAGAGAATAAATCGTTTTAAAGCAATCAGCCTCATGTGTTTAATCTTAAAAGTTGTCATACACTATCCTATTATCATCACCTATTGAAATTAAGTAACCCATAGAAGAATTTATTCTAGTCTTCTTCTTAAATCAACAGGGGCGCCATCATTGATGATGATTGTAGATGCCCTCGGGGGTCCTGGCGCAGAGGCGTGAATGGGGTTATTTAGTGATTTTTACACCATATTTGACGAACAATCACACCACAGGGACATGTCTAGTCTTATATTGTGAAAATTAACAAGACATATCTATATATAAAATAGCCAGAAATATGTATATATATATATATATATGTGTGTGTATTTTTGGCTATTATTTTTTACAATATATGACTAGGCCATGTCTGTGATCACACCACCAGCAAATGTGTCGATCACGACATAATTATCTACATTCAAATGGTTTCATCTGATCTACTGTATGCTAAACATTAAAACTGTTAAAAACGAATCAAAATTTGACGGTATCCTTCATACCTTTTTCTTCATTCTCCCCATATTTCTTCTCCTTTGACGTCGAGTTTCTCAAATCTGGTAGATACACGTAACACGTGCTTTATATTATTTCCGGTAAGGGAAGTAACTCTAATATGTTGTCATAATGCAAGGGCGCGTTCAACCAGAGTATTTTACATAAGAGAGATAAGATAAGTTTTATTCTGATTCAGGGCTATTTTTGATTTAAACATATTTTATTGTATCTTAATATATACATGGGAATTGGGCACAAGTTATCAAACTTATATTAAGTCCCTTTCCCTATATAATTTTACATACATATAATACATTTATTTTACAAGATGACATATATTTACATATGAGAGAGAGAGAGAGAGAGAGAGAGAGAGAGAGAGAGAGAGAGAGAGAGAGAGAGAGAGAGAGTGTTATAATGAAGATATAATTAAAAAAAAAATCATTATGACTATAGATTATCAAATGAATAAACAATTCAAGTAAACTATTCCAATAAACTATTCCGATGCCGATAGCAGAAGTTCACACTATTCACTTTTCAAAACACTCTGCTGTTTCTAAAGTTCATCACATCCTGTGCCATGGTTAGCTCTCTCCGTTCGCTTCCTATGCCTCCTGGAAATTCAATTCTCTTTTGCCATCGGCATCGGAATAGATATGATAAGCTAACATAAATTTACACAGATATATTTAGAAAGATAAGAGGGAATTAAAATCTATACGAATCAAGAATGTACTTCTGAGTGTTTTTACATATTGTAACATTATCCTCTATGGATAAATCACTGCTTCCATACAGTAATAGCTGCAGATCTAGCGGTATGAAATTGTTCAGATTTCGGTACAATTCGATTCTCTGTTCAACATAATTATTACAGACGAAGAAGAAATGATATGTATCCTCAATAGGATGACCACATTGACAGTAACTATAATCAATCAGATGAGATCGGAAAAGATCATTATTTAAAGTACTACAACTATTTCTTAATCTTGCATGCAATATATTAGATTTTCTATTTCCAACAGAGTAATAATAAGGGACTTTTGATATATTAGTGATAGACTTTTTAAAAACTAAGTATGAGTTACTTTGCCTAGTTTCTAAATCTAATTGGTTCCAAAGTCGAATAGTAGCCGGGAAAAACGAAATATTGGTCAAATGAAGTCGGAAATTTGGTAAAGAGTAGTTATTGGCGTCTCGGAGGTTATAGTGAGAGTTTTCAGATACTAAAGGAGGAAGTAGAGTGGATAAATAATTTGGTGTTAGGTGATTTGTGACTTTATAGAAAAGTTGCAGTTTTCTCCTAGTACGACGAGTAGCAAGTGGTTCTAAACCACTTTCAGAATATAACGAAAGTCTGCTAGCAAAAGATTGTAATCCAGTAATTATTCTTGCTATTTCTAAGTTAAGTTTTTCCAATTTGTCTGCATCACCGAGAGAACAACCGTCCCAAACCTCACAACAGTATTCAAATAATGGCAGAATATAAGACTTGTAAATTTTAATTAAAGTTTGTCTGTTTAAAAGATATTTGAGCTCTCGGAGGATACTTACCTGTTTTGATACCTTTTTACAAATGTTGTCAATATGAGTGGACCATCTGCAATTTGCATCTAAAGTAACTCCTAGGTGTTTATGGTTGTCAACAAATTCTACATCTACATTATTAAAGCTTATATCTACAACATGTTCGTGTTCATTGTTTGAAATAAGTAAAGCTTCCGTTTTCAGAGGGTTGAATTTCACCAGCCATATTTCTGCCCAATTTTGAATTTTAACTAAGTCATTATTTATTTTCGTTTCAATTTCCAAGAGCGATCGACCAGAACATAATAAGGAGGTATCATCAGCAAATAATTTAGAAAGACTTTCAAGGTTATCTGATATGTCATTTATATATAGGATAAAAAGAAGAGGACCCAATACTGACCCTTGCGGAACGCCAGCATTAGTAGTTCTGACGGAAGATTTACGAATTCCTACGAAAACTTGTTGTTTCCGGTTTCTGATATAATTATTTAACCATTTTAAAAGTTTTCCGTTTATTCCATAATTAGCTAATTTTACATTTAGTCCCTTGTGCCACACACGATCGAACGCTTTGGAGATATCACAAAAAACTAGACACGTTGGTTGCTTTTTTTCCAAATTTTCACAACTATATAAAGTCCTCTTTACCAGACTCACACTAGATACATAATAAATCAATATATAAGATACTTTATCCGGTTACATGTATATTGTTCTCTTTGTTGTGATTGTAGCTTTGTTATTGAAATAGATTGCTTGATTTTTCCTTTGGTTGTCCAACTTATTTTTAAAAGAATTAATATTTATTGCTGACACTAGCCTACATGTTCTGGATGTTCATTCCAAATTTTTACTGTTCTGATCGAAAAATAGTTTTTTCTTAGCATGGTAGTTGCTCGTTTAGGGAATATTCTTTTTGTGTGTCCTCTACAGCTGTGGCGATCGGATGCATATTTCTAGAGTGATACGGCAGTAAAACATTCCTTATCACAAATCTGACTTGTTGTTTTTTATACTAGTTCAAAAATATCTCCTCTGATTCTTCTACAGGTCAGTATTGGTAGCTTTAGTTTCTCCAGCCTCTCACTGTAGATTAGGTTCTTACATGTTGATATAGATCCTTCTAGGGTTTTAACCAATTAATGAAATTTCATTGTTCTTAGAAAATATCACCGGCCAATTACTATTTTGTACCATATCAACAGTTTCAAAATTTCGTATCAAAGAAACAATTTCAGATCATATGCAGCCATTTCGTCTGCCAATCAAACTTATTAACTCCTAGAGTGCCACAGAGCCTCATTTGAGGCTCTTGCATACCTCCCTTGAGTGCCAAGAGCCTCATCCAGTAAACGGGCGGGTCAACAATGAGAATGACGTCATAGATAGTATGACGTCACTAGTACTGACGTCAATGTCCCCAGTCGACGGAGCGTCTGCGATAGCCTAATCGCCGGTGTTTTTCTGTAGAATTTGATCGTCTTGACAATGGCTAGACGTGTGTTTGCGCCGTGGGTACGGGCGTATCCCCCGGAACAACAGCGACAAGAAGACATGCCAGTGTATGACGAGGAGTTTGGCCCACGGAATATGCCACAACGGAATTCTCCACCATTAGCATACTTCCTGCTTTTTTTCACTACTCACCTGATGCAAAAATGCATGCTGGAAACAAACAGGTACTGTTTAACCTCAGCTAATGATATAAATGTATGTGCTTTTCACTTTTGATTATCTAATACATGTAGAGTATTGCCGTCTCCGACTTTATCCGCGTATCATGTCAGGGATCGATTTTTAACGTGTCGGGATGGGTTTGTAAAGTTGTATTTCAGTTAATGAATGTTGTTATATAAGTTACTGTAAATATCTTAGATCATTACGACTTTTACGACAGATGAGTATTGTATTATGTGACATATATACCTGTTATATCAAGACTATATTACCTGGTAATAGATAATGTTACCAGATATACTGATGTTTTAAACTAGTTTACCTGTTTCCATGCTTCATAAAGGTTTGCACGGAATTTCCTTAGGACGTCGGCGGCAACATTGGGGCCGAAATCCCGGGCACGAGCATGGTGGCGCGTCACCCTCCGGGAGTTCAAGGCATTTTTGGGAATACTAATCAACATGGGTTTGATTAAGAAACCATCCATTAAATCGTATTGGACTAACAAATTGCAGAGTCAGCGAACGCCTTGGTTTCCATCAGTCATGTCCCGTAACAGATTTCAAAACATTCTCAGATTTTTTCATACCGTCGACAATTCCAAAATTCAACCAAGAAACAGCCCAAATTACAACCCATCTGATAAATTCAAGCATTTCGTAAATCATGTAAACATGCAATTTAAACGACATTTCATTCCATCTAAACATATCAGCATTGACGAATCTCTTATAAGTTCAAAAAACAGAACAGAAATGACTCAGTACATTCCTACTAAACACTGCAAGTTTGGAATAAAGTTATGGATGCTTGTCGAGTCTGTCAGCGGGTATATCATACATATGTCAATATATAGAGGTAAAAGGTACGACCCCACACCAGCCGGACAGACACAGGGATCATTCGTGGTATTCACGTTGATGGAAGCGGCAGACCTCCTTAACAAAGGGTACCACTTATTTACAGACGGGTTTTTTTTCGTCAATAGACATGGCAAAGCGACTGCTAGAGGCGGGTACTAGATTTACCGGTACATTTCGAGCCAATGCCAGAGGTCAACCACAAGCCATCAAAAAACCGATTCTCAACGCAGGACAAGCTGTATACATGCGACAGGGCAGTATTTTACTATGCGCATACAAAGAGAAGCCTACCAGGAAACCCGTCCGTTTGATATCAAATTGTCAAACAGCAACAGTAACAAACGCGAGGCAAAAACCGGAAATGGTAAATCTATATAATCGGTTCATGGGAGGGGTTGACCTTAATGACCAACTCACATTGACATATGACGACAATAGGAAAAGTGTAAAAGCTTAGAAAAAGGTTGTTTGGAACATGATACACAGAATTTTGTTGAATGCATACATATGCTATACACACAACACTGACCGACACCTAATTGTTAGTCGCGTTGAGTTTATCCAACTCATTGTGGAAAGTCTATGTCAAGAACAGCTTGACCAGCGTATACCTGGTGGAATTCGACGTCGCCATAATCCCATGGGTGTGGTTCCCATCAATGGTCAGAGAGAATGCGTGGTATGTTCACGTCATGATGGGAATGGAAGGCGTCGTGCTAGAAGCGCATGTCGAATGTGCCACCGTGGATTACACGCCCAATGCATGAATGACCATGTGGGCCGACGTGACGTTGAACAATAAACTGCTATTATCACTCATGTGTTATCATTAATGTACATGCCCAGTCAGTCATATAACTTGTAACAGCATGAATTACGGTGAGTGATGTGACAATCGCTAACCTAAATGATGCTGAATTTTCAAAATCACCTTACTTGTTTTAGCCAAGATTCAAATGAAAGTTTCCGCAAAGTGGACTATCAATAGTTTAATTGGTACACATAAAACTCGTAGCAAGAATTTGCGATATGTCGTCAGATTATAACACGAGCATGTTACACGTGTAATGAAAAAAACGAAAATAGAAAAAAAAAATTGTTTAAAAAAAATCCACAAAAATAACCAAAAAAACCGCGTGGCTCTTACTAAGAGGAGGCCTCCACGTGGCAAGAGCTGGTAACGGTTTGTGTACACACTAGTCATATAAACCGGCTAACTTCCTCTTAAAATGTATCATTAGAAACAAATCTACTTCGCATGGCGGTGAATTTGCGGTACAAATAGTTGCCCATTCTCAGACGGAAATCTTGCTTTGCTCTGCTCGACAAAATGTCAAGCATACAGGTAAAGACTGCAGTCTATTGATGTAATATAGTATCATATATGTGTAATCAAGTTGTTACCATTCCGCACATTTCCAAGCGTCGAAAATGGATCGGATAGCACGTATGTACATGAAGTAAAATCATGTGTAACGTTGACTGTGCTGAACCACAGGTACTTGGGGTAAGAAATTACATTTGTATATATATACTATATAGCCTCGTATTACTATATATATAAAATAGAGAGACTCTATTTTATATAGTAATACGAGGCTATATAGTATATATATACAAATGTAATTTCTTACCCCAAGTACCTGTGTGCTGAACTAGTTGAGCAGAGTCAGTACAATACCGTGACGTCATCAGAATAGCCCATTGTTATATTGTGACGTCATACTTTTTTCAAATCTCCCAGCCGTCGATTTTGGCTTGGCACTCTCTAAGAGAATCCTGTGGCACTCAAGGAGTTTTAACTTAATTAATTTCCAATTACAGTTAACTTCTCAAAACGAAGATTTTACATCTTGATAGAGTTATGAAAGACCGTTATTTAAAAACGAGATCAAGTAATTCAATGCGCTAAACATGATTATAAAGGTTAACGCCTTATAAACATTGTTATTAACATTTTACATTTAACGAGCTATTTAACGGTTTTATTACGTTCAGAATTTTTTTAACGCGTCAAAGAGAACGTGATAGGTATTTCTGAAAATCGGCTTTTAAAAGCAGAGACTGTGATCTATTGTAGGGGCCGCGGTGGCCGAGTGGTCCACGTGTCCCGACACTTTATCACTAGCCCTCCACCTCTGGGTTGCGACTTCAAAACCTACGTGGGGCAGTTGCCAGCACAGGGGCTTGGCACGATTTTCCAAATGATAGTCCATATGTATATGTATATACTATCATTTGGAAAATCGTGCCAAGCCCCTGTGGTTGCCAGGTACTGACCGTAGGCCGGTGGTTTTTCTCCGGGTACTCCGGCTTTCCTCCACCTCCAAAACCCGGCACGTCCTTTTTTCAAAGGTGCCAACGTCATCGTAATTATGACGTCGTCACTTGACGTCACACAAAGATAGCCCCTACGCTATTGAATATTCCAGTGAATGGCGTTTCAAATTGTTAAATTAAAAAAATGTGTACATACGTATATATCAAATGTATGATAGTGTTTTGTGTTGTCAGAAAAGAGCACTACAAAAAAGACATGATCAAAAACAGGAATAGTTAAAAATGCGGTCTACTCATTTATGATTTAATATAGCCAAATCATTAACCAAAGTATATTATACTTGAAGACAAAAACATCTAAATGTGTATGTACACTTACTTTACACAAAATATCGGATACTGTCCGATGACCTGTTTAGCAACCTGTAGGCCAGGCCTAAGTAAACTCCAATATTTCGTTTCATACATTTGTAGCATACGATAGACCTATTTCTTTGCTTTTTCTAGAAACCGATACTTTCAGGCAAAAAACAATGTACCATTTCGATAATGATAATCTGTACCTAGCAAAACAACAATAATGATTACAGGGTGTAATGAAAATATCAATTACAGTATTTACTATCGGTAAGCTCCGCCTCTACATACATCTATTTGACTAGAATAATTATTTCTACTTTATTACACAACCTATCATGATCTCCGGATAAAATAATGTTCTGCTAATCTGTGTATTTTTCGTTTTGAAATTCAAATACCTTTCTTTCTTTCTTTCTTTCTTTCTTTCTTTACAGCTGTACTTTACTAATGGTTGAGACATGTAACATTGAAGCAGTACGGATTATTTGAAATATCTTAATTACGGATGAATTGTTCAAATAAAGTTGTACATATTTTGAAATGTCAACACACGTGCACAAACTGTGAGGCTTATATCTGTGAATAGATTAATAAAAATAGTAGGTTCCACCGTCTCCGTCTATGTTATAGACAAGGAAGCCATAGTTTGTATACAAACGCGCGCTTATTTCTTATTTTCTACGTTTGTGTAATAAATAATTACAATAAATTGACCCCTTCCCATGGGATTTTGACAGAGTCAGGATTCATTAAATCAAAGTTGATCACTATTAATTTGTATCCCGGGAACGTATGTGGTATTTATATTGTATGTTTGTTTGTACTATCAGTAACAGATCAGGTAAATATGGTGGATACGTGATTTCGAATAAAATCCAATTGTTTACGTCGGTACATGGTTAAACAATTCGTGAGCTATAATAACCGATTTCAACCGTGTGTCTTACTATATGGAAAAAAAGATGTATCCGTGGAAGATAATACAACAAACAGACTCGGACTCTCTCCCTCTCTCTCACACACAAAATAATTACATGTTGACAATGTGTTAAGTTCGTGGAAAAAGAAGAGCGGATAATGAAGGATAAGGAGAGATCAAATCAAGGCACGGGATGTGATAAAGAAAATAAATACAAGCAAATTAAACCTGATCTTCATATTCCCGCGTGTCTGTGCGTGCGTGTGTCCATACTCGGGGATGAGTGAACATTTCATTCCCCAAAATCTCGCTGCGAATGTTTGCTTATATTTATTTATCTTTTTTTTTTAGTCTATAGCACCCCTATCAACTTGTACACACAAATTAATCAAATCTGGCCATATGATCCGTCTGTCCAAGATGACAAAGTTTTCGTCCGGTAAAATATCTCGGTCAATATTTAAAAAGCGGATATAAAGCTTGGGAGACGAGCACAAAATAAGGAGACATGATTTAAACTAAACAAGGTCACTGCGACCTCTATAAATGTTATGCCATAGCGGCATTAAAAAGGAAAAGGCGACCTGTCGTGTACTAAAATGATTGCCACCATTGTGGGCAACTTCACTAGCCAAGAGTGTACAATATGACACCTTTGGCTTGCGAAGTTGCGTTGTGGGTGACATAAAACGGTAGTATGTCATGTATTCATGTAACAGCAAACCGCCGGGTATTTCCCGAAAAACGAAATCCTGAAATGGTTCAAACATTGGGCTCCACCCTGATAATTAACTGTTACCCCCATATGTTTTCACGTCCGAAATGTGAGTACGTGAAATATGTATGACCGTATTTGAACCACAGACTAAAATGGGCAAGAGACAAAATGACATAAAAAACGAAACATGTAAAAAAAATAGATATATATTGGTACACTCACGATCAGTTTAAAGTTAAAAAAAGTGCTTATGGTTACTCAAATCTTGTGATACAGACCAATAACTTTCAGATAGTTCAAAATTTTGTATATACAAATAGACTGAAATAGAATTTCAGACTTGCAATGCTGTCGTTAAAACTCTCTCAAATTGTAGATCAATGCAATCAACCCTAGTATGTATAGCAAAGTATACTTTCGATAAAAATGACACCGCTGCCCCCCCCCCCCCCCCCCAAAAAAAAACAACATCAACAAAAAAAAAAAAAAAAAAAAAAAAAAAAAAAGAACACACTCACAAAACAAAAACGTCTGAAAATGTGCTATACACACTAGGGAAGGTCCAATTGCATGTACACTGTAACAAATTCTCAAGTCCCTGTGTTTGAATCGACAGTATGTACATGTACCATGGTAGGACAAGCTAATGTTAATGTATGCCACAGGCGCTTGCATAGGAAATGTGAGTTTTATTTTGTTTTATATGGCAGTGTACATTTTGTATGTCAGTGTTATGGTACAGGAACACAACCTGGAGTTTAGTTACCATGACTGTCGAGACTATTGTTGCTCTGTTTAAAATTCTATAACTTTTCCGACATAAAATGTAACATCCTGTGTTTTAAGTAAAAGGTTGCTAAAGTAATGTCACATGCATTTTGGTTACATATAGTCATGCATAAAAGCTATACAGTTTCTCCATCCCCGGTCAATATTACAGCAACAGTAATGACTACATTGTCATCTACTAATACTTGCCTCTGCTCTGCAGGTAGGGCGTAAAAATTGTTTCTGCTGTCCCCGTTCCATTATAGTAAGAGGCGACTTAATTTCGGATCATATCTTTTCTTTTCTTTCTATCAACTATCTTCTTTATGATATCTCTTGACAATGACTCACTTATGGCTCTTCTCTGGTGGGACAAACCAGAGTCTGTACTGATGGTACATGTACATTTTTTGGGGTCGGGAGACTGGTATCCGTTGTCAGTATAATGTGGGCTGTCTTGCTGGATGTCTTTGTCAGACTACATTGAGGTAGTTTTGTCAAGAGCGGGTATACAAATGTTCTTGCGCAGTGTCCTCCTTGGAACTTTGATTTATTTTAGTTTATTTTCCAATAAAGGACCTAAATTTATATGTATCGGGTATAACATTACATAAATATGTGTAATTAAATGTGACATCATATTATATCATCCATTAAATCTGAACGCTGTCTCATACAAACTCTCGTGGTTGATTCAGTTCTTATCCAATCTATTAGAACGGAAGAATGTGTAACGAATCTCGATATAGTAACTTATTAGATTTCAATGATTTCAATGATTTTATTTCACTCAGCCACCTTTTGTGTGGAACAAGAGGACATATCTATACAGTAGAGTGATTCACGTATTCTTAATTAAACACTAACTTTGTACATCTTAAACTTTATCTTTGTATATATGGTAAATAAATGTACAGTTTCACACATTTCTAAACATCGTCTTTGCACATGCAGCAAATGCAGTGACTCACATTTTCTTATACCATATCTTAGACAATTTATCACACTTTTTTAAAATTCAGTTTTGAGGCAATGTGTGGGATAGTTTCCACTAACCATTTTCATACTACCAGCAGATTTATCTGCATGGTGCCCGCTCCGGAAAATTGTGGCCTATTCCATAATATTGATTTTTCTATTGGTTATTAGAAAAAAACTTTTTTATCAAATCTTATGTTTTCTACATTGTAAATACTGTAAGACTTTCCTAAATATAAATACCGAAACGACAGTATAAGAATAATATTTACACTGGGTATTTTTATAATAAACTGATTTCAACGAGATCATCGATCTACATGTAGGCATATAACGTGGAACACAATGTTATGAGACAGAAATAATCTTCGTCCGTTGAACTAGCCTAATTACCAAATACAACTCATAGGAAAAATAAAATATAATCTGATTCAGAAAAAGAAACCCAAGATGTTAATCGGCTGTTTAATGTAAAGTACAGGTGATCGTTTGGCCCAGAAAATAAAACCCGAAAACGCTGATGTACCATGTAGTAAAAATGACGTTCCTTGTGACCTTGTTCACGGCTTTGCACTAATGACGTCATTATTTACCTGTAGTGACGTCATTGATCATGATATGACGTCAAAATTTATTTCAATGTGAAGTTAAGATATTCCCCTATCAATCTGTAATAAATAAATTAAGAAAATAATATGTTCATTTTTGACTGTCCTGCATCGGCCTAAAATCGGCCCACTGGCACTCAACGTAGTACTATAATCGGCCCAAAATCGGCCCCGTGGCACATAACTCGTTAAATGACCATGGCTGTTAATAGGACGTTAAAAAAAAAAACCAAACCAACTATTGCAATATAAACATTCTGTTGCACATTTGTGTGTTTGTAACTGGTATATTCTGGTGACGTCACATTGTTCGCAGATCGACCTGTTCCGAGATGCACTCATTGACACGAAGGCTGCATTTCGTTCTGCGTTTTGCTGGATTAGATCTTTGAAAATTGTTGGGATACTAGTTTTATCGAATTAAACCAGGGACGTACATTGATGTATGTACGGTCCTGGTAAAACAAACGTTAACGCTTTATAAACGCGTTACCATATTTTAAGAGATTGAGACTGATAGATTTTAAGATCCATCGAAAACTTCAACTTCGCACTCGAGAAAATATCGATATTCTGTCTTACTCGTGAAATATGTTATATTAAACGGGAAACCATTCAATATCCTCTATTTATCAAACTAATAAAACTTATATTTTCACTGCAGCGATGATCAGTGAAAATTTAAGACTTTGCAGTGAAAATATAAGTTTTTCGTTTTTGACCAATCAGAGCGAACCTTTGTATTCCAATCGAAGCGAAGATAGATCATGCAACATTGGTTATTTTGCAGTTTTTCTGAAATATTCAGACTAGTTTTTTTTTTTTTTTTTTTTTTTATAAAATACTCACTTGACGTTAGCTATTCATGCACAGATTCTCCGATAACAGCATAAAACGCTTTAATTGCGTTGATTCGCTCCTTTCAAAATGGAACAGTCAAGTGGAGTTACGTCACAAAGAGATGACGTCATGAATTATGTTACTGATTCCCGAACTTTTCGACACTATTAATGTTTCGATGTTTTTAGTTTTGTTTTTAAGTATATAAAATGCAATAAAAAGAAAATTGAATGGCTTCCCGTTTCATATAATATATATTTCACTTGTATGAGAGAATATTTCCATATTTGGTCATGTGACTGAAGAAAGATGGAAACGTTTAGGTAACACTAGAAAAGACTTGTAACATTGAGACATGGCAGGAGTTCCTAGCCCAGGGCCAGAATGGATCGATGCTTTTGTACGAGAACAATTCGTTCGATTGTCTATGCATAATATCTCTTGTCTCCAATTAGATTAAGGAACATTACAGGAATCCTCTAAGGTATTGCTGGGAGTGACAAATCAATTATCGCCAAACCAAGAAAGGCCAAGGGATCTGTCAGAGGCAGTTACAAACTGAGTTAATCAAAATGGCATCTGCTTGACACCCATCACTGGTGTCCGTATAATGGACCAGAAGAGATGTCACGTCATTATGCCAGGGTAGATGACGTCCCATGCAGGTGTCTCTAAGATAGGCCGGAAGAGATGTCACCTCATTGTGACTTGTAAATGACGTCTCTATGCATGTGTCAGTATGATAGACCGGAAGAGATGCCACGTCAATGTGACTGCTAGTTGACGTACCCATGCAGATGTCAGTATGACAGAACGGAAGAGATCTCAAGTCAATGTGACTGCTAGATTATGTCCCCATGCAGGTGTCTCTAAGATAGACCGGAAGAGATGTCACGCCAATGTGACGACTAGATGACGTCCCATGCAGGTGCCAGTATGATAGACCGGAAGAGATCTAGATGTCATTCAAATTCAGTATGTTTGAAAGCATTTAGGCGCGTAGCCAGGCGTACGCCAGTACGCCCAGGCTTCTACATCATCAAGATAGTCAAGATAACATTGTTTTTTTCATTTGATTATTCGAAGAATTTATTATTCTTATAATATCACATAAAATATTGATATTCCTGTGGATGAGTTTCCTGTCAAACTCTACGTGAACTTGCAAGGTAGGCATATTTTTCGGTGTCCAGCGTCCGACTAATTATTGCAATCAAAGAACCTTAAATGTATCCGAATGTCTCCAGGTGTCTAGAGATATTCTTCTATGTGTGCCTATTACGTCTGCGACTGCGGAACCTTGACATACCGGAGATCAACCATGGACGGAGAATGAATGTCCATTGCTAGATTTAGAGATTTAGACACAGTGGTTACCATTTTTGTCGAAATATATTATCATTACAAGATTTACAACATATCAAAAACATTAGCCATGGCTTTCACGGTATGTTTTGTGAATATGTTATTGAATTTCTCAATTATATCCCTCAGAAATTCCGGGGTGAAGGATCCAGTAACTGGCTGACTAATACCCCCGCAGTCAATGGACAACTGGACCTGTTATTTAGAGGCTAGCTAAGAAAACCTGTGCATGTCCCTATTTCTGAAATTCAGAATGGCTGGAATATGTGTTGTTCATAATAAAGATGATCTACATAATGTAGTCATAAGTTTTGTTGAAGTCAGTCCACCGGTTTAGGAGGAGTTGTCCGGACAAGATGTGTCTACAGACAGACGGACGGACAGACAACCCGATTCCAGTACCCCCCCCCCCCCCCTCCCACACACACACACCCACCCACCCGACCCACACCCACGCACCCCCCCCCCCCCCCCCCCCCCCACACACACACCTAAACCTAACTTCGTTGCGGGGTATAAAATGCATTTTTGTTTATTATTGGGCGCTTTAACAGATAAAATAAAAAGTAATCCTAATATGAATACAAAAAATGTAATTCATGTTTGCACCATTAATGAGGTCAAATCAACATTGGCTTTCTGCACATATGCATTAACCATGTAACAATAACGCGATTCATGTAATATGTCTAAAGGCAAATGTTGTTATGACCCCATGAATGCTGAAAAAAACAAATTGCATTCCTTATGTGACTGCTAGATGTGACGTCCCGTGCAGGTGTCAGTATGACGAATCGGAACTGATGTCACGCTAATGGATACTGAATATGATATTGAATTGTGATGTATGGATACTGAATATGATATTGAATTGTGATGTGTGGATAATGAATATGATATTGAATTGTGATGTGTGGATAATGAATATGATATTGAATTCTGATGTATGGATAATGAATATGATTTTGAATTGTCATGTGTGGATACTGAATATGATATTAAATTGTGATGTGTGGATAATGAATATGATATTAAATTGTGATGTGTGGATACTGAATATGATATTGAATTGTGATGTGTGGATAATGAATATCATATTGAATTCTGATGTATGGATAATGAATATGATATTGAATTGTGATGTGTGTTTATGAAATTTGTTTAATTGTGTTATTTGAATCTTGAATGATCTTTTTATATTTACTGTGTGATTATAATTGTTTGTGGGGTTGTTTTTTTGTGTTTGATTAATTAAATTGAAATTTTATGGATGAAATTTGTTGTTTCGTGTGGGTATTTTTAATTGGTGGTTATTAAAATAAATTTTGTTTTGGTAATGTTTTTGGGTTGTTGTGGTGATATTTGTTGGATTGTTGATGAAAGAATAAATTTTATTTGGGGGTTTTTGTTGAATTATGATATTAATTTGATTTGGGTACTGTTTTTTAGTTTGATGGATTTTCCTGTGTTTGGTTGAAAATTTTTTATGGTTTGGGTTTTATAAATTGTGTGGTGGAATATATTAAAATGATTTATAAGACTATATTTAATTTTTGATTGTGGAAAATTAAATTTTTTGGTATTGGTTGAAATTGATTTGTAATGGATTATTGAATTTTGATTCTATTTTTTTTTGTTCCTTGAAATTTTTTTTTTATTTTGGGCTATGGGTTAGTTTATTTTGTGTGGTAATGGTTTTGATGGTTATAAAATTAATTTATTTGGGTGATTGAATGAATTTAATTTTTGTGGATTTTGGTAATATTTTTTGATGGGGAAGTATTTGAATTGGTGTTGGGAATGTAAAGAATTGGTTTTGGTTAAAAAATTTAATTTTGATTGGGTGGATATAATGATTGATTTTGGGGGGGGTTTGAAAATTAATTTGATGGTAAGAAAAAAAAGAAATTTTTTTGGGGAAAAAAAAAAGATAGAATTGGATTTGGGGAAAAGAAATTAAAGAAGGGGGGGGGGAAACTTGAAAATTTGAGTTAAAAAAAATTTTTAAAGGGGGGTAATAATTTAGAGTGTGAGGGGAAAAAATTTTTTTAAAAGTGATTTTTAAAATAAAAGAGGGGGGTTTAAAAAATGTTTAAAGGGGGAAAAAAGGGGGAAAAAAAATTTAAAAAAAATTGTTTTGGGGGGGAAGTATTTTAAGGGGGGGGGGGTTTTTGGGGAAAAATTGAATTTTTCGGTGGGTTTTGTTTGTTTTTGGTTTGGTTTTTTGTTTGGGGGGTTATTGGGGGTTTTTTTTGGGTTTTTTTGGGTGGGGGTTGTTGTTTGGGGGGGTTTTTGGGTTTTTTTTTTTTTTTTTTTAGAACATTAGTGGAGATATGAAATAGATATTAATGTGATGTGTGGATAATAATATGATATTGAATTGTCATGTGTGGATAATGATGAGTTATGTATGGATACCTCGTCCTATATTGAATTCGTCTAGCTGTTGGATAATGCATGAGTTTGAATGGTTATGTTGTGTGATAATGGAAATAATATTGATATGATGTGTGATGGTAATGTAATCCGATTCATATGTGCTGTGGATAATCGAATATACTATTGATTCCTGATGTGTGGGTAATAGATTTGTTGATGTGTGGATACTGAATGATATCATTGAATTGTGTATGTTGTGGATAATGAATATAATACTGAATTGTGATGTGTGGATAATGAATATGATATTTAATTGTGATGTGTGGATACTGAATATGATATTGAATTGTGGTGTATGGATAATGAATATAATATTGAATTGTGATGTATGGATAATGAATATGATATTGAATTGTGATGTGTGGGTAATGAATATGATATTGAATTCTGATGTGTGGATAATGAATATGATATTGAATTCTGATGTGTGGATAATGAATATGATATTGAATTGTGATGTGTGGATAATGAATATGATATTAAATTGTCATGTGTGGATAATGAATATAATATTGAATTATGATGTGTGGATAATGAATATAATATTGAATTATGATGTGTGGATAATGAATATGATATTGAATTCCGATGTGTGAATAATGAATATAATATTGAATTGTGATGTGTGGATACTGAATATGATATTGAATTGTGATGTATGGATAATGAATATAATACTGAATTGTGATGTGTGGATAATGAATATGATATTTAATTGTGATGTGTGGATACTGAATATGATATTGAATTGTGGTGTATGGATAATGAATATAATATTGAATTGTGATGTATGGATAATGAATATGATATTAAATTGTGATTTGTGGTTAATGAATATAATATTGAATTGTGATGTGTGGATAATGAATATGATATTGAATTGTGATGTGTGGATAATGAATATGATATTGAATTGTCATGTGTGGATAATATTGAATTCGGATGTATGGATACTGAATATGATATTGAATTGTGATGTGTGGATAATGAATATGATATTAAATTGTCATGTGTGGATAATGAATATAATATTGAATTATGATGTGTGGATAATGAATATAATATTGAATTATGATGTGTGGATAATGAATATGATATTGAATTCTGATGTGTGGATAATGAATATGATATTGAATTGTGATGTGTGGATACTGAATATGATATTGAATTGTGATGTATGGATAATGAATATAATATTGAATTGTGATGTGTGGATAATGAATATGATATTTAATTGTGATGTGTGGATACTGAATATGATATTGAATTGTGGTGTATGGATAATGAATATAATATTGAATTGTGATGTATGGATAATGAATATGATATTAAATTGTGATTTGTGGTTAATGAATATAATATTGAATTGTGATGTGTGGGTAATGAATATGATATTGAATTCTGATGTGTGGATAATGAATATGATATTGAATTCTGATGTGTGGATAATGAATATGATATTGAATTCTGATGTGTTGATAATAAATATGATATTGAATTGTGATGTGTGGATAATGAATATAATATTGAATTGTGATGTGTGGGTAATAAATATGATATTGAATTCTGATATGTGGATAATGAATATGATATTGAATTCTGATGTGTGGATAATGAATATGATATTAAATTGTGATGTGTGGATAATGAATATAATATTGAATTGTGATGTGTGCATAGATAATGAATATGATATTGAATTCTGATGTGTGGGTAATGAATATGATATTAAATTGTGATGTGTGGACAATGGATATGAGAAATGTAGCTCCTTTGTAGTATTCTCAAGAAATAGTTAATGGTCGTATTTAAACGTTTGAAATCGGATGCCTCCAGGTCTTCGACTTTGTAACAACGATGATGCGGAGAAATACACGGACATTGGAATCCCAGTCCTTACATTTCGAAGATGTGTAGGTTTATATTCATTACTAAGTTACATTTACATAGTCACAAAATTCTCCTCGTTAGAAGTTTCAAATGCTTAAAGACGAAAAAGGAACTATGAGTACATGTATGTATAGCCATCCAAAACAACATTTTAATTTGAGTATTATCACAAAATCATATCACAATAAATATTAACATTAAAAATAGTCTCAAGAAGTAGAGTACATTATAACAACAACTAACATGCTTTATCCGGTACACATCTAAGGATGTCTACAACATGTTTAATTTGAAATATTTACTCTTTTTATATGTTGACCACATTTATGAACCAAGTTTTATGTGATATGGAAATCATGTCCGTAAGATCCTGTCATCCAGTTAATAAATAACATTCATTAGGACCGGTTCTGTTCATCTCTTTGTTGGAGTTTAACCCAGAGTCCGGACTTTCGAGCGTAGTATTCCTTCATATGAGAGTACTGGCGTGTGATCATTATCTGGGAGAAGTCGGAATCTGTAACAAAATATCAGATACAAAACACAACAAGGACCAGAAATATCAATTGTTTTAAAACAAATAAAGTGGAAATATTATCAATTATACAAAATTTAAAATGCGGTATATTTTTAACGCAACATCTTCAATTGACTTTCCTTTGTAGTTTTCTTTCTAACAACACATAGATATACTATGTAAAGGCAGAGGATTGTATGCGTTCAGCCCTGGGTACATATTTCCATTGCTATTTCATTTCGATTTCCACTCGTTTCCTAAAGAGTATCTCATTATCAAATGTTACACTGAATAAGACCGTTATCAAGGTAAGGATATCATTAGGTCGAATATAATAACTTAAAACGTCTACATTGACCGCATTATCAAATATTACACTGAATGAGACTGTTATAAAGGTAAGGATATCATTAGGTCGAATATAATAATTTGAAACGTCTACACTGACAGCATTGTTTTTTTTGTTGAAATACGTAGCTAATTATACATCTCTATCCATTGATTCATCATACCTTTTAACTAATTTGGCGAGTGCAACCTTTATTTCATTCATGGCAAAGTTTTGTCCAATGCAGTTTCTGTATAAAGTACAAAATACAGGTTAAACAGGGCATATTTAGATATACTCTTTAAACATTCATGGATAACCACGATAATGGTTTTTATTTGAACTTATTTTCACAAGAATGACATGCTTCAAGGACACAAATACTTGGACAAAAGTTCAACATCATATCAAAACCTATTCTGTAGGATGTCATTTTGCAGTAATTTATACATGCTCTATTAATTACTAACTTTATATTTGTAAGTGATATCTACTAATATATATAGTTATGTGTCCTTGTTTAAACGTTCTTTATATGTTAGACTAGCTGCCATACCTCGGTCCAGCCGAGAACGGTACAAAGCTATATGGATCTCTGCTTGAATCATCCAGAAAACGGTCTGGTCGAAATGTCTGCAAAGATTCATCAAAATGAAACTATATCAAAGTGATGTCTTTCGGTCGTTCGAGGCTATTATTGATCTTCAGTTACCATAACACAGCAAGATGAACTGGTATTTGATAAGAACAAATATTTGCGGAGAGTTTCCATGTTACGCGTATCGGCTATAGGATAACACTGATACAGATCACAGGAAAAAGTGTGAATTTGAACAGGTGATATTAAAAGAATTTAATAATAATAATTAAAATGTCAAATTCTTATCCAAATTAACGGACATTTTGATTTGTAACTATTTGATAATTATAAAGTTCTAAAGGAATATTGTTACGAGACATGGACTGTCTTTGCAATCATTCCATTAATTACGATTGTTTATTAATCACTATAAACGTCTCACAGACGAATGTCATCCTTGTTACCTCGGGATCTTTCCAGACATCCTCTCTATGATTCATCGCATCGATAAGAATTGTGATTTGATTATTTGCTGGTATAATCAGTCCGTCAATCTCCGTCTCGTGCGTGGTAACCCTGGAGATAAGAGGAACTGGGGTATACATCCGTAATGACTCTTTAATGAACAGTGGGAGCCTCTGTAGAGCCTGTATATCCGACCTGGAATAAACAGAAAGCTAACGATGAAAATAGCCAACATTAGTATTACAAGAAGAATGAGTTCTAGTATATTTTACCCAACAAAGATACACGTACTATAATTGCATTCGTTTAATTAAATCGTTTATCTAGTTATAAATACGAGGTATTTACACATCGGCTTGTCCGACATGGTTTTGTCTCCAGTTGTAATGATTTGTCTTGTACATTTTAATATTGGTTTTAGCGTAGAACATACCATTCCACTTCATGCTTGTCACCCACTACCAGTGCCACCTCCTCATATACTTTCTCCTGTTCCTCTGGATTCTGAGAAAGCAGGTAAGTAGCCCAACCAAGAGCGGCGGAAGTGGTGTCATGACCTGTGTGTAGTGATTTAGTCATTTAGTTAAATCAACTCTGCCCTCAATCAAACGGAAATGATATCATGGTTAAGCTTATCGTTTAATTTCGTCTTTGTCACGATGTGTCATATAGATTTGAGTATAGTGCATCCCATCTTCTTCAAATCAAACAATGTAGACCTATATCATTTTAAAGATGTATACATAGAAATAAGCTCCATGATTAAAACATGCTTGAGACGATGATGATTACTGACCAGCAAAGAGAAAAGTATCGACCTCGTCCCTGACCTCACGGTCGGTCAGTCCTGTACCGTTCTCGTCTCGAGCGGTCAGTAGAATGTCCAGGAAGTCTAGTCGGTGTTTTTCTGATGAGGAGGGGTCAGACTTCTAGAATAGATATTCAAACACAAAAGCCAATTATCTATCATTAGCATATATAGAATAATAGATCTACAAGATTTAAAATCACTTTGTTTTTCTCTTTTGATAAACTGATTTATTGTATTAAAGTGGACATGCATCTATCCGGAATAGTTCGGAATCTGAATACTCATATGGAAATGCAACAAAACGCATTCTCAATTCATTTATATACAATGTTGTCGAGATTAACGCGTTATATACAATGTTGTCGAGATTAACGCGTTATATACAATGTTGTCGAGATTAACGCGTTACATACAATGTTGTCGAGATTAACTCGTTATATACAATGTTGTCGAGATTAACGCGTTATATACAATGTTGTCGAGATTAACGCGTTATATACAATGTTGTCGAGATTAACGCGTTATATACAATGTTGTCGAGATTAACTCGTTATATACAATGTTGTCGAGATTAACGCGTTATATACAATGTTGTCGAGATTAACGCGTTATATACAATGTTGTCGAGATTAACGCGAGTCAAATATCTAGAGTAAAATGTATAAATGTAATATTATGTTATCCGCATACCAGTGAGGCTCTTCTGTCTCGTATGACTTTCTCATCGAATTCGTGTATGTACTTCGTATGGGAGAAATATTCTTTTCCAGCTGCTGACCATTTAAATAGGAAATCTGGATATAGCCATGGCCTCCTGCATTGAGAAAAATGTAATTTGATATGTTATTTTGAAGTTTTTTTATTTTTCATATATTCCATTATTTTCCTATGATAAAAAAGGTTCTTTGAAAATGTCCTTATTATAATAACAAGGGCCCAATGGGCCCGAATCGGTCATCTGCTATCCAGTGATCCTTTTGACACATACACATAATTAAGAATAAGTGCATGAGAGGCCAAATATAAGATCTCAGGGTCTCGCAGTTATTTGAAAAGGGTATGTTTTAAATATATTGGCCAATCTAACTCTTTTAGACTTAAATTATGGTTCAGGACATTCATTTGGACAAACTTCCTAGCCTTCACCTAAGCATGCTACAAGCCAAATATCAGGTCTCTGGACATTTTAATTATTGAAAATGAGTCATAGAAATATTTTAGTTCATTCGACCAATGTGATCTTGAATAAAGGTCAAGGGCATTAATTTGAACAAACTTGGTAGCCCTCTACCCAAGCATGCTACAGACCCAATATCAAATGCCTGGGCCTCTTGGTTATTGAAAGGAAGTTATTTAAATATTTTAGCATATTCGGCCCCTGTAACCATGAATGTAGGTACCTTCACTTCAGCATGCTAAAGACCCAGTATCAACTCCGTTGGACTCTTGGTTATCGAGAAGAAGTCGTTTAATGATTTTAGCCAATTTGACCTCTGTAATCTTGAATGTAGATCAAGGTCATTCATTTGAAAAAAAACCTAGTAGCCCTTCATCCAAAGCATGCTACAGGCCCTATATCAAGTCAACGGTCTCTTGGCTGTCGAGAAGTCGTTTAAAGATTTTAGCCTATTCGGCCCCTGTGATCTTGAATGTGAGTCAAGGTCATTAATCTAAACAAACTTTGCAACCTTTTACCTTTAAAGATTTAAGCATATGCCCATGTGACTTTGAATGTATGTCAACTGTATTCATTTGAATAAATTTGGTAACCCGCACCACGGCATATGCTCGCTTATCGTTCGGGCGGTTGAGCTAAATATAATTTACACAATAACAAAACTGTAAAAGAAAATTATTCCATAGAGATGAGACGATATAGATGAAGCGAAGACATAGTTAAAAAATAGCACCATACGCCAGTGACAAACACGTGATAGGAGACAGATAAATGTGTTGGTCATATGCTTTATATCCTCTCTCTGTTGCTAATTACTATGAATGAAATATAAATATATAAATGGTAGCAGTAAAAAATCAAAACATCTATCAGTAATACTTACAAAGTTCTATATGTTGTAAGGTAAGTCAGGCGTCTGACACCCTCCACATAAGGATGTTCGGAACTAGAAAAGGAAGAACGATCAAATAGAATTATAAAACAGATTAGAGTGGTGAAGTCTAACTCAAAACCATTAAAGCGAGGACAAAAAACAAATGTACAAACCCGCATGGAAACACCTACTGAACAAATAGAAACCCGCATGGAAACACCTGCCGAACAAATACAGACCCGCATGGAAACACTTGCTGGACCAATACAAACCCGAATGGAAACACCTGCTGAACAAATACAAACCCGCATGGAAACACCTGCCGAACAAATACAGACCCGCATGGAAACACCTGCCGAACAAATACAGACCCGCATGGAAACACCTGCTGGACCAATACAAACCCGAATGGAAACACCTGCTGAATAAATACAAACCCGCATGGAAACACCTGCTGAATAAATACAAACCCGCATGGAAACACCTGCTGACTAAATACATACCCGCATGGAAACACCTGCTGAATAAATACAAACCCGCATGGAAACACCTGCTGAATAAATACAAACCCGCATGGAAACACCTGCTGAACAAATACAGACCCGCATGGAAACACCTACTGAACAAATACAGACCACATGAGAACACCTGCCGAACAAATACATATATACATACATGTAGACACATGTAGACATTTGCTGAACAAATACAGACCCATATGGAGACACCTGCTGTGTATTTAACGAAATGCGATTGTAACGTTGTTTGCCTTTATTAGAAAATAAAACTCTCCCCATATGGTACTGTAAAGAGTGCACATATCAAACGTTTTAATTGAAGAGCGGAGGTGCAAGATTAGTTAAATGAGTTTTTTCCCTAGCAGCCCCAGCAGGGGCCGTTTCGTTTGCACACTCGCTCATGGACAAGTTATGTCATGTCAGTAACAATGATCACTTACTGTGATATATATATATTCAAACCATTGATGGAGACATGGGGTCATTGCTATGTTCGTTGTAGTATAACAGACATTCACTGTACCTTTGTTCCTGTACGCGTGAATCGTGCGAAAATGCGGACCTCAGCATGGTATCCAGGGCTGCCAGAATAAATGGTTCCTGAACTTCGACACTTTTCCCACTTGATGTCGCCTTTGCCATATTGTCCTGCGTACCATAGCATAAACATAGCCCATGAATAACGCCTTGAAGGGAGTTATTGACGCTATGTTAAGGACATAAATGCAGTTATTTTTTTTTTTTACATGAAACAAGCAGTCTTATTTTTTAAAAATCAGGAAAATATAAGGAAGAAAACTGTATGATGTTTTCCTGTTTAATGCTATTTTCCTATGCCAATTGGACAACAGTTCTGGTAGATAAGCCAGTTTTCCAAAAGGTAAGCATAGATCAGTCTGTACTTACTAGGAAAATGTCAAAGACTTCGTTATACAGATCAACATAGGACTTCAATACATCGAAGTGGAAAGCTGGTGTAAGCAGACGTCGGTTTCTCTCCCATTTATGGCCATTGCTTAAAACTAATCCATCACCTGTTGATGAATCAAAGGTTATCAGATGTAGATTTAGTATTTTCGTTTTAATCACATTGGTGAAGTATCATCCTATGAGAAAAATCATAATAAATAATGCCTTAGATATCATGTCAATGTTAATATGTTTTATCAAAATGTGACCATACTGAATCTGAAAACGTCAATTCTAATTAAATTTATATTTTTTATCAATTCTCGTATTCATTACTTGTCACACAACTGAAGATAACGATGCGGTAAAATAAATGTATACATAGTAATTAACTCTCTAACTACACCTACCCAGCCATGGTGTGATGGTGTAATAAGCCTCCCCAAATCTCTTCGGTTTGGGTTCTGACGACCTCAGTAAAACCTTGGCAGTCTCGGGGTGACATGCGGTCAGTATAGGAAAGAAAAACATCAGCCATACACCGCTGATCCTTTTGCCAGTTTCCTGAATACCCTTCCTGACCAAACATACGTAATCCGAAAACTCCGGAATCTAGTGAAAGTAAGAAACTATATACTGGGATATTCAATTACTAGTATGTGCTATAAATATTAGTCGGCTTTTTAGACACGTACAGACGCCCTATTGACCTATTATCATCTCATGTAGTGTAAAGCGCTTATGTAATGTGCTATACAAACGGCGTGTATTATTACTTCATTATCAAATTATTGATACTTTGCTAATATGTTAATGATAGATATAGCTTTAGATATAATTTGATAATATGTATTTGAGTCAAAGTAAGATCCTGGTATCTTCAATCTATTTTCTTTGCGAATGTTAGCTTTGTGGTAGATATGATCCGTGATCATACAGGCACACAATGTCCAAAGTGATACCCCCCCCCATCCCGCCGGAAATTCGTTGTTTAAAAAAAAACCCTCCATTTTCGTCCGTATGGAATGTAACATTTGGGTGTCCGTATGGAATGTATCATTTGGGTAATATAATTATTTCTCACAAATTAAGGACAGAGTTTTCTTCCATTAGCTGTAACGACGTAGTCTCGAATCGCCGGGGCTATTCTTTTTGTAGTCTTCCAAAATATACAATTTTAGTTTTCATTAGTTCTTAATTTACGTTTCCCAAAATTAAATATCTCCGTGATTTCATAAGCAGACTTTCCTTCAATTTAATCTTATCATCTTTTGTGGTTATTCCTTAATAATCCGTTACCTTGTTTCCTAACCCATCACTGTTATTGACAGATCGAATTGTTTGGCATAGTTTCCGTACGGATACCAGTTTCAATCGATTTTTCTTACTTTCTGGTTTGTTTTGCCTATTCTGCTTATGTTTTAAAATGTCGCTAAAAAGTCGGTGCTCAGTTTTTTGGACACAGAAAGGGTAATCATTGGTCGCGTCCGACATCGCTGAGAGAGAAAATGCAGTAATGTATTCGAGAGGGAGTTTGACTGTCCATATAACTACTGTATATATTACTGTCTTACGTAAGTAAACTATTGCATCATTTTTCACATGATAGCATGAATCTTATTCAAAATGATTTGGTTTTAACCTAAATTTATATGCTACATGCCATCTATGAAGTTGATTAACCTTCGAGATTACCTGGTCTTTTTTATGCAATGGTTTATGTCATTACAGTTTCATCTTGACGCCGACTACACTCGTTTTGTGACTTAACTGTTATATTTACATCACTTGGTTTGGGATCAAACAAATGACTTCACTTTTATAAAAAAAAATATATAGCATCGATATTCCGGTAAGATTAAGATATTTATAATAAGATCTATATATTCAATATGTACCATGCATAAATAAAGTATGTATGAGATATAATATATGACATAATAATAAAGTATATGTGATTAAAGTGAAATTGAGTGTGTGAAATATATATAAAACAGAAGTGATGAGTGAATATTTTTGAATTATGGACTGTAGCTGGAGCTGCCTATCTCCAGACAGTCCATTTTATGGTGTATAAATGTCTAGGCAAATAAAATTGTATATAAACTTAATATATATATATATATAATGAGAATGAGAACGGTATTACCAAGTGTAGATGTCCCCAGATAGGATGAAACTTCCCTATTGACAGGAACTTCTCCGAATTATATATACCAATATATATTATATATGTTTTGATGATGGCGATGACTTTCCACAACAAAACACAGCTCAGGAGAGAACTTATGATAAGGAAGAGCATATCCATCACGACTCTCTCTGAAACTAAAACAAAAGAGAACTCACCGGTACAAGTTAACTGAGCGATATCAGACTGTTGAATACATTCCAATACTAATAACAAATCCAATCTCTACTTCTACAAAAAACAGGCAAAATCCAATGTGTTAAAAAAATTAAACGAGGAGAGAAACGATAAAGATAAAATTCTACTATTTCTACAATTTTACAATCTGCTATTCTATTTTATTGGTAGTTGCATATATATCAGAGCGATGGCTATTATTGGTTGTTTGATGTACGGTAATGTTGTGCCGAATTACTATATTCTAACGCATACTCATCGTAATTTAATACAGGATAAAAAAAGGCAGTTAACATCATAAAGAGTTTTTCATTAATGTATAAAACGATCACCTGCAAATAATAATAATGCATAATACAAAATGTTACCCCCCCCCCCCCCCCCAAAAAAACCCCAAAAAAAAAAACAAAAAAACTCAACAACATGGAAAACGTCTACATATCAACACGTTAAAAGAAGAAATGATAAAACAATACATGCTCACAAAATATGAAAGGTATATTACGCATATGATTCAAACCATGTAAATAGGGAGAGGACATTGGACTAAATGTAGCCGTATATTCTGTGTAGAAATTATTGAGGCCTGGAATTGAACATAATATAAATTACCGCCCTCTCATTGAAAATTTCTACAGAATGTGTCCACAAACATGTTTTTTTAACATGCCCAACTAAATGCAAAATAATAACATTACAATTCGGTAGGTCCTGCGTGTTACCGCTCGTAGGCAGAACGTTACAATCTACATTTAAAATCGCTTTAAAAATCGCTCCATTTAATGGTAAAATAAGGTTACCCCTACAAAGATATTTACATGTATTCAAAGTCAGCATTAAATAGAGCAAGTTTGATATGACATAAAATGAATTAATAAACATATTCTGGAAAACAGTCTACAAATCCTAATTAATGACATCTTGTTAACGAACAGCAAAGCTGCGATAATATCACATGTATTCGTTTCGTTTGTTTTCATTAAGTAGTATAATTATATCAGCCCATGGTGACATACACTGTCCTTACTTCTAGATCTTTAAAAGGAAGTGACCACATAATCTTCGTATTTTACCTTATAAAGATATCGTCGCTTGACTCGCTCCACTAACCTGGTTATACATACCTTGGCTTGAGTGTGTTATGTTCAGCTGCCGATTACTAAGCAGACGGTCGGTACTTATATAGTTGTGGTTGTTGCGTCTGACATTTTATCGATTTTAGAATTGCTTACGTCCACACTGGTCAGTTTCAGTGACCACTAAACAGTAATTACTACTCAGTTCATCTGAGGATTAGGTTATAACAACAGTACAAACTACGGTGTATGTAAAGGTCAAGGTCGTGTGGCAGGGTATGGTGTGATTGTTGTGTACTCTTCATATACCTAAACAGTTGATATACATCTGTATGTCAACGCATTGTCAGCTTTCTGTGATAACGGCACATTTTGACTGCATGTGTAAAAATAGCCTGAGTTTTCTATGGCCCTGACACCATTGTCAATACTATATGAAAACGTGGAATTCTCCGACACCGTTTGGTGTCGCTAAAACTTTGGTGCAAATACAATAATATCGGGTGTGACATAACACCTACCTTACATATAAATAAATGCGGTATTTATTTACCCCAGAACACCCATTTAGTCCCATCTAGGTGTTTTATTCCGTTCGTTTAGACCCTCGCTTAAGCTAGTCTTAAATTCATACTGTTGACCCGCAATTTTGTAAGTGACAGTAAAACTAACCACCCAAATCGGAACACAATGGACCGAAAAGACCAAATATCATTTATTGTGTTTTTCCTCTTGTATATTTTAAATCAAGAAACTCTTGTTACTTCCCAAACACTGTTTTATTTAATTCAAAAAATCATTATTTTAAAATTGTAAGCGATAAAACATATAGAAATAAATGTTGTATTTTATTTCTTTTCGCTCCATCGCGCACTGATTAGGGTAATTAGGCTGCCCGCGACCTACATAGTTAGCAATATGGCGTCGAGTCAAGTATGAAATTTTGACTATCGTAAAGCGAGGGTCTATATAAAACACCTAGATGGGACTAAATGGATTTTAATTTAATTAACCTTATTTCGAGAGATATTTGAAAAAAAAGAAAGAAAAATATATCTTTCGTGATTTTCTGGCCAGACTACATGTACATTTAGCGCACATGATCATCATCAAAAACAAATCACCATATTACATTGTACATAACAACTGTTTCAACAGTCTGATATTTATTGTTAGCACTATATTCAATATGAAAGCATACTGTTTTCTTTCCTGTTGGATAACATGCAATTTTGCTTCCTCGCTCCGAACTTATCGATATTCTGTTTTATTACTTTTTTATGGTGAAACTCATTTGTAACTAACTTGAGGTTTTGGAGAAAAAAATATCGCCTTTAATGGAACTACTTTTATTGGAAAAATCAAAACCAAAGATTTATGTCCCTTCATTCAGCATTCTTTACATTCTCACATTATTGAAAATATCTTCAACTTTCTAACAAATACTGGCTTATGTTTAATCACTGTCAGCAAACAAGGATGTAAACAGTTTACATAACTTCGACAATATTAACGCGAGATCTCCTATAGTGTGTCTTTAACAAATCATGATCAGCCCCCACGATCACATTCCCTCGTCCCAGCTCATCAGGAGTTGTGCACAAATACAAGAAAGCAAGCGAAGCCCACTCTGTTCGGCATGGATTTTCTTCTACTAGCCTTAGAATGTTATCCGATATGTAATGGTTAGTGACATTCAACTTACATACGTCAGATAGCAGTGTACATTAAATGTGCCCAATTCTGAAAAAATAAGGCGTATATGTTTTAGATATGTAGATATAGCCAGTTAACCCTTCATGCTACCAATTGACAGAAATATATATATATTTGTAATCAACACACATTTTCAATTTTAAGACAGTTGTGCAGAATAAGTATACTTATTTTCCCCCTGTTTTTCAGACCTTAGATGGCGAAATATCACGATTCTTTTTACCTGAAATGCCCCAATTCTCATTGCGTCTATGAAGAATGCCCATCTTTTTTTTTATCTATGTCTTCATAAAAAATGAATTATGGAGTTTAATGTTTGTAAGATTAAATATACATGTATTTCTATTGTGTTAGTCAATAATCATACTCTTAATCATTAGACATTGCACCATGAGTCAGTGACATTGCAATGAAACAGTCGTTTTAAAACATCATATATAGTCTATATGTTTTTTTTTAAATTATCTCACAGGGAGGTCCCTGGGCTCCGAAATCTAAGTAAAAAAAACAACAACAATTAAAAACAAAAACAAAACAAACAAACAAACAAACAAACAAACAAACAAACAATCTATTATAATATCAAAAATTATTAGTAAAGTGAACTTTTTTGATACTATAATAGATTAGTTCCAGAACCCATGCACCAGTGTTCAATTCTATGGTGTTCTATCATTCATGTTTGATCTAAGTTAATTACAATTTCGTTGGTGTGTCAATTCTCAGTTTTTCCATGGCAGCATGAATGTAATTCATTCAGGATAGTTATGTGTCTATCAAACTAGAAATGTAACTCTGTTTGCAATTCATTATGACTGTTGTGAGTTGTTTAACCTTAAAGATTGTGCTGTTATCTCGATATTTAATTTGAATATTATATGTTATTTCAGTTCAAATAATAGCTTCGATATAAATAGTACTCTGTTGATGCTATTTGTTTGAGATATCAACGACTGCATCATAACAAACAATACATTGGCATGAATGTATCAAGTATGGAGAATAATGTTCAGTTATTTGTAAACAGGTTCTATCATATATCAGCTTGAGGTTGGGGAATGGTCTCAAACTTTGTGTAGGACCGATTTGACAAGTACCTAGTATATTAAAGACAAGTGACTGATCACCTAGTAAAACACTGGGGGATTTGGATTATAAGTTATCAGGGGTTGGAGGTTTATCTTTAGTGTTATTTGTGAAATAAATAATGATGAGAGAATGTGATGTATTGTTTAATCTATGAATGTGGAGATAAGTCATAATTTATAGGTGTTGATAAAAAGCTTCATCTGCCAAGAATGTTTAAAGTGCTAGTTGGTTTCGTTGTTGAGACTGCTAAAAGTGCATGTATTGGCAAATGGAATGATACATTAATATATATCTTAATACAGAAGGATTTAGCATGGGTAATTTGACCAGGTATGTCACTGGAGAAAAGGAAGAAAGAGTGTTGCTACAAGAGGATACATACAAGATTGATGTAAAAATAAAAACGTTATTGCCCAATTGATATGATTTAGGGTTAAATAACTAAGTTTATGCCTCATACATATAAATACACCGTTATTATTCAATCATTTTTAAAAGGGTTTGTTATTACCTTAAATGATTTGCTGATATAAATTTTATTTGCCTATTGGAGCAAATTTTATTTTTCAAAATAACCCAATTCCTCCAATACATACATTAGTCTTTGTGGATGAAACATAGTTGTTTTCTGTAGAATGCTGTTTGTTACATATTATACCAGTGGTTGAAGGGAGACAACCCTTAAAGAAATATAAAACTCTTGCAACCTTATATATGTAAATCTATTTTTCAGGAATCTTCTTGAAGAGAGATATGTCATAATATTTTGTTTAGAAGTATTTATTGAAAAGAGGTTGTTTACAAAATGTGTGTTTGAGAATACAAGAAAAGAGATGGCTGGAGATTGTACTTGAACGATTTGACAGTATAGTGTAAATACCTTGATATTCAGAACTGGTTTACAATTGTCAAGGAGAGCTATATGAATACTGTTGGATTATTAATTGCCTTATACTGAGAACTGTGGGAATTGCAATCATTCTTAATTCTGGAGAAACGGATAGGAAAGGATTAGTCAAGGACAGCTGTTATACGATAAATAATTAACAGTGTTGATTTAACAACCACCTTGTACACCACTTCATTTTAATTAGGAATTATCTCTGTAACTTGCCTAGTTTTGTATACTTGTATATCATTGAAATGTGTTTTGAAATAAGATGCTGGGTATGATCTTTCTGTTATCATCAGGCAACAAGATGAAACTAATATAATAGTATAACGGCACAAGTTTGTTATTATTGAAAAAAGAAGATTTAATAGAAGTCGTAAGATCCTTACTCTATATATAAATGCATAATCCAGCTGTGGGAGAACATTCCTACAGAAGTTATATTGGTATATTAATCGGACTAGATTACTTGTTTTCAGGATTTTGTTATAACAATGCTGTTCCCTTTATTATTGAGGTATAATTTAATCTGTGATAACATTGCTGTTCCCGTTGGTATGGATGTATAACTTAATCTGTTATAACAGTGTTGTTCCCTTTGGTATTGAAGTATAACTTAATCTGTGATAACATTGCTGTTCCCGTTGGTATGGATGTATAACTTAATCTGTTATAACAGTGTTGTTCCCTTTGATATTGAAGTATAACTTAATCTGTTATAACAGTGTTGTTCCCTTTGGTATTGAAGTATAACTTAATCTGTTATAACAGTGTTGTTCCCTTTGGTATTGAAGTATAACTTAATCTGTTATACCAGGGTTGTTCCCTTTGGTATTGAAGTATAACTTAATCTGTTATACCAGGGTTGTTCCCTTTGGTATTGAAGTATAACTTAATCTGTTATAACAGTGTTGTTCCCTTTGGTATTGAAGTATAACTTAATCTGTTATACCAGTGTTGTTCCCTTTGGTATGGAAGTATAACTTCATCTGTTATACCAGTGTTGTTCCCTTTGGTATTGAAGTATAACTTAATCTGTTATAACAGTGTTGTTCTCTTTGGTATTGAAGTATAACTTAATCTGTTATACCAGTGTTGTTCCCTTTGGTATTAAAGTATAACTTAATCTGTTATAACAGTGTTGTTCTCTTTGGTATTGAAGTATGACTTAATCTGTTATAACAGTGTTGTTCCCTTTGGTATGGAAGTATAACTTCATCTGTTATACCAGTGTTGTTCCCTTTGGTATTGAAGTATAACTTAATCTGTTATAACAATGCTGTTCCTTTAATTATTGAGTTATAATTTAATCTGTTATAACAATGCTGTTCCCGTTGGTATGGAAGTATACTGTAATCTGTTATAACAGTGTTGTTCCCTTCGGTATTGAAGTATGACTTAATCTGTTATAACAGTGTTGTTCACTTTGGTATGGAAGTATAACTTGATCTGTTATAACAGTGTTGTTCACTTTGGTATGGTAGATGAATTTAATCTGTTATACCAGTGTTGTTCCCTTTGGTACGGAAGTATAACTTCATCTGTTATACCAGTGTTGTTACTTTTGGTATTGAGGTATAACTTAATCTGTTATGAGATCTATCGATGTTCGACTCGCTACCATTGGTTTATCCTACAAATGTTCTATTCCAAGTGAAGGTCAGGTGAAGATCGTCGTCACCATTTCATATTTAGCCACATTTTCATTTAATTAACCTTATTTTGAGAGATATTTGAAAAAAAAAAGAAAAATAGATCTTTCGTAATTTTAGTGAATGTTAATTGTAGTGACGATGACTCCGTTTGTTCAGTCACTGTTCCAAATCATTTTGAATTCCTTAATTATGATAAAGGACTACGATTTAACACTGTACACTAAAACATACATAAATAGTTCTTTATATAACTATTGTATATCTTGTAACATAATACATGCATGAGAAACAAGCACGTCGTAAGTTACAACTTCATTTGTGGGAAGCGGCACGTGATTGGATCCAGAAGTACCATGAATCTGAAAACAAAATATATGTAGTTGAGGCAATTTGTTTAAACATAATGTGATTCCAAATTGATAATCGCTTACCTTTTATCATATATATCCAATGTTAAAAAAATCTCAGTTTATGAAGATGTCAAAATAACCAATAACCAACAACCTGTTCATCCAATTCACTTACCGTCGAACCAATCTTGTAAATGTACTGCAAAGTGGTTACCTATTCTCACAAAATTATATTCACCCGATTACTTTGCAGTTGTTTGCTAACCCCGCATTGACCTTTTATGAGCTGTTCTTAGAGTTTCATTTATATCTAAGTATATATTTCTAATTCGGAAAACCATCAAATTATAAATATATACTTAGTCATCATCTTGCATGTGACCTTGTCCATTCATGTGTCGTGTAGTGTTGTTTCTTCTGTCAGTGCTATAAATGTCATTTACCTTTAAACTTCCGGTACTGAAGCCACTTACCTTGGTCCTGCTGAAAATGGTACATAGCTGTAAGAATTCCTATTAGAATTGGCAGCAAAGCGGTCATGTCTAAACTCCTGTCAATAATAGAACAGGTAACTGATATCTATGATGCTGAAATCATTATTATATAATATTTCAAAAATAAATATATTTAATTTTTTAAATTTCCAAATATATGAATTTATAACTTTAACCACCGCCGGAGTAGGCTTATCTATTATTCGACCCTATTGACTTTGATCATCTTGGTCAATAAAATTTGTTAGAAATGACAATAAAATAGCACATTCAAAGTTGGAAGTAATGGCCACGATGTTTATGTAACAGGAGGTTATCACTTACGACCCGCAAAAGAAAGGACGTTAATAACTGCCCACATATCAATCAAAGGCCGTCACATAATGCCCACACAAATAAGGACGTTAATAACTGCCCACACATCAATCAAAGGCCGTCACATAATGCCTACACAAATAAGGGCGTTAATAACTGCCCACACATCAATCAAAGGCCGTCACATAATGCCCACACAAATAAGGGCGTTAATAACTGCCCACACATCAATCAAAGGCCGTCACATAATGCCCACACAAAAAAAGGGGGTTAATAACTGCCCACACATTAAATAAAAGGGCTGTCAAATACTGCCCACACATCAATCAATGTGCGTCAATTACTGCCAAAATATAATAACAAGGCAAATTGATTGACAATTGAAACAAATAGCTTCCATTGTTCAAAAACCATTGGTGATCAAGGAGTATCCAATAATCATGGAATAGCATGCAAATTGCACCTATATTTGAATTTATGATAAATAAAAAGTAATTCTCCACTGCACTGATATTAGCCAAGTCCTGCCACATGGCCCATGGGAATCAACTCATTTTCATTGAAAACGTACTGGGGAACGAAGCTAGCAACAAAACCACCTTAGCCAACGAAAAATAACCAACCGCAAATATAAAAAAAACATCAACAATCATTGAATGGATATTGAAGGAATAATCTGTCACCTCAAAATAGCATACGCTCAGCTGGAATCTATATGTAATTGAGCAGTATATCATTTCCAAGGATGCGAAGGTGATAGTTCGCTGGTAGTAAATAGCTACTCCCTGGTATATCTGGATACTTGATAGAGCCATCCCCAATTACAATTCCTACTTAGCTATGTTTCTGATAACAAGGAGAGCAAGGTGAAAACCAGTGCTCTAAACAATATTTGCTTAACTGATGATAAAGCAAGATCAATTAGACTTCGAATGTAATGCCTAAAAACATCTGAACTCCAACACCCCAACATCTGAACTCCAACACCCCAACATCTGAACTCCAACACCCCAACATCTGAATTTCTTCTATGATAAGCCTGTCTCTGTGGCAGCCGCCCCTGTTCGAGTTTCGCGCTCTCATTCATTGAAGCCTATGATAATTGAAGCTTTCTTCAGAACTGTAGCAGACTGATATCTGGACAAATGGTATTGTTCAAAATGACATAAAGGGGCCCATAGGTTCAATGCCTAATTTCAATGTATTGTCTAAGATGATGCACTGGACAAAACTCCCCTTTGATAATATATATTCAGCCAGAGTCATCTTGGTCAAGGTTTTAGTAACAAAGAATAACTTCAAGTAAATTGCCTACCTTTATATACTGTATACAATTCTATGAATCGCACCCGTTTCGTTGACCGTTAATTATCTGAATCTGAAAAATCTCAAAAATGCTGTCATCAAGGCTTCAGAAAACATTTTGTTAACTTATCTGTTGAGCCGCATACTAAAGCTCTTAAGATCTATGTGGAAGTATCAGTGAGGAGAGGGGATATGAAGTTATATACTTTGTATTCCTTTGGTACCTTATACCTGCTAACATCTAACTAGAAAACTTGATGGGACATCCTTCCTTGAATTGGCAGAGCATTTAACATGGAAAGTAATTCCAGCTAAATAAGTATTTACAGGTGCAGAAAAGATTCTCTTGTCATATACGAGCAAATCCCTGTGAGTCTGAGACGCTGAACTAAACGGAATATTGTTGTCTCATGTACACAATATTGCTGGGCTAGGTGACATTGCGAAAGATCCTGATTATCACAGCAATGGTCCTACCCCTATCGACTTTACTCAAACACAGCATTTCGCTGTGTAATCGCTTCGATTTGTAATGATTTACCAGCTAATGTGGCGCAGGAGTACCCCGGAAGCACGCTTTCTTAAAAAACTACTGAAAGCATGCAGCGTCGAGAGAGTAAAGGGTTGACTGAATTTTAACTTACGAACATTTTCACAGTGCACGGAGTTAGCTCAGTGTTAAATTTAATTGAATTTAGATCACGTGTCTAGAAGTTATATTAGAGAAATCGATTTTTTTCCCGTTACTATATTAATTCATTGCCAATTTTTTGAAGTTACTGCACTTATATCTATAATTGTACTAACACTAAATATATTAGAAATTGCTACATTTAATTTGTTGTTTGGTTGTTGAAAGATGTACGTGTATACCCCTCCATCAAACCCAAGTCGTTCTTCTCTTTATGACGACTATAAATACTTTGCCGTAATTGTATGGACATATTGATCCTTTGATCCACTCCAAGGTATTGAAAGATGAACCAAAACCTGAGGCTGAAATATCAACAAACTTGCTAATTTTATAAGGGATTCTTTTGTTATTATTCCGTTGGAGTTTGGTGATTAGATGGCAACAGATCTATATTTCACCTTCGACTCCCTGTACAGACAGGAGAAGGTTTCTAATAATAATAATGGTGATATCACATATGTATTGTCCTGATATTATGCATAGCTCTTCCCCGGATACAATTATGATGGCTATTAGTTGACCCCGGTACTTTTTGATGGTTAACTTGTTTGTACCCCCCCCCCCCCCCTGATATTTTATAGTGTCCCCGGATACTTTTAGGATTGCTATCATAAATGCATCCCTCCTAATAATTTTTCATCAGACTTTCCCCCATAATTTTATGATGGCTATCACATTAACCCCTAATTACCTAATATAATGTATTATATATTGTTCATTGGATTACGTAATATCACATACTGCAGACATAACCATAAATTGACAGTATCACGGTTACCTACATACCTGATATGGGCTTGAATTCAAAGCCATTTAAACAAATAAATTAACAAAATAGATTCATTAACCTTAAAGCTGTTATAGATCTCCAATTTCTTTCTTACTTAGAAAGATTTCATCGATCTAGATTCTAAGATCAAAAGGTCATCTAAAGTTTTTTTTTGATATCTCAAAGTTATATATATATATGTGTGATATATCCTGTTGTCATTGACAATCATATAACCATAATTGGTTTATATACAATGTATATATTTCTGTATCAGCTATTGTATGAAAACCGAAGTTAATTGACATTAATTTATTCATTGAAAATGATCACAAATAGTATTATCAATATTTTTTTTTAAGAAGTACTAAAGGTATGTACAAGTTTTAAAGAATGTTTACAAATTCATCTAAAACATTGACTGTTCCTATTTACATTAAACACCTGAAAATATACACCTGTAATGAAAATGCTTGGAAATAAGGAATTACTCAAATTTATAAATGGTATACAGGGCACATTATGATGAAAATGTGGCAGCTAGGCACCACAAAAAGTCATAATGTTTTAGATATTTCAAGTAAAAACGAATTCAACAAACATCCTTCTACATGTAAACCATCCTTGTACAGGTAAACCATCCTTGTACAGGTAAACCATCCTTGTACAGGTAAACAATCCTTGTACAGATAAACAATCCTTGTACAGGTAAACCATCCTTGTACAGGTATACCATCCTTGTACAGGTAAACCATCCTTGTACAGGTAAACAATCCTTGTACAGGTAAACAATCCTTGTACAGGTAAACCATCCGTGTACAAACTTGTTTACGGATGTATTAAAGCCACATACTCACGAACAAAACATAATATTATATCAATGTTTACATTTTACCTAACAGATTATCGTGAATCAGAAACTGAAAGAAAATGTGTATTTATGAAAGTATACGGGGAATTCCCAAAAATAATAACTGTGGCTACCGGACCAAGTTTCTCTGAAAATTAGTCCCACAATGCAACGGCGGGTTTTACAGTCAATACAAAATGGCGGAACGCCGCAAGCGTGGAACTGCGAAAATGCAGACAGATTCTGCCAAAAAAGACACAAAAGTGTGTGGAATCGTCAAAAACCGAGTATTTCCTTAGGATAGGAAATGATTCGTTGGAACTTAACGAGAGAAGAAAAAGGAATAGACTCGAATTCCGATTTTCCGGACGTCTACTGGATTGCTTTTGAACATTGTCAACTTCACCGATCTAAGATTTTATCGATGTTTTGTTGTATGCATATTACTACATTTTAAAATTACGTATTTAAATGTAAACTATGTTTGTTTATTTTGTTCAGTTACCTGGGTATTACGCGAATTTTCTGTTTATATGTGCAGTGCATGTTAGTTATAGCCTCGTTCCCGGCTCCGTGACAAATATCGCTATAGATATAAATGCGGCGAGTTATATTTATACACTGATGTCTTAAGGACTCCCCGGTCAAGCGTCCAGGCCAGTGGTCATTTTAATGTTGGGTGAGCGTGAATGAGCATCTTTGATTGTCATTAATACACGTGTGCAACTAGAATTTTAGGTTGTTCGGGAGTGTGCGGCTTTAAGGTACCTAAACTAGCGATATCGTAGAGTGCACTTGCCATTGTCGGCATATTATATCCGTATATATATATCGCATTCGGTCGGTTTTCACAACAGTATACTTATCAGCTTACTAGCTATATGTATGCACATTTGTGAATAAGAGTGTAGGTCAATCAAGGGAGAATATACATACTTTAGGGGGATACTTTAATCGATGGCAAAACAGTATCCCCGGATACTTTTATGATGGGCAAAAAGTATCCGGATACTTTTTTGATGGGAGATACAAATTTGATATGACACCGGGATTTATCTAATCTATTCATTATCATTCACTGTTGTTATTTTTGAGCACTTGTTCCTTTACGGATTCATATCTAAAGGTAAGAACTTATTTTTTCTTTTTCATTGTGACTTTTTTACCTTTCAAATCAATACTAACGAAAATCATGCCTTTTTATCACATAATAGTAGTGTGAATTATAAAAATGTAGCACTTCTTCTGAATATAACATGTGGCAATATCAAAATCTGAAGATTTTCTAGCACTTTAAACAAGTATAGACTTGCCCAAGTTCACAATCAAAGGCAACATCAACACAGAACAAAAGCTACATAAACACAGAACATGAGCATCAACATTGAACAGGGGCTACATCAATATTGACAAGGGCCGCGGTGGCCGATTGGTTAAGGTGTCCCGACACTTTATCACTAGCCCTCCACCTCTGGGTTGCGAGTTCGAAACCTACGTGGGGCTGTTGCCAGGTACTGACTGTAGGCCGGTGGTTTTTCTCCGGGTACTCCGGCTTTCCTCCACCTCCAAAACCTGGCACGTCCATAAATGACCCTGGCTGTTAATAGGACGTTAAACAAAAACAAACAAACAAACATCAATAATGAACAGGGACTACATCAATATTGAACAAGGGCTGCATCAACACGCAATCGGGGCTATAATAACTTTATCAATACAGGGCAGGAGCTACATCAACACAGAACAGGAGATACATCAACCCAGAACAGGAGATACATCAACCCAGAACAGGAGATACATCAACACAGAACAGGAGATACATCAACACAAACAGGAGATACATCAACCCAGAACAGGAGATACATCAACCCAGAACAGGAGATACATCAACACAGAACAGGAGATACATCAACCCAGAACAGGAGATACATCAACCAAGAACAGGAGATACATCAACACAGAACAGGAGATACATCTACCAAGAACAGGAGATACATCAACACAGAACAGGAGATACATCAACCCAGAACAGGAGATACATCAACACAGAACAGGAGATACATCAACATAGAACAGGAGATACATCAACACAGAACAGGAGATACATCCACACAGAACAGGAGATACATCAACCCAGAACAGGAGATACATCAACCCAGAACAGGAGCTACATCAACCCAGAACATGGGATACATCAACACAGAACAGGAGATACATCAACACAGAACAGGAGATACATCAACATAGAACAGGAGATACATCAACACAGAACAGGAGATACATCAACACAGAACAGGAGATACATCAACCCAGAACAGGAGATACATCAACCCAGAACAGGAGCTACATCAACCCAGAACAGGAGATACATCAACACAGAACAGGAGATACATCAACACAGAACAGGAGATACATCAACATAGAACAGGAGATACATCAACACAGAACAGGAGATACATCAACACAGAACAGGAGATACACCAACCCGGAACAGGAGATACATCAACCCAGAACAGGAGATACATCAACACAGAACAGGAGCTACATCAACCCAGAACAGAAGATACATTAACCCAGAACAGAAGATACATCAACCAAGAACAGGAGATAAATCAACACAGAACAGGAGATACATCAACCCAGAACAGGACATACATCAACCCAGAACAGGAGATACATCAACACAGAACAGGAGATACATCAACCCAGAACAGGAGATACATCAACACAGAACAGGAGATACATCAACCCAGAACAGGAGATACATCAACACAGAACAGGAGATACATCAACACAGAACAGGATATACATCAACACAGAACATGAGATATATCAACCTAGAACAGGAGATACATCAACACAGAACAGGAGATACATCAACCCAGAACAGGAGATACATCAACACAGAACAGGAGCTACATCAGCCCAGAACAGGAAATACATCAACCCAGAACAGGAGCTACATCAACCCAGAACAGGATATACATCAACACATAACAGGAGCTACATCAACCTAGAACAGGAGATACATCAACACAGAACAGGAGCTACATCAACACAGAACAGGAGATACATCAACCCCGAACAGGAGATACATCAACCCAGAACAGGAGCTACATCAACACAGAACAGGAGATACATCAACACAGAACAGGAGCTACATCAACACAGAACAGGAGATACATCAACACAGAACAGGAGATACATCAACCCAGAACAGGATATACATCAACACAGAACAGGAGCTACATCAACACAGAACAGGAGATACATCAACCCAGAACAGGAGATACATCAACACAGAACAGGAGATACATTAACTCAGAAAAGGAGATACATTAACCCAGAACAGGAGATACATCAACCCAGAACAGGAGCTACATCAACACATAACAGGATCTACATCAACACAAAACAGGAGATACATCAACCCAGAACAGGAGATACATCAACACAGAACAGGAGATACATCAACACAGAAAAGGAGATACATCAACCCAGAACAGGATATACATCAACACAGAACAGGAGCTACATCAGCCCAGAACAGGAAATACATCAACCCAGAACAGGAGCTACATCAACACATAACAGGAGCTACATCAACCTAGAACAGGAGATACATCAACACAGAACAGGAGATACATCAACACAGAACAGGAGATACATCAACCCAGAACAGGAGATACATTAACACAGAACAGGAGATACATCAACACAGAACAGGAGATACATCAACACAGAACATGAGATATATCAACCTAGAACAGGAGATACATCAACACAGAACAGGAGATACATCAACCCAGAACAGGAGATACATCAACACAGAACAGGAGCTACATCAGCCCAGAACAGGAGCTACATCAACCCAGAACAGGATATACATCAACACATAACAGGAGCTACATCAACATAGAACAGGAGATACATCAACACAGAACAGGAGCTACATCAGCCCAGAACAGGAAATACATCAACCCAGAACAGGAGCTACATCAACCCAGAACAGGATATACATCAACACATAACAGGAGCTACATCAACCTAGAACAGGAGATACATCAACCCAGAACAGGAGATACATCAACACAGAACAGGAGCTACATCAACCTAGAACAGGTGATACATCAACCCCGAACAGGAGCTACATCAACACAGAACAGGAGATACATCAACCTAGAACAGGTGATACATCAACCCAGAACAGGAGATACATCAACACAGAACAGGAGATACATCAACACAGAACAGGAGATACATCAACCCAGAACAGGAGATACATTAACACAGAACAGGAGATACATCAACCCAGAACAGGAGCTACATCAACACAGAACAGGATCTACATCAACACAAAACAGGAGATACATAAACCCAGAACAGGAGATACATCAACACAGAACAGGAGATACATCAACACAGAAAAGGAGATACATCAACCCAGAACAGGATATACATTAACCCAGAACAGGAGATACATTAACCCAGAACAGGAAATACATCAACACAGAACAGGAGATACATCAACCCAGAACAGGAGATACCCCAACACAGAACAGGAGCTACATCAACACAGAACAGGAGATACATTAACCCAGAACAGGAGATACATCAACACATAACAGGAGATACATCAACACAGAACAGGAGATACATCAACATAGAACAGGAGATACATCAACCTAGAACAGGAGCTACATCAACCCAGAACAGGAGCTACATCAACACAGAACAGGAAATACATCTATGCAGAACAGGAGATACATCAACCCAGAAACAGGAGCTATATAAACACAGAACAGGAGCTACATCAACCAAGAACTGGAGCTTCATAAACACAGAACAGTAACTACCCACACCAAATGCACACTGTGTATGAAGTGTGTACACTTGTACTTGACCACTTTGCCCAATCGTGCAAAACACCAACTCATCAATTCAGGACCAAATTAAAAATGTTAAAACTGTGAACGTAAATTGCCGGGAAACAGAATAAAATACCTATTCGATATCTAATAGTAATAATATTCCTGGTATATTTTCTTGTTCTGTACAGTACAATAATCGAGTATTTACTCCAATATTTCTACCAGCTAAGAATCCTTTCTGATTTTCATGAATTTGTTTAACAAGAATTTGCTTCAATCGTTCAGCAAGACAAGTTGAACGGATACATTTAAGAGAGATATTGGTCTCCATTTTTTTTTTTTTAGAAATTCCCTAGGGTTATTTCCCACATCTGACTAGATGACACATTCTGGAGCATTGCATAGTGTTTTCCAAAGAATATTTTGGCAAGCAGTTGACTTTCATATATATTTATTCCTACTATGGCCAAAAGAAGGGGATTTTTTTAACGAGCCATGCCTGATGGTTACAACCTGGACATTGATATTCTCTCCTGGCTGGAGAAAGATGTCGTTGTCGTTGTCACGGACGATTCAAGCAACTTCATCGTGGCATGAGTTAGAATATTTACAGCTTGTATGATTGGAATCCACCCGAAGACCCATCATAGTTAGAACAGAAACGGAAATGATAGCGTGATGGCTGACAAAATGAAAGCGCACCTAAGTGTTCACAACACCTTGGCTTAGCGTATGGAAGATGAGCTAGATGTAACCAGAAGGGCCAAATCAGTCACTATTTGTCAGATAAGATGCGACTGCGGATAATTGTGACTTTCCAAGGTTAGACATGTAATACCTACGGTCAGTATCCGGTGGCAAGTTTGGATCTAGCATGACAGCTCCGACACCATTAATCCCATACGTGTTTTATTGCTATTGTTCTATTTGACACAAAGCCATAGTGGTGTATGTGCAAACTTAGCCAAAAATCATATACTATTTAGGATACTACAATGTACATGCATTTGGAAACCAGTAATCCTTTGCATCCAAAAGGACAAAAGGCTGAAGACAAATCGCAAGTAATGTAGAGTTTGCTACCAACAATCATTTTCCAGGTGTTATTAGGTATGGTCGACTTGGACAATTTGGAACTACGATGTAGATCAATACTGACATGGGCAATGAGATTCTAAGACGAAGAAGCCGTAGATTCTAGATAAAGGTGATTTGTCAAACAACACAAATCTATCATGTCGTGTTCTTTTAAGAAAATGGGTGCAACAGTTGTAAAAATATCCACTATTTTTTGGTTATCAGGGAGCATGACTGTCAATTTGAAAGTGGGAATTTCACTTTAATGGACAATTAGTGTTGGTGTGAGTCGCTATGTACTAAGGAAGCTAAAGTAAGAATATTTTACTTCAGTTTACTTTACAATATTTCATTGCATAACAGATTTTCCTCTATGCTCGTTTTTCCTTTAAAAAATGCATATCAATATTGTCCATCAATTATGAATTCTTTGCACAAAACTCCTTAATGATATTTTTGGGCATTTCATTTTATATTATTTAAAGATTATTTAAGCACATACTAACGAATAGACTGCAATACGAAGTTGTATTTTTGACCTTCAGAAAAGTTCTCTAACTGTAAAAAAAAACATGTCCATCATAATTTTATCTCCTGTTTTTAATGTATATAACTTCTAGCTATGCACATAATATAATAATATCTAGCATTTCATTATCACCATGTGCATGATTAGATTTCTCAAAAAAAAATTAAACAAAAAAATAAAAAGAAATATATTTTAGTATTTTTTAAGCATGTTTGGACTTCAATGCCTATTTATAAACGTATAACTACAGATATTACCCAATAGTAAATACAAGCTATCGTATTTGCTTCTTAGGCCATTTGAAACCCGACCTAATTAATATGCCTACCTCCACATACCAATTATCAATAGTTTATAAAAATAGACAGTATGTGGGCAGTACCATTACATCAATACTTCAACACGTTATGACATCGATATATTATATTGTCACAAATGTTTACTTTGCATTTTAGGAAGCAATGGGGACGGCCATGGATACCATCTTTGTTGTGATTGGAACCCTGCTAGCGGCCATATGTCTAAGGAAAGTGTTTGTTGTGATACAGAAATACAAAGTTAATATTCACTTATATAACGAGAAGAAAATCCAACCTGTCGGAAAGTTCCATCCAATATGGGGACATCTTTACCTGGTATGTGAATAACAAGCTGGAACAAACGTAGAAAAACCTTAAGTGCTCGGTATAAAGGAGGAGTGCAAATTTGGGCTGTTTTGTGTTCTTCAGTGACAAGAAAAATGTTTTGTAGGAGGAAACTTTATTGTCAACTGCATATGGTATGCTATTCAAAACATCAGATTCTTTCTTGGATCTTAGAAATTTTGGAGGTCAAAAGTCAGACGGTTAGGAAGACATTTTCATTATCCAAGTTCATATAATTCAATATTTGAGAAAATAATAATTTTTCAGGTTTTGTTAGGGAAGTATCAGGTGTTAAAATTCAGTTGAAAAAAAAAGACAAAAATGAATAAAGCACGTGACACCGACCTTATTTAGAAACTGTTCTAGTTTTATATCAAATACATGTACTTGAAAATAAAGTATTGTAAACTTCCATTCATCCAGCTTAAACTACATTGGAATTAAGATAGCAGGACAATCAAATTAAGCGCTATTGCATGACCATGATGGAATAGTGCACGGTCATCATGTCAGTGTATGAGAAATAACATTTATTTTTCTAATATATTCTAATATTTTTTATATATGTAAATGCCAAAGTAACCATGTTTGTATTGACCGCATGCATGTTATATATTCAAAACAATACAGTAATAGCAAAATCTAGCGTATATCAAGAATATAAAATAGATATGTGCTTATAAAAGTTCTTTAAAAAATGATACACGTCATTTTTTGGCTTAGTTTTCAGATTTTGACCGTCTCGTAGATCTCTGTGGCGAAGTGGTGGCACAAACAAAAGGTCGTATCGTGTCTTACTGGATAATGGGTTTCTATCCCGTACTTAACGCTTGTCACACTACCACTGCTAAAGTGGTTATGAAATCTTCGGAACCTAAACCAAAGCACCTAGGTGGAGGATACAGGAATCTTATTGACTGGTTAGGTAGGTAAATAATACTTTCTTAGGGCATATATCAAAATATCATATATTATGTATTTATATAATTCTACGTATTGATCGTTGATGAATATATTTTGAAATGAGTTGACTTGGTTTGGTTTTATTGTATAACGTTCTATCAGCACCTATGGTCGTAGTGAACGTGTGTATGTTTTGGAGGCTGTGGTATACTGGTGTTTGTCTTTTTGTGATGGCCCACCTGGTGAAATGTTGTTAAAGAGGAAAGAGAGAAGATCAGGTCCCAAATTTACGAAGCATGCAAAACGGAGATCATTACAATCATAACGTCCTATTTGTAGGGAAAAGTCTACAATGAATTCATTTCGACCTCCCATCCGTGATGTGTATTTGTCTTGTGTCCCACGTTCTCGCTGTGCACATACTATTTGTCTCCTCTAATCTCCTATCTGTGATCTTAAAGTCTCTTTAGACAGTTTTGGTTAGGGTATTGATAGTCCTTTAACAAGGAACACGGAATTAATCTAAATCATATTTCATAAGTTCACGTTTTGATATAAGATATAACTCCCTGACAAGATATATCAAAGTCCCACATCTCACACTAGAGAACACCTTTACCTATGTTTTTCGATTCCTGTTTGTTCGTCCATCGACAGTTGAAATGCAAAATCAGACTTTGATAGTGTTTTCTATCCGCTTCATCCCCTCGGTGGGGTTGTTTTAATGTCAATAATGTGTTACCATGCTTTTCTGGGATGTAGCATGTTGTTATACTGATCTACTTCTATTTCTGTTGTAGGGGACGGCCTGCTTCTCAGTGAAGGTAAGAAATGGGAGCGCAATCGACGGTTATTGACCCCAGCATTCCATTTTGATGTTCTGAAGCACTATGTTGCCATCTACAACAAAGTTTTCGACATATTCCTGGTAAGATAACATTGATGCTGTCCTGAATCGATATGACACTAGAGGCTGATGTATTGGCCTGTGTCCGACCATGGGCCTTCCGCAGAATCGTGGTTTTTCCGTAATAAAAGAAATCGCAAATACTAGAAGAAAATAAGATCTGAATGAATGTAGTATTATACCTTGTAGTAACGTAGACATATCTGAGCTAACAAAAAAACCCAAAAAGTCTTGATGAGAGATGGCGGGGTTTTTAGCTGACTTTTATGCTTACTTCCTGAATAAAAGTAAGTCTGAGTTTTGCTCTTGGTTGCAACCATGTTGATTCCGTCGTTAAAATAACTTGTTTTATACCATATTTTATAATCACAAACAAATGTGTTGGACAATTATATAAACTTTTAATCAAGACATCCACACAACGGAATCATTTTTTATTTACATAGGTTTCAGATATAGCTACATAATGGTGGCAACTATGAAGTTATATAGGAGTCTTGCAAAATCCATCTTTCTGATAGTTCATCATTTACGAAGTTAGCGTTCGCGAAATCATGTACCCGGAGAGTATTCGTGAATAAGTTTGAAGACGTAATTTTCGTAAATGAAGTATTCGCGAAATCAAAGTGTTATACAATAACTTGTAAATCAAGGGAAATTGATTAACCTATTTTTGTTGGAAAACTGCTTTTACAAAATTTCGTTACACATACATTAGGAGCCATGGCCAAATACATCAACATTTAAACTTTCACTGTACTCATCTTTAATGGAATTCATAATTGTAATCTTAAGAGATTGACGACAACAAAACAAAAAAACATTTTCTGATATTGGACAGCGATGCTATTTTGGAATTTTGAAATATATTTTTCATCCCCAAATTGGTAATATATTTTAAAACTTTTTTTTTTACAAATTCATAATATTAACTGGTAATGCAAAGCTTTTCCGAGGCTTTCCTGTATATCATAATGTGATTACGAATTTCTTTTTCATGCACCATTTTATTTGTATAGTTATCAGAACAAGTATTTGAATGTCGATATACTGCGTCACTAAATTTGTTTTTGATTATTTTCTAATTCAGAATCGTTCCGACACAACTTTCAGATTTATAGTAGTTTTGATACTTTCCTTTTCTTGATGTGTCATATATTTGTATACGTAATATCGATATTTCCAAATTATGCATTAATCTATCTAAAGTTTAAATCATTTTTGTCGTTTTTCATTAAAAAGGAAAAGTTGGAGAGCGCAACAACTGCCGGAAAAAGTGTGGAGATATATGACTTAGTTGGATTGGCCACACTTGACACAATGATGCGGTGTTCTGTTTCATACCGAGGGGAAATTCAGCAGGAAGGGTAATTCGTGACTTTAATTGATATAACATATGTATGACTTACCAACTTACATCAGCCACGATGTAATGTTTACTTACATAACTCACCAGGTAATGTTTACTTACATAACCCACCAGGTAATATTTACTTATATAACCCACCAGGTAATATTTACCTATATAACCCACCAGGTAATGTTTACTTATATAACCCGCCAGGTAATATTTACTTATATAACCCACCAGGTAATATTTACCTATATAACCCACCAGGTAATGTTTACTTATATAACCCGCCAGGTAATATTTACTTATATAACCCACCAGGTAATAATTACTTATATTTGCATTCTGTATTGCATTTGCCTATAAATCGTAAGTAAACCAAATTGTTTTCATGAGACTGTATACTACAATTTACAGTGATTCGGTCAGAGTAGGAATACAGCCCCAGGTGTTGCTGGTCAAAACAATGGCCGCCAGTTACATTCGGCCAGGAGAGATTTTGAATGCTAGCATTTATCTACGTAAACCACCACAAAAAAAGCAACGCAAGTTATGAGAGTAAAATTTAATAATAGAAAAAATGAAGTCGACCGACTCGACACAAAATTATTATAAGCTCTATTCCTGATCTATAGGAAGTAATAAAAGGGCTCGTTGTCGAATTGTCAGAAATGCTAGACACGACAACAGTCCAGCATTTTATTTTTTAAATCTTGTGAAAAATCGGCAGTATCGACATGGTTTCTGGTTGTGTATGCACACTGAATTATAGTTATGTGGTTATTCACTGATGTCAAAGGCCTACCTTACTCCAAAATCGAGCCCCTGTGAAGTTGACCATCGTTTGCTAAGTTAGCGACACTGATATGACCGGTTAGACTGGATTCTGTTTCCAATGAAATATCCTTGGAATCGTTTTCACCTACTGTCAAGACGACGTTCATTTAGAATTTAAGAGATGATATTCCTCTGAAAATAACGTAAATCAAGTCGATAGAAACATAAGTGTTTCCGAGGAATCGAGTCTGTCCTGTGCAGTACCCATTCAACGCCGCATCACTTCTAAATGTTAACCGTATATAATGCGCCGAAAAACGGCTTTATTCTTAAACAATCAGAAATTATGCAATTGTGAACAATTTGAAGATATCTACAAACGTTTATAAAATATAATATAAAGCCAAATTGTGCTAAAAACATTTCATGTGATTGCTATTGATAATGACATGAGGGACTATATTATTCCTTCTAGAAATTTCGGCTGTTCCGGTATTTGAACTTGATGACGTCAGTGGTAGGAGAAGCGGCAAATTTAAACGCGTCTTAAGCTACAGTAAATAAAATAAAATTATGAATGTAAATATCAGCATTGGATTGTAACCAAATGGTAGTATACAGTCGATATGAATACAATTTGGGTGACAGATAAATATTTCATGTCGCCTTAACGGGCGACATTCTATTTATCTGTCACCCAAATCGTATTCATATCGACTGTATACTACCATTTGGTAACAGTTCAATGCTTAAATATAACCCACCAGGTAATATTTACTTATATAACCCACCAGGTAATATTTACTTATATAACCCACCAGGTAATATTTACCTATATAACCCACCGGGTAATATTTACTTATATAACCCACCAGGTAATGTTTACTTACATATCCCACGAGGTAATATTTACTCATACAACCCACCAGGTAATATTTACTTATATCACCCATCAGGTAGTTTTTTACTTATATAACCCACCAGGTAATATTTACTTATATAACCCACCAGGTAATGTTTACTTATATAACCCACCAGGTAATGTTTACTTATATAACCCATCAGGAAATGTTAACTTATATAACCTATCAGGAAATGTTTAATTATATAACCCACCAGGTAATGTTTACTTATATCACCCACCAGGTAATGTTTACTTATATAACCCATCAGGAAATGTTAACTTATATAACCCATCAGGAAATGTTTAATTATATAACCAACCAGGTAATGTTTACTATATAACCAATCAGGGAATGTTTACTTATATAACTCACTAGGTAATGTTTACTTATATAACCCACCAGGTAATGCTTACTTATATTACCCGCCAGGTAATATTTACTTATATAACCCACCAGGTAATGTTTACTTATATAACCCACCAGGTAATGTTTACTTATATAACCCATCAGGAAATGTTAACTTATATAACCTATCAGGAAATGTTTAATTATATAACCCACCAGGTAATGTTTACTTATATCACCCACCAGGTAATGTTTACTTATATAACCCATCAGGAAATGTTAACTTATATAACCCATCAGGAAATGTTTAATTATATAACCAACCAGGTAATGTTTACTATATAACCAATCAGGGAATGTTTACTTATATAACTCACTAGGTAATGTTTACTTATATAACCCACCAGGTAATGCTTACTTATATAACCCGCCAGGTAATATTTACTTATATAACCCACCAGGTAATGTTTACTTATATAACCCACCAGGTAATGTTTATTTATATAACCCACCAGGTAATGCTAACTTATATAACCCACCAGGTAATGTTTACTTATATAACCCACCAGGTAATGTTTACTTATATAACCCATCAGGAAATGTTAACTTATATAACCTATCAGGAAATGTTTAATTATATAACCCACCAGGTAATGTTTACTTATATCACCCACCAGGTAATGTTTACTTATATAACCCATCAGGAAATGTTAACTTATATAACCCATCAGGAAATGTTTAATTATATAACCAACCAGGTAATGTTTACTATATAACCAATCAGGGAATGTTTACTTATATAACTCACTAGGTAATGTTTACTTATATAACCCACCAGGTAATGCTTACTTATATAACCCGCCAGGTAATATTTACTTATATAACCCACCAGGTAATGTTTACTTATATAACCCACCAGGTAATGTTTATTTATATAACCCACCAGGTAATGCTAACTTATATAACCCGCCAGGTAATATTTACTTATATAACCCACCAGGTAATATTAATTTACATAACCCACCAGGTAATATTTACTAATATAACTCACTAGGTAATGTTTACTTATCTAACTCTATTATGCAGATCCAGTCATCCGTTTGTGGACGCAACAAGGCGACTTGGTCAGCTTTGTCTGAAGAGATTGTTGTAAGTTGTTTTTTTTCAGTTTCAATACTTAAATTTCGCTTCTTAATACGTTCCAGTGATAATGTATGTTTTCCCAGGATTTCTGCAAACGTTCATGTATCTATAGGAATCCAAATTAGTTTACAGACGATTAAAAAAAACAACAAACAAACATTTCATATCTAGCTCCGAACCGTCAATAGTATTGTGTAGTAAAGGGAATGTATTTTCTTTGTATACATATGATCATGTAATTGATATAGTTTACTGATATATGTATATATAACTTGTCACTGTAAAGCAGATGGTTGCATTTTCAGTATGATTATTAGAACATTTAAACAGATGATAATTTCAATAATCACTGAATACAAAATGCAACGATGGCACTTTTGGTAGAAAATATGTGTTTAATGTAAACTCATTTTAACTGGATATTATCAAAGCAGATACAAAAATAATCAAAAGCGATTAGTCATTTATTTTTTCATCGAGATTAACGACCCAGATAAATGGTGTTGTTTTGTAGTCAGTTATTTTGTTCGGAAAATAGAAACGCATGTTTATGTAAGAACGATCGAGAAAATGCTAATATAATTTGGTATGTTTACTTTTATGATATAACAATGGTTACAGATCGCCATGGTTGTGGATTGATTTTGCGTTCTATCTATCTCCGACTGGTAGAGAATACTCTAAGCATACAAAGTACATACACGACTTCGATGAAAAAGTCATCCGCGAAAGACGGAAGTTATTGGTGAGTTGACCATTTTATAATTTAATTGTGACATTTACAGCGACACTAATGGGACGCCTCAATACTGATACAGATGAAATCACATTGGTCGTGGTGTTTCTTTGTCGCACTCCTGATTACGTGTAAAATCTATTATTTTATAGTATATCAGAGATCAATATATATATATGAATGATGTAGTAGGAATCAAATGTAACCGTAAGTCAGTCTTTCACATACTCGGTTGTAAGTAATATTTGTTAAGGAACGAGTTTAGGTTATATACAGGTGCATGCTAGATAACACCTTGAATGTATACATATATTAACATATCAAACCTTACATTAACATATCCAACCTTACATTAACATATCCAACATTACATCACCATACCCACCCTTACATGTATATCAACATATCCAACCTTACATCAACATACCCACCCTTATATCAATATACCCACCCTTACATCAACATATCCAACCTTACATTAACATATCCAACCTTACATCAACATATCCACCCTTACATCAACATACCCACCCTTACATCAACATACCCACCCTTACATCAACATACCCACCCTTACATCAACATACCCAACCTTACATCAACATATCCACCCTTACATCAACATACCCACCCTTACATCAACATACCCACCCTTACATCAACATACCCACCCTACATCAACATACCCACCCTTACATCAACATACCCACCCTACAATCAACATACCACCTACATCAACATACCACCTTACATCAACATACCCACCCTTACATCAACATACCCACCCTTACATCAACATACCCACCCTTACATCAACATACCCACCCTTACATCAACATACCCACCCTTACATCAACATACCCACCCTTACATCAACATACCCACCCTTACATCAACATACCCACCTTACATCAACATACCCACCCTTACATCAACATACCCACCCTTAATCA